>NC_135971.1:7820247-8120247 GCF_053455715.1 Rhinoraja longicauda | reverse complement strand
TTCCCAACTCTCTAAACTCACGCTGTAGCACCTCCTTCCTCTTCCGCCCGACGTCATTCGTGCCCACGTGCACAACGACTTCAGGTTGATCGCCTTCCCTCACTAGGATTTTCTGAAGCCGGTCTGTGATGTGTTGAACCCTGGCACCAGGGAGGCAACAGACCATCCTCAAGTCCCTCCTGCTGCCACAGAATCTTCTGTCCGTCCCTCGGACTATGGAGTCACCGACCACTACGGCTCTTCCAGACTTCGGTCTCCCCTGTCGAGTATCCTTGCCAACAGGTCCGCCACTCGGACTGGAAACGTCTTCTGCCCCGACAGTTCCCAAGAGGGTATACCTATTTGCAATAGGCACAGCCACTGGGGTCTCCTGTAGTCCACGTCCACGTCCACTCCCCCTGAAACAGTCTCCCACCTTCGCTCGACCTGGACCCTTGGCGTGACAGCGTCACAATAGGTCCTGTCGAGGAAACTCTCGCATTCCCGGATGGCCCTGAGGTCATCCAACTGCCTCTCCAACTCCACCACACGTCCCTTCAGGAGCTGCACCTGGACACAGTTCTTGCAGGTGTAGCTCCCAGAAGCTCCAGCGACGTCCCTGTCTTCCCACATCCTGCAGGAAACACACCGCACCAACTTTTCCGCCATTACCTTGTGCCTATAACCAGCTCTGGCTTAAAACAATTGTATCCTCCTCACCTCAGCCTCCTCGCCGAAGACTCGCAGCCAAAGACTCGCACTTTTCTCACTGGGCTGCACCCGAACAGGGCTGCACCCTTTTGCAAGTATTGCTTATATCACCAATTAAATTGCCTGATTGTCCAATTTACCTGACTTCTCACTTAAACTAGCACTTACTTTTCTTCTGCCTGTTCAATTGTGATTAGCACTTACTTTAGTGCTCAGCCAACGGGCGTCCTTGCTCTGCTCCCGGACTTTTGAAATTAACTACTAGCTTCCTTTTGGCGCTCTTTTTAAACTGCCTGCTCAACTGTGATTGGCACTTACTTTAGTGCTCAGCCAACGGGCGTCCTTGCTCTGCTCCCGGACTTTTGAAATTAACTACTAGCTTCCTTTTGGCGCTCTTTTTAAACTGCCTGCTCAACTGTGATTGGCACTTACTTTAGTGCTCAGCCAACGGGCGTCCTTGCTCTGCTCCCGGACTTTTGAATAATATCAAAGGAATAGTAATGAAAGTAGGGGAACAAAAGATTTCTTTAATTGCCGATGACGTATTGGTGTATTTGTCAGACCCTGAACAGTCTTTGTTACAGTTATTTTATGTTTTGGAACGATATGGATCCTTCTCTGGCTATAAGTTAAATGCTATAAAAACACAAATTCTTAGTTTCAAATATAGCCCCTCAGTAAAAGTAAGGGAAAAGTTTAATTTGAGGTGGGATGCTGAATCCATGAGATATCTGGGAATAAACATTCCAATAGATCTGACTAAACTGCACTTGCTTAACTACCTCCCATTGAACAATAAGATCAGGGAAGACATTAGGAGGTGGGACCTAATACCTTATCTTAATTTTGGATCTCGTATTGAATCGGTCAAAATGGTTATGTTACCGAGGCTGTTGTATCTCTTTCAATCACTTCCACTAGATATATCAGACCAACAATTTCAAGAATGGGATAAACATATCTCGAGGTATATTTGGCAGGGACAAAGACCAAGAATCAGATACCAGGGGTTACAACTGACCAAAAATAAAGGTGGGGTTGCACTCCCGTGCTTGAAAGACTATTATGCAGCTGCTCAGCTGAGAACATTAATTTATTGGTGCAATTTATTGGTGCAGGGGAATTTATTATGGGGAACAAAGAAATGGCAGACGAGTTAAACCGTTACTTTGGATCTGTCTTCACTGAGGAAGATACACACAATCTCCCAAATGTTCTAGGGGCCGGAGAACCTAGGGTGATGGAGGAACTGAAGGAAATCCACATTAGGCAGGAAATGGTTTTGGGTAGACTGATGGGACTGAAGGCTGATAAATCCCCAGGGCCTGATGGTCTGCATCCCAGGGTACTTAAGGAGGTGGCTCTAGAAATAGTGGAAGCATTGGAGATCATTTTTCAATGTTCTATAGATTCAGGATCAGTTCCTGTGGATTGGAGGATAGCAAATGTTATCCCACTTTTTAAGAAAGGAGGGAGAGAGAAAACGGGTAATTATAGACCAGTTAGTCTGACATCAGTGGTGGGGAAGATGCTGGAGTCAATTATAAAAGACGAAATTGCTGAGCATTTGGATAGCAGTAACGGGATCATTCCGAGTCAGCATGGATTTACGAAGGGGAAATCATGCTTGACAAATCTACTGGAATTTTTTGAGGATGTAACTAGGAAAATTGACAAGGGAGAGTCAGTGGATGTGGTGTACCTCGACTTTCAGAAAGCCTTTGACAAGGTCCCACATAGGAGATTAGTGGGCAAAATTAGGGCACATGGTATTGGGGGTAGGGTACTGACATGGATAGAAAATTGGTTGACAGACAGAAAGCAAAGAGTGGGGATAAATGGGTCCCTTTCGGAATGGCAGGCAGTGACCAGTGGGGTACCGCAAGGTTCGGTGCTGGGACCCCAGCTATTTACGATATACATTAATGACTTAGACGAAGGGATTAAAAGTACCATTAGCAAATTTGCAGATGATACTAAGTTGGGGGGTAGTGTGAATTGTGAGGAAGATGCAATAAGGCTGCAGGGTGACTTGGACAGGTTGTGTGAGTGGGCGGATACATGGCAGATGCAGTTTAATGTAGATAAGTGTGAGGTTATTCACTTTGGAAGTAAGAATAGAAAGGCAGATTATTATCTGAATGGTGTCAAGTTAGGAGGAGGGGGAGTTCAACGAGATCTGGGTGTCCTAGTGCATCAGTCAATGAAAGGAAGCATGCAGGTTCAGCAGGCAGTGAAGAAAGCCAATGGAATGTTGGCCTTTGTAACAAGAGGAGTTGAGTATAGGAGCAAAGAGGTCCTTCTACAGTTGTACCGGGCCCTGGTGAGACCGCACCTGGAGTACTGTGTGCAGTTTTGGTCTCCAAATTTGAGGAAGGATATTCTTGCTATGGAGGGCGTGCAGCGTAGGTTCACTAGGTTAATTCCCGGAATGGCGGGACTGTCGTATGTTGAAAGGCTGGAGCGATTGGGCTTGTATACACTGGAATTTAGAAGGATGAGGGGGGATCTTATTGAAACATATAAGATAATTAGGGGATTGGACACGTTAGAGGCAGATAACATGTTCCCAATGTTGGGGGAGTCCAGAACAAGGGGCCACAGTTTGAGAATAAGGGGTAGGCCATTTAGAACGGAGATGAGGAGGAACTTTTTCAGTCAGAGGGTGGTGAAGGTGTGGAATTCTCTGCCTCAGAAGGCAGTGGAGGCCAGTTCGTTGGATGCTTTCAAGAGAGAGCTGGATAGAGCTCTTAAGGATAGCGGAGTGAGGGGGTATGGGGAGAAGGCAGGAACGGGGTACTGATTGAGAGTGATCAGCCATGATCGCATTGAATGGCGGTGCTGGCTCGAAGGGCTGAATGGCCTACTCCTGCACCTATTGTCTATTGTCTATTGTCTATAACCCCAACTATTGTGCTAGATGGAAGGAGATTGAGATTGCTATAACAGAGGAATTTCCGATTCAGGCTGCAATCGGAGATAAGGAGTTAACAAATAAGTTAATTAATTTGGGAAACTCATGGATTCGATTATCACTTAAGGTATGGAATAAGGTCGTTACCCAAAATCATCTGAGGGATGCTGTGAAGGTTTTGAGATGGTGCACGTTTGATCCAGATTTTGTACCAAAAAGACAGGACACTAGTTTTAAAAGATGGAGTTCTCAAGGTTTGACATCATATTGCACATTTTTACATAAGGGGTCTATGAACAGCTTTGAGAATCTGAAGAGGCAATTTGGTTTGAATAATGATGATTTCGAAAGATACCTTCAAATTCGCCATTATATAGATCAAATACAAAAGGAATGTGCAGAAGTAAAATGGGATAATATTTTGTTAAATGTATTTATTGATGCTTACCATGGAGGCTCAAAACAGAAAACCATCTCAAATTATACAAGGGTTTATGGCAGAGAAAAGGCAACTCACTGTATGTAAAACAGATATGGGAAAGGGAAGGTAATCTGGTTCTAAAGGAAGAAACCTGGGAGAGCTTATGTGAGATACAATGGAAAACTTCAAGTTCAAATGTTTGGCGGGTGTTTTGCTGGAAAACCCTTATTAGGTTTTTTATTACACCAGTTCAAAAAAGGCATTACACAAATTCTTCTTCATGCTGGCGACAATGTGGGTGCCTTGAGGCAAACCATTTTCACATATTTTGGTCTTGTGTATCAGTGATCCCATTTTGGCAGGAGATTCATAAAGTTTTACAAAAAGTTTTTTATATGGATATTCCTATTTAAATTTGAGTTTTTATATTTTGGTTTTACAAAAAGCTTCTATTAAAGATAAGTATCTTTTCCAGATCTTAAGTGCTGCCAGCAGGAAAGCTATTACTAGGAAGTGGTTGAAACCTGGAAAACCTAATGTGGATGACTGGATTAACATTGTATATGATCTTTTTATAATGGAAAGGATAACTTTTGCTTTAAGATTGCAACAGGGAATATTTTTGAAAAGGTGGGAAAAATGGATGTTGTACATTATGCCCGTACGGCCATCATTTGTTTAAAGCGGATCTTTGTATCCTACTTCCGTGTCCTATCTCATTTTCCTTGATTTCATACCGCTCCAGAAGTAGTGATGAAATATTATAGAGGTATACCCCAAATGTTGGTTTTAGTTGTTTTTGTTTTTGTTTGTGTATGTAGTTAAGTTTTGGATATGATCAAATGTCCAGTAAGTCATTACCCATCCTTGTAGTGCTTCCAATACCTGTGGTATGATTTATTTTGGGATATGCAGTATTTGTTAACTACGGAGGGTTTAAGGTGAATGAGAATGTGTATCATTGTGGAATGTATGGAACTGGAAAATAAAAATAAAAATAGAATTATAAAAAAAAGAAAGACTGGGTCGGCTGGGCTTGTATTCGCTGGAATTTAGAAAAATGAGAGGGGATCTTGTAGAAACATATAAAATTCTTAGAGGATTGGACAGGGTAGATGCAGGAAAAATGTTCCCGATGTTGGAGGAGTCCAGAACCAGGGGTCAAAGTTTGAGAATAAGGGGTCGGCCATTTAGTACTGAGATGAGGAAAAACCTTTTCACCCAGAGAGTTGTGAATCTGTGGAATTCTCTGCCACAGAAGACAGTGGAGTCCAGTTCACTAGATGTTTTCAAGAGAGAGTTAGATTTAGCTCTTAGGGCTAAGGGAATTAAGGGATATGGGGAAAAATCCAGAGTACTGATTTTGGATGATCAGCCATGATCATATTGAATGGTGGTGCTGGCTCGAAGGGCCGAATGACCTACTCCTGCACCTATTTTCTATGTTTCTATAATCGAGCAATTATTTCTTCATTGTCGCGAAGTTTCAAGAGTTTTATTGTCATGTGTCTAGCGACGGAATAAATACTTGCAGCAGGCCAACAGATATGTTGATATATTACCCTGTAAAAAAAACCATAATAAACCATGATGTACTTACTTCTGTGTTTATCTTCTTCTTACCATCCGCCAAGAAGGAAATGGCCCTTCCTGATGGAGCAATGACTCACTTGCGACGTCTCCTAATTCAATGAGCTGCCAATAGACAATAGGTCCCGGAGGAGTACATTCGGCCCTTCGAGCCAGCACCGCCATTCAATGTGATCATGGCTGATCATTCTCAATCAGTACCCCGTTCCTGCCTTCTCCCCATACTGCCTGACTCCGCTATCCTCAAGAGCTCTCTCTAGCTCTCTCTTGAATGCATTCAGAGAATTGGCCTCCACTGCCTTCTGAGGCAGAGAATTCCACAGATTCACAACTCTCTGACCGAAAAAGTTTTTCATCGTCTCAGTTCTAAATGGCCTACCCCTTATTCTTAAACTGTGGCCCCTAGTTCTGGACTCCCCCAACATTGGGAACATGTTTCCTGCCTCTAACGTGTCCAACCCCTTAATAATCTTATACGTTTCGATAAGATCTCCTCATCCTGCTAAATTCCAGTGTATACAAGCCTAGTCGCTCCAGTATTTCAACATATGACAGTCCCGCCATTCCGGGAATTAACCTAGTAAACCTACGCTGCACGCCCTCAATAACAAGAATATCCTTCCTCAAATTTGCTGTTTTGCTGCCTTTGCCTCACACACTGTGGTCCGCTCTCCACGTCGACACCAATCACAGATTGTGGGACCGCTTTACGTTCTCTCCCGTCCGCTGCTCGCAGGAGACCCTGAGTCTCCGGCCGCCTCCACTGTGATTCCCCATCCCTCTCTCAGGCTGAATTCTGCATTTAGTTTCCCGCACTTTCTCAGCCAACAGCCCGAGGAACATCTGGACAGTCTATTGAACTGGACACGTTACTTCCTCTGGACATTAACACTGACTTTGTGGCGACTCCCAAGGGTTGGGCCATGTCACTATCGAACTCCTCGGCAGGGGACTGGACCAGTCCGGGGGCGGCCCTTAGCTATAGGGATAAAGGGCAGGGGTTTAGAAACATAGAAAATAGGTGCAGGAGTAGGCCATTCGGCCCTTCGAGCCTGCACCGCCATTCAATATGATCATGACTGATCATTCAGCTCAGTATCCTGTACCCCCCTGATCCCTTTAGCCACAAGGGCCACATCTAACTCCCTCTTAAATATAGCCAATGAACTGGCCTCAACTACCTTCTGTGGCAGAGAATTCCACAGATTCACCACTCCCTGTGTGAAAAAAAACTTTCTCATCTCGGTCCTAAAAGACTTCCCCCTTATCCTTAAACTGTGACCCCCCTTGTTCTGGACTTCCCCAACATCGGGAACAATCTTCCTGCATCGTTTATGCGCGATCGTTCTCTTCCAGACCCGACTGGACAAGAGAACAAGGCCTAATACAATATAATACAATACAATCTATCTTTATTGTCATTGTACAGGGGTACAACGAGATTGGGAATGCGCCTCCCATACGATGCAATAAATTAATTAGCTAATCAGTATTAATTTAAACAACCCAATGAAACAAATTAGAACAGTTTTAAAACAGAATAAAGTTCAAGTAGATCTGTGCCGGTTCGCTGTACGATGTGACCATCCGGCTCAGCAGGACCGGTTCATAGCAGCTATGGCCCTGGGGATGAAGCTCTTCCTGAGTCTGGAGGAGCGGGCGTAGAAGGCCTTGTATCGTCTGCCTGATGGTCGAAGTTCGAACAGGCTGTTGCAGGGGTGTGAGGAGTCTTTGTGGATGCTGGTGGCTTTTCTGAGGCATCGTGTGTTGTAGATGCCCTCCAAGGCTGGTAGCTGTGTTCCAATAGTCCCGCCGAAACACTTCATTTCGGGCTCCCCGCCTTCATTTCGGGCTTATCGACGCGCCACATTGGTGACCCCGACGCTCCATTGGTGTCGTAATGGAGTCAAAACACAGAGGAACGCCCGTCCGTCCGCCTCACAGGCCGACCAGGCCCTGTCTCTCGACGCGGCCTCCCGTCAAACTACCGATGTTCTGGACCGCCCGGCCTCCGGTCTGGTTTCAGCAGGCGGAGGCTCAATTTCAGCTGCGGGGCATCACGGTGGACGGCACCCGCTATTTCTACCGCCGGCACCTGCATTCTGTGCCAGACGGCAAAAATCCGGCGCCGCGTCCAGGAGTTCGGTCTACCCCGCCGGCGGTTCCACCACCTGCACGTGGACATTGTGGGGCCTCTCCCGCCATCCCGGGGCATCACCCGCCTCCTCACGGTGGTGGATAGCTCCACGCGGTGGCAGGAGGCCATACCGCTGGCCAACACATCCACAGCTACATGCGCTCGTGTGTTATCCGCGCACTGGATTGCTCGCTTTGGGGTGCCGGTGGTCATCTCGTCAGACCGGAGGAGGCCACAGTTCACCTCTCAGCTGTGGGCGGCCATGGCTCACCTGTTGGGCGTGCGGCTGCACCACACCACGGCCTATCACCCGCAGGCAAACGGCCTGGTGGAGAGGTTCCTCCGGCAGCTGAAGGCGCGACTCTCCGGCCCGGACTGGATGGTCGCACTGCCGTGGGTCTGGCTGGGCATCCGGAGGACCTGGCCTCATCTTCGGCGGAGCTCGTGTACGGGTCGCTGCTCACGGTGCCCGGGGAATTCGTGCCCTCGGCGCCGGGGCAGCAGGGACCGCCCTCGTCCGCCCATCAGCGCCTTCGCGAGTTGGCAAGCTCGCACCCGTGCCGACATCCCGCCATGGGGCATTCCGCCCACACGGGCTATCGGCCCTCCGGGTTTGCCCCTATGCTTTCCAGCGCCGTGACGCCCACCAGGCGCCGCTCCAGAGGCCGTATCGGGGCCCGTACCGGGTGCTGGAGCACGGGCAGACAACCTTTGTGCTGGACATGGGGGGGGGGGGTCGTGTCGACTGACCGCGTAAAGCCGGCACATTTGGACATTGACCAGCCTGGGCTGGTTGCCCAGCCTCGGCCGCGAGGTCGCCCCCCTTCGCGGCTCCCTCAACCTGTGCCTCCGCCGGCCGACATCCGTACGCGGTCCGGTCGGGATGTGCGCCCGCCGGTGCGTTTCGTGCCTCCTGTTCTGTGGGGGAGGTGGCTCCCAAGGGTCGGGCCATATCACTATCGAACACCTCGGTACGGGAAGGGACCAGTCCGGGAGCGGCCCTTAGCGACAGGGATAAAGGCCAGGGGGTTTAGGGCGCGATCGTTCCCTTGCCAACCCGACTCGACAAGAGAACAACAGCTAATAAAGTCCCTCCCGAAACACCTGGCTCCTCGCCTTCATTTCGGGCTTATCGACGCGCCACAACTTCAAATATTTTCTGTACCTTCCCATTCCCAGCGTTCATCTTTATTCTTCTCACTCCATGTAATTTCTCGCTCCGTTCGTCCTTCCTATTTACACCTCGAATGTATCGCAAAATGCTGGAGTAACTCAGCAGGTCAGGCAGCATCTCAGGAGAGAAGGAATGGGTGACGTTTCAGGTCGAGACCCCTCATCAGACTGAAGAAGGGTCTCGACCCGAAAGGTCACCCATTCCTTCTCTCCTGAGATGCTGCCTGACCTGCTGAGTTACTCCAGCATTTTGTGACACCTTCGATTTGTCCCAGCATCTGCAGTTATTATCCTATTTACACCTGGTCAGTCGGACCTATACCGCCCTCTCCCGGATAAAATCAGCGCCACTTCATTATACCACAGACGGGCATTAGAATCAGGGGGAGCCCGGAGCTCAGGACCCGCCGCCCGTGGCCGCTGCCGAACCCGCGGGAAGGGCGATTGTTTCAATCTTTATATTTTCACAAAAGTAATTTCTGTTCCGTTGCCTGACGCGGTGAACGCGTTAAAATGAACGGGTCGACAGCTCTGATTTCTGTAGCAGTTTATTTCTCTCTTCCCACATTTACATTTCCCCTGGTTTTATTTCCGCGCTCACTGGGGGTTTTTACGACGCGGAATTTGGGGATTAAATGGGAGCCGTTCAGCGCCGACCTGTTGTCCACCGGGTTTCTGCCCCACAGCCCCTGAGCCCCGCTCCTGACGCCGGTCCCGGGACCCGACCCCCTTCACACACCCGGAGCGGAACCGGAGCAGATTCTCAGGCACTGGTTTCCAACCCACGTCCAGAAAAAAGGATACAGTTTCTCCGTGAATTTATTTCCAGTGAAGGTGTGGAGATGGGACTTGGCGTCCGCGTCGTAAAATGAAACTGTCCCGGACTCGTAACTGAGATAAACTCCCACCCTTCCGGGGATGGGCTGGACGGGGAGACGGGATGGAGGGGAGGTGCCTACGTTAACATCGTTACCATCTCGCCTGATGCTCCAGACTCCAGTCTCTGGGGTCAGGACGCCCACACCCTTCCTGTCTACAGACTCTGCGGCGACTCCTAGACTCCAGCCCTGATTTGACCCGATCCCCACCTCCCAGTAATATCTCCCCGATGTGAATCCTTCCGATCCCAGGACGCACATATTTTGCATAAACCTCTTCCCGGTGTCAGGGAGATTTCGCCTGCCACCGTCAAAGTGCATGCTCTTGCGATCATCAGACACTTGGAGATACCGATGCGCTGTTTCCACATCCAGGGCGACGGAGACTGGGGGGAGAAGCAGAGAATCAGAGAGTCCCCGGGGGGGGGGGGGGGTCGGGGGGAGACTCGGCCTCGGGCACAAACGGTCGATCAACTGAAAGATTGCGCGGGGTTTTAACGTCGAGTGGAGAAGAAAGCCCTTTTCCGACGTGGTGGGGTTGCATTTGTGCAGAGGTGAGAGAAGACGATGGGGACAGCGAAATGTGGTGACGCCCTCAGAGCAACAGAGCCCGGTTCTTTGTTTCTCCGAAATATTCCAAACGGAATTTATACTGGAGGTGGCGGGGTATGGACTTAAGCAAGAAGGGCCTCTTGGAGAAGAAGAGCTGCCTTAAATGTAGTTGCGTCTGGTTGAGTAACTACAGTAGGGTGAAGACTATTCCATGCTTTAATTGTGCGAGGGAAGAATGAATTGCTACTCACATCTGTCTTGGTAGCTGGCATCTCAAATTGAAGAAAGCCAATGGAATGTTGGCCTTCATAACAAGGGGAGTTAAGTATAGGAGCAAAGAGGTCCTCCTGCAGTTGTACAGGGCCCTAGTGAGGCCTCACCTGGGGTACTATGTGCAGTTGCGGTCTCCAAATTTGAGGAAGGATATTCTTGCTATTGAGGGCGTGCAGCGAAGGTTTACTAGGCTAATTCCTGGTATGGCGGGACTGTCCTATGTTGAAAGACTGGAGCGGCTAGGCTTGTATACGCTGGAATTTAAAAGGATGAGAGGGGATCTTATCGAAACATATAAGATTATTAAGGGGTTGGACATGTTAGAGGCAGGAAAAATGTTCCCAATGTTGGGGGGGGGGGGGGGGGGGGGGGGTCCAGAAACAGGGGCCACAGTTTCAGAATAAGGGGTAGGCCATTTAGAACGGAGATGAGGAAAAACTTTTTCCGTCATAGAGTTGTAAATCTGTGGAATTCTCTGCCTCAGAAGGCAGTGGAGGCCAATTCTCTGAATGCATTCAAGAGAGAGCTAGATAGAGCTCTTAACGATAGCGGAGTCAGGGGTTATGGGGAGAAGGTAGGAACGGGGTACTGATTGAGAATGATCTGCCATGATCACATTGAATGATGGTGTTGGCTCGAAGGGCCGAAAGGCCTACTCCTGCACCTATTGTCTATTGAATCGAATGTCCTCGTCTACTCCAGACAGGTTTGTGTTTGGTGTAGATGTGGTAATCTATGTCGAGCCGACCATTTAACATTTTGTAAAAGCAGGTCAAACAGTGGGCTTTACGTCTGTCTTGGAGAGTGTTCCACCCCAATGAATTTAGAAGTTCGGTAACACTCGCTTCTCTCTCATAGGTATTTGTAACAAAACGAGCTGCCTGTACCTTTGGACACGTTCGATGGAAGAAATGTTTTTATTTGTGTATGGGTCCCATGCTATTCACGTTGTTCCCTTTATCACGCATCTGTTCACTAGTGCTGCTCGATTGTAATCGTGTATTGTCTTTCTGCCGACTGGTTGGCACGCAACATAAGCTTTTAATTGTACCTCGGTGAGCCCGGTGATGGGGGACAATGAGCCGTGTTAGGATGAAGAGGAAGGAACTGAGTGGGATAGAAAGACGAGGAGGAGGAGTTTCGGGATTGCGGGAAGGAGAATCGGGGATGGGAATAATGGACTGCGTTGACTACAAATTGGCATCAAGAACTCCAACAACATCAAACCAGCATTCGGATAGAGCGGATGTGGAGTGGATGTTTACCTAGCAGGACAGTCTGGGATTAGAGCCAAAAGCTTCGGAATAAAAGGACAAATGTTTTGAATGTCTTTAGTCACAGGGTGGCGAATCTGTGGAATTCATGGAAGCAAAAAGCTGTGGAGGCCAAATCGATGGATATTTTTAAGGCAGAGAATGACAAAGTCTTGATTAGTAACGTTGCCCTGATAAGGCGTGGAAAAAGGCCCTTCAGCTCAACTTGCCCATAGCATCCGCCATGTCCCAGCTACACCAGTCCCACCTGCCTGCGTTTGGCCCATATCTTTCCAAACCTGTCCTAACCATCTACCTGTCTAACTTTCTTGAACGTTGGGATAGTCTCTGCCCCAACTACCTGCTCTGGCAACCCGTTCCAGACACCCACCAATCTTTGTTAGGACTCAATAGACAATAGACAATAGGTGCAGGAGTAGGCCATTCGGCCCTTCGAGCCAGCACTGTCATTGAATGTGATCATGGCTGATCATTCTCAATCAGTACCCCGTTCCTGCCTTCTCCCCATACCCCCTGACTCTGCTATCCTTAAGAGCTCTATCTAGCTCTCTCTTGAATGCATTCAGAGAATTGGCCTCCACTGCCTTCTGAGGCAGGAATTCCATAGATTCACAACTCTCTGACTGAAAAGGTTTTTCCTCATCTCCGTTCTAAATGACCTACCCCTTATTCTTAAACTGTGGCCCCTGGTTCTGGACTCCCCCAACATTGGGAACATGTTTCCTGCCTCTAATGTGTCCAACCCCTTAATAATCTTATACTTTTCGATAAGATCCCCTCTCATCCTTCTAAATTCCAGTGTATACAAGCGTAGTCGCTCCAGTCTTTCAACATATGACAGTCCCGCCATTCTGGGAATTAACCTAGTAAACCTACGCTGCACTCCCTCAATAGCAAGAACATCTATCCTCAAATTTGGAGACCAAAACTGCACACAGTACTCCAGGTGCATGTCTCACTAGGGCCTTGTACAACTGCAGAAGGACCTCTTTGCTCCTATACTCAACTCCTCGTTATGAAGGCCAACATTCCATTGGTTTTCTTCACTGCCTGCTGTACCTGCATGCTTCCTTTCAGTGACTGATGCACTAGGACACACAGATATTGTTGGACGTCCCCTTTTCCTAACTCAGATTCCTATTAAGTCCTTCCCCCCTCATCTTAACCCTATGTCCTCTGGTCGCCGATTCACTCACTTTGTCTGTTGTTAGACATGTTTCTAAAATGCAGTCAATGCTGCCGCAATCTCTTCGCTTGCCTCGCCCAATATCCTGGAATATGTTGCAACAGACATGGCGAAATACCACTTGGGCATCTTACAACTCAGCGGTATGAATATTAATCTCAATAACTTCAAGTAAACCTTGCCTAGGAAGGAACTGCAGATGCTGGTTTAAACCGAAGATAGACAGAAAATATTGGATTAACTCAGCGGGACAGGCGGCCTCTCTGGATAGAAGAAATGGGTGAGGATTCGGGTCGAGACCCTTCTTCAGACTGAAGTCAGGGGAGAGGGAGATACAGATATAAGGTAGTGTAAGGTGTGAAAACGAGACAAAGGGGGTGGAGATCAAGGAATATGTGGAATCAAAGCAAACAGAGACAAAATGTAATCGGAGACAGTCAGACTGGTTGGAGAACAGGGAAGGGGGAGGGATGGAGAGAGAGGGAAAGCAAGGGTTACTTGAATTTATCGAAGTCAATATTCATACCGCTGGGGTTAAAGCTGCCCAAGCGAAATAGGAAGTGCTGTTCCTCCAAACCCTCACTCTGACAGTGGAGGAGGCCCAGGATAGAAAGGTCAGAGTGGGAATGGGAGGGGGAGCTAAAGTGTTTAGCAACTGGGAGATCAGGTAGGCTGAGGCGGACTGAAGAAGGGTCTCGACCCGAAACGTCAGACATTCCTTCTGTCCAGTGACGCTGCCTGTCCCGCTGAGTTACTACAGCATTGTGTGTATATCTTCAGTTTAAAGCAGCATCTGTAGTTCCTTCCTCCACATCAGTTCAGATATTGAACCTTTATTACCACCGTACTCTATCCGTACTCTATTGCCTCGTCAGTCTAGGATAATCTCTCTCAATGCAGTTCCGACCTTTTCTATCATCAGTGGTACAGTTCGACCACATCTTTAACATCCCTCCCTATCACATCGGAAACACCTGGATCCTGATTCGTTGAGCTATCTGTCCTTCGCCTCTTATCAACCATGTCTTTGCAATGCCTTCAACATCAGAGATCCCTTTAGTAATCGAGACCATACATTCACCCGCTTCACTGCATTGAAATCAGTAGCTTTTCGCACATCAACCCCATGTGTTCATGAAACCGGCCTTGCGTGTCCGTACTTTCAAATGCATTTGATCCACTCTCCACATTGTCCTCAATCTCCCCCTTGCTGACCTACAAGGTTCCTTGGCGAGTAGGGCTGAAGACAATTCGAAAGTGTGTTATACATACGTTGAATCAAGAGGGTATCAATGGAGAGAGGGTTACACCTGTTGGACAAAGGAAGTAATTCGTGTCTGAAGTGCCTCACCAGTCCGGTATTAAAGGTATCACAAAATGCTGGAGTAACTCAGCGGGTCAGGCAGCATCTCTGGAGAGAAGGAATGGGTGACGTTTCGGGTCGAGACCCTTCTTCAGACAAATGATTCCTTTCCTCTGCCACCGCAGGAGATGCAACACCTGTCCCTTTACCTCCCCCCTCAACTCCATCCAAGGACCCAAACAGTTTTTCCAGGTGAGACAGAGGTTCACCAGCACCTCCTCCAATCTCATCTATTGTATCCGCTGCTCTAGATGTCAACTTCTTTACATCGGCGAAACCAAATGCAGGCTCGGCAATCGTTTCGCTCAACATCTTCGCTCAGTCCGCCATTACCAACCTGATCTCCCGGTGGCTGAGCACTTCAACACCCCCTACCACTCCCAGTCTGACCTTTCTGTCATGGGCCTCCTCCAGTGCCATAGTGAGGCCCACCGGAAATTGGAGGAACAGCACCTCATATTTCGCATGGGCAGCTTGCAGCCCAGCGGTATGAACATTGACTTCTCCAACTTTAGACAGTTCCTCTGTCCCTCTTCCCCTCCCCCTTCCCAGTTCTCCCTCTAACTTCCTGTCTCCACCTTTATCCTTCCTTTGTCCCGCCCCCCCTGACATCAGTCTGAAGAAGGGTCTTGACCCGAAACGTCACCCATTCCTTCTCTCCTGAGATGCTGCCTGACCCACTGAGTTACTCCTGCATTTTGTGAATAAATACCTTTGATTCCGGTAGTAAATAGACCCTTTACATATAACTGATACTTCAATATCTCCAATGGGGTTTTTTTTTTAGGTATTACCTCTTGTAATGCCATCGGGCACTTCCGTGAACACCGTGTTCAACAAAAATGGGTGATCGAACTTTTCAACGGCCAGGGCACCCTCTGCTACTGACAGCGTCAGGGCTTCATCACTCACACTGCATTAATTAAACAACTAGTTAGAAGACCAACGTCCAATGTTTCCTGAGTTATATTACAAAAACAACACAGCGAGCCTCACCTCCTCTTCCGAAGAGTTTCCTCCTGAAATACATAACAACAGAAAGACCAATTAATTTCCACATCGTGACAGCAGGAACTTCAGCCAAATTGTTACAATTTGCCAACAGATCCCGGCTTCCACTGCTGGTGTAGGTTCTTGACCCAGAACATCTACCAACCTTTACCCCCACCTCTTTGTATTCACTGGAGTTTAGAAGAATGAGAGGGGATCTTATAGAAACATGTAAAATTATAAAAGGACTGGACAAGCTAGATGCAGGAAAAATGTTCCCATTGTTGGGTGAGTCCAGAACCAGGGGCCACAATCTCAGAATAAAGGGGAGGCCATTTAATACTGAGGTGAGAAGAACTTTTTCACCCAGAGAGTTGTGAATTTGTGGAATTCTCTGCTTTTGCAGTTGCAGCTCCTGGACTGTGGAACAGCATCCCTCTCCCCATCAGAACTGTCCCCCTCCATCGACTCCTTTAAGTCCAGGCTCAAAACCTATTTCTACTCCCTAGCGTTTGAGGCCCTCTGAGGGGGCGCTGTGAACTGTTTATGTATGTGCTGTTATCTTTGTGTGCCATTGTATGTTCGTTTCTTAGTACCTGAACTGATGTGCGGCACTTTGGTCAATGTGGGTTCTTTTTAAATGTGCTATACATATAAAATTGAATTGACTTGACTTGACTTGACCGAGGGCAGTAGAAGCCAAATCACTGGATGGATTTAAGAGAGAGTTTGATAGAGCTCTGGGGGCTAGTGGAATCAAGAGATATGGGGAGAAGGTAGGCACGGGTTATTGATTGTGGACAATCAGCCATGATCAAAATGAATGGCGGTGCTGGCTCGAAAGGCTGAATGGCCTCCTCCTGCACATATTTTCCATGTTTCTATGCTTGCAAAAGTTATTTCGCCAGCTTGTGAGGAGATATTACGTGAGTCTGCGTGAGAATTAGGCCCAGTTAACATGGAAAAATATTACTAGCTCAGTGTCATAACTGCTGATCCAGAGTAGAGTGCAGCTGTGCTTGTGTAAGGAAAGCAGTAACTATGGCCCTGGAACAAACGAACCATTTATTCGGAGACACAAGACATGGCAAAAGACTCTCGGAAGAATGGGAACAGAAGTTCTAGAGGGGAAAGGAAATTAAGGGCAGGGCCAATTTTCACCGATGTGAGAGGGGAGGTAAATACAGAAGTTAAAGTGTTGTACTTAAATGCGCGCAGTATAAAAAATAAAGTGGATGAGCTTGAGGCTCAGTTAGTCATGGGCAAGTATGATGTTGTAGGGATCACTGAGACATGGCTACAAGAGGACCAGGGCTGGGAACTGAATATTAAGGGGTACACAACGTATAGAAAAGACAGACAGGTGGGCAGAGGGGATGGGGTTGCTCTGATGGTAAGGAATGATATACATTCCCTTGCAAGGGGTGACATAGAATCAGGAGATGTTGAATCAGTATGGATAGAAATGAGAAATTGTAAGGGAAAAAATGGGAGTTATCTATAGGCCCCCAAACAGTAGCCTCGACATAGGGTGCAAGTTGAATCAGGAGATAAAATTGGCGTGTCAAAAATGTAATGCTACGGTGGTTATGGGAGATTTCAACATGCAGGTAGACTGGGAAAATCAGGTTGGAAATGGACCCCAGGAAAGAGAGTTTGTAGAGTGCCTTCGAGATGGATTCTTAGAACAGCTTGTACTGGAGCCTACCAGGGAGAAGGCAATTCTGGATTTAGTGTTGTGTAATGATCCTGATCTGATAAGGGGACGAGAGGTAAAAGAGCCATTAGGAGGCAGTGATCACAACATGATAAGTTTTACTCTGCAAATGGAAAGGCAGAAGGGAAAATCGGAAATGTCGGTATTACAGTATAGCAAAGGGGATTACAGAGGCATGAGGCAGGAGCTGGCCAAAATTGACTGGAAGGAGGCCCTAGCAGGGAAGACGGTAGAACAGCAATGGCAGGTATTCCTGGGAATAATGCAGAGGTTGCAGGATCAATTTATTCCAAAGAGGTGGAAAGACTCTAAGGGGAGTAAGAGACACCTGTGGCTGACAAGGGAAGTCAGGGACAGCATAAAAATTAAGGAGAGGAAGTATAACATAGCAAAGAAGAGTGGGAAGACAGAGGATTGGGACTCTTTTAAAGAGCAACAAAAGTTAACTAAAAAGGCAATACGGGGAGAAAAGATGAGGTACGAGGGTAAACTAGCCAATAATATAAAGGGGGATAGCAAAAAAATTTTAGGTACGTGAAGAGGAAAAAAATAGTCAAGGCAAATGTGGGTCCCTTGAAGACAGAAGCAGGGGAATTTATTATGGGGAACAAAGAAATTGCAGACGAGTTAAACCGTTACTTTGGATCTGTCTTCACTGAGGAAGATACACACAATCTCCCAAATGTTCTAGGGGCCGGAGAACCTAGGGTGATGGAGGAACTGAAGGAAATCCACATTAGGCAGGAAATGGTTTTGGGTAGACTGATGGGAGTGAAGGCTGATAAATCCCCAGGGCCTGATTGTCTGCATCCCAGGGTACTTAAGGAGGTGGCTCTCGAAATAGTGGAAGCATTGGAGATCATTTTTCAATGTTCTATAGATTCAGGATCAGTTCCTGTGGATTGGAGGATAGCAAATGTTATCCCACTTTTTAAGAAAGGAGGGAGAGAGAAAATGGGTAACTATAGACCAGTTAGTCTGACATCAGTGGTGGGGAAGATGCTGGAGTCAATTATAAAAGACGAAATTGCTGAGCATTTGGATAGCAGTAACGGGATCATTCCGAGTCAGCATGGATTTACGAAGGGGAAATCATGCTTGACAAATCTACTGGAATTTTTTGAGGATGTAACTAGGAAAATTGACAGGGGAGAGTCAGTGGATGTGGTGTACCTCGACTTTCAGAAAGCCTTCGACAAGGTCCCACATAGGAGATTAGTGGGCAAAATTAGGGCACATGGTATTGGGGGTAGGGTACTGACATGGATAGAAAATTGGTTGACAGACAGAAAGCAAAGAGTGGGGATAAATCGGTCCCTTTCGGAATGGCAGGCAGTGACCAGTGGGGTACCGCAAGGTTCGGTGCTGGGACCCCAGCTATTTACGATATACATTAATGACTTAGACGAAGGGATTAAAAGTACCATTAGCAAATTTGCAGATGATACTAAGATGGGGGGTAGTGTGAATTGTGAGGAAGATGCAATAAGGCTGCAGGGTGACTTGGACAGGTTGTGTGAGTGGGCGGATACATGGCAGATGCAGTTTAATGTAGATAAGTGTGAGGTTATTCACTTTGGAAGTAAGAATAGAAAGGCAGATTATTATCTGAATGGTGTCAAGTTAGGAGGAGGGGGAGTTCAACGAGATCTGGGTGTCCTAGTGCATCAGTCAATGAAAGGAAGCATGCAGGTACAGCAGGCAGTGAAGAAAGCCAATGGAATGTTGGCCTTCGTAACAAGAGGAGTTGAGTATAGGAGCAAAGAGGTCCTTCTACAGTTGTACCGGGCCCTGGTGAGACCGCACCTGGAGTACTGTGTGCAGTTTTGGTCTCCAAATTTGAGGAAGGATATTCTTGCTATGGAGGGCGTGCAGCGTAGGTTCACTAAGTTAATTCCCGGAATGGCGGGACTGTCGTATGATGAAAGGCTGGAGCGATTGGGCTTGTATACACTGGAAATTAGAAGGATGAGGGGGGATCTTATTGAAACGTATAAGATAATTAGGGGATTGGACACATTAGAGGCAGGAAACATGTTCCCAATGTTGGGGGAGTCCAGAACAAGGGGCCACAGTTTAAGAATAAGGGGTAGGCCATTTAGAACGGAGATGAGGAAGAACTTTTTCTGTCAGAGAGTGGTGAAGGTGTGGAATTCTCTGCCTCAGAAGGCAGTGGAGGCCAGTTCGTTGGATGCTTTCAAGAGAGAGCTGGATAGAGCTCTTAAGGATAGCGGAGTGAGGGGGTATGGGGAGAAGGCAGGAACGGGGTACTGATTGAGAGTGATCAGCCATGATCGCATTGAATGGCGGTGCTGGCTCGAAGGGCTGAATGGCCTACTCCTGCACCTATTGTCTATTGTCTATGGCGGATTCTGGAGCAGGCATGTACCGATCACGCTTCGGTTCCGGAGCCTTCTTGTGTCTTGTGGAGGAGAGGGGGTAGAGCTGGAAAAGAGGGGCAAGGGGAAGGACTCAGGGCAAGTATTGGCAATTGACAGGTGGATTCGGCTGAGGAAGGACGTTGGTGAGAGGGGCGGAGATATCCACTGCCGATGGAGATGGGGACAAAGATGGCCTCAGGATTGGAATATGTTCAGGATGAAAGATGGTGAATGGAACGAAATGCGTGTCAAAATGTACCGTTGGAATCACTCCCATTCTTGACTGAAATGGCACAGAGGAGGCTTAGGTTGGGTAATGACTGGATGAAGGGAACATTGAAAGTATGGTCAGAAGTAGCAAAGAAATTAAAACTGTCAAAATCCATTTGTAGAGCCACTAAAATAGTGATAAACCCAGATTTTTTACCATCTACTATGGACTCAGGGTATAACAATTGGTCAAACAAGGGGTTAATATATATCGCACAAGTGTTTAATGGACAGATCACGAAGTCATTCGAACAACTTGCTCAGGAATTTAATCTACCAGCTCATGACCTTTTATAAATTCCTACAACTACGACATTACCTTCAGAAACATAAGGAATGGGAGAATATTTGTATAAAAAAACATCCAAACTAGAGGAACTGTTAATGTCATTTTCAGAGGAAGAGACAAAAAAAGGAGTTATATCAAAAATGTATAAAATAATACAACATGAATCAAATGATAACAATATGGATGTCAAAGAAAAATGGGAGTTGGAAACAAATATTATAACAACAAATGAAAAATGGGAGGAATTTAAATGAGCCCCGAATTAATGCACATTGCTGAATTTATTTCAAAAGTCGCCCACTATTTTGTGATGTTGAAAAATAACTGCAGATGCCGGTACAAATCGAAGGTATCACAAAATGCTGGAGTAACTCAGCAGGTCTGAAGAAGGGTCTCGACCCGAAACTTACTCTAAACCAAACTGAAAATGTAACCCCTTACCTTCAGAAACATCAAACTGTCCGTTAGGTTCAGCTGATCCTGTAGCTTCAAGCATTTTTCTGGCATAGAGTTTAACTCCTCTTGAATCGCTCGGAGATTCTTTTCCATTGGATTTAGAACGCTGTTCTCTTCTTCCAGAAGATCCTTGAGAAAGAGCAGCTCTTTGTCATTGAGAATCTGGCGCAATTCAGCAAATACCGATGTGATGTAGGTCACCAGGTTCTGATACTGTTCCTGTCAAATGAAAGGTGAAGGTCAATATTATCGAGCCTGGAATCTAAGTCAAATAGCACAAGATCAGAGAAGGGAAACTGGAAACCTTACCTGGACTCCAGAAATCTTCTCTTTCTGTTGCTGCTCCATTTCCTCCATCGCTGATTTATTTTTTGTGAGAGTTTCCAAAGATGTTTTAATCTTCTCCTGGGATTGAGGTTCAGATTCAATCAGTAAAAGAATTAGACCAGACGGAACCAATGGACTGCAGACACGGAACTGTACATGAACGTTTACAAAAAGACACAGACTGCTGGGGAACTTGGCGGGTCAGGAAGCGTATCGGTGGAGAGCCGTAGGCGACATTTTGGGTCAGAATCTTTCTTTGGACTGATAGGAGTAGGTGGGAAAGATGGGCCAGGAATACATCTGCCAGGTGATAGGTGTATACAAGTGAAGGGGGGGGGGAGGGGTAGGGGTTTGGCAGCAGGTTGGTCAAAGGCCATACATGAAAAGACAAAAATAAGGGAAGTAAGGAGTAAGGAAACAAGAGGTGCGAATTGTAAAGCCAGAGGAAAGAATATAGATGGGGAGGGGTTGGGAATGGGAAGGAGGAAATGGTTGCACTGCCAGGTGTGGCATCTCTATATTAAAACCCTCGTTTGTTTGTTTGTTTGTTCCTGAACTACAGCCAAAGCAGAACACGATAGCGCAACAATTTTAGGCCCATCTTACTCAACATCGTCCCTTTGGTGCTAATGGAAGAAGTTTCATTGATATCGGTGTTATATTTTTAAAGTTATTCACATTTTAAAGTTTAAATCTATCTCCGAGGGAGGGAGGGCTGGTGGAGGGAGGGAGAAGGATGGAGGATAAGGGGGAAGCAGTGGGGGAGGGGATGGGGGAGGGGAAGGGGGGAGGGGAAGGGGGAGGGGAAGGGGGAGGGGAAGGGGACGGGGAGGGGGAAGGGAGGAGGGGGTGTGTAGGGGAGGGGGGATGCGAGGTGGGGGAGGGAGGGGTGAGGGGGAAAGGAGGAGGGAGGGAGGGGGGAGAGGAGAGGGGGAAGGGGGCGAGGGATGGAGGAGAGGGTGCTGCACCAATGCAGGAGAGGTTTGGGCCCATTAACTTGGTCCAGTGAGGCAAGGCAAGGCAAGTTTATTTATATCGCACATTTCATACAGTAATGGCAATTCAAAGTGAGCATAAAAATACAGAACAAGGAGAAAAGGTAGGAAAATACAAATAATAAGAGTAATAAGATAAATAAAAAAGATATAACTAAGATGAATAGAGGAATGATTAATAGAGTAATAGTTGGGAATTAAAGTGTTGTGGGTGGTGTGGGTTTGTTATGTATGTATGTAGTTTGGTTACTTACAAACTGTAAATGTTGATGTTTATGCTGAAGGAATTACACGAGAAATTCCGAGCTTCACAAGCGGAATTTGAGGCGCTATTCCTTCAGTTTGCAATCAAGCAAACCACAAGCCCAGGCCAGAAAAGTCAGCGTAGGAATGCAAAGGAGAGTTGAACTGGTTAGCAACCGGTAGATCCATCGGGGCTTGGCAGGGGTACTCGCGGAAACGGTTGCTCAATCTACCCTCTCGCCTCGCCGGTGTAATGGAGGCCTCGCCGGGAACACGGGATGCAGTGGGTGAGGGTCACAGGTGGTGCACGAAAACCCCCCTCTCTCTCTCTCGCTGTCAGGAGTCCCTTGATGGGTGTAAGACAGACAGAAAGCAAAGAGTGGGGATAAATGGGTCCCTTTCAGAATGGCAGGCAGTGACTAGTGGGGTACCGCAAGGCTCAGTGCTGGGACCGCAGCTATTTACAATATACATTAATGACTTGGATGAAGGGATTAAAAGTACCATTAGCAAATTTGCAGATGATACAAAGCTGGGTGGCAGTGTGAACTGTGAGGAAGATGCTGTGAGGTTGCAGGGTGACTTGGACAGGTTGTGTGAGTGGGCGGATGCATGGCAGATGCAGTTTAATGTCAATAAGTGTGAGGTTATCCACTTTGGTGGTAAGAATAGGAAGGCAGAGTATTATCTGAATGGTGTCAAGTTAGGAACAGGGGACGTACAACGAGATCTGGGTGTCCTAGTGCGTCAGTCACTGAAAGGAAGCAAGCAGGTACAGCAGGCAGTGAAGAACGCCAATGGAATGTTGGCCTTCATAACAAGAGAAGTTGAGTATAGGAGCAAAGAGGTCCTTCTCCAGTTGTACAGGGCCCTAGTGAGACCGCACCTGGAGTACTGTGTGCAGTTTTGGTCTCCAAATTTGAGGAAGGATATTCTTGCTATTGAGGGCGTGCAGCGTAGGTTTACTAGGTTAATTCCCGGAATGGCGGGACTATCATATGTTGAAAGACTGGAGCGACGAGGCTTGTATACACTGGGATTTAGAAGGATGAGAGGAGATCTTATCGAAACGTATAAGATTATTAAGGGGTTAGACACATTAGAGGCAGGAAACATGTTCCCAATGTTGGGGGAGTCCAGAACAAGGGGTCACAGTTTAAGAATAAGGGGTAGGCTATTTAGAACTGAAATGAGGAAAAACTTTTTCAGTCAGAGTTGTGAATCTGTGGAATTCTCTTCCTCAGAAGGCAGTGGAGGCCAATTATCTGAATGCATTCAAGAGAGAGCTGGATAGAGCTCTTAATGATAGCGGAGTCAGGGGGGATGGGGAGAAGGCAGGAACGGGGTACAGATTGAGAATGATCACATTGAATGGCGGTGCTGGCTCGAAGGGCCGAATGGCCTCTTCCTGCAGCTATTGTCTATTGTAAGGGAGAAGGTATAGCCACAGGTGTCTCATGTCTTACTGTAGGTGGGGCGGGTACGTGGTTCGTGTGGGAAACTGAGTGCAAAACAGCAGTCTCTGCGAAAGGCGATAATGGAAAATCACCAGATGCTCTTTGTTTTTTTTACCTTGAAGATTTCAACTGCTTCTTTAATCGGCATGAAGAGGTGCTCTCTGTGTTCCCGCGCGTCTCGGCAGATCAGGCAGATTAGTTGTTTGTCTGTTTCGCAAAACAGCTTCAGTTCTTCCTGGTGTTCCTCGCAGTGAAGTTTACTTTTCTTGCTTTCCGTTTTCGGGCTGAGTGTTCGAGCTTTCTCGGTGATACTCACCAGGGCCCGATTCATCCTGAGGCTGCGGTCTGCAAACTCCTCTCTACACTCCGGGCAGGAGTTTCTCCCCTCCCTGTCCCAACTCTGCGTGATGCAGGAGCGGCAGAAGTTGTGCCCGCACTCCAGTGACACCGGATGGGTGAACAAATCCAGGCAGATGGGACAAACCACGTCCTCGGTCCAACACTCGGACTGAGCCATCGAAGCCATTTTCAATTCACACAACGTCCTGGTTCACGCCGAGCCCTGGAGTATCGCGAGTGTTCAAATGTGCGCTGGCAACAAAGGCTGAACAATACTAATAAACAACACCAAGTCAAGTCAAGTCAAGTTTATTTGTCACATACACATACAAGATGTGCAGTGACATGAAAGTGGCAACGCCTGCGGATTGTGCAAAAAAAAATTACAATTACGGCATAAAAATTAAAATTAATGCAGATTTTTTAAAATTCTTTGGAGATATAATAGTTAACAGTCCCGATGGCCTGTGGGAAGAAACTCCATCGCATCTGAAGAAGCCTGAAGAAGGGTCTCGACCCGAAACGTCACCCATTCCTTCTCTCCAGAGATTCTGCCTGACCCGTTGCGTTACTCCAGCATTTTGTGTCCACTACCATCTCATATTTCGCTTGGGCAGCTTGCAGCCCAGTCGTATGAATATTGATTTCTGTAATTTCCAGTAACTCCAGCATTCCCTCTCTCTCTATCTCCCCACTCAAGTTGCACTAGCTTCTCGTTTTCACTCAACAAACAGCTAATAATGGCCTGTTTTCTTTATAATCGTTATGTTTTTTTGCATATCTTTCATTCATTGTTCTTTATCTCTTGGTTGGTGCCGCGTGTGGGCGGGGCCCAGGAGCGGTTGGAGCAGCGTGTGGGCGGGGCCCTGGAGCGGTTGGAGCAGCGTGTGGGCGGGGCCCTGGAGCGGTTGGTGCAGCGTGTGGGCGGGGCCCAGGAGCGGTTGGTCGGGGCCCAGGAGCGGTTGGAGCAGCGTGTGGGCGGGGCCCTGGAGCGGTTGGTGCAGCGTGTGGGCGGGGCCCAGGAGCGGTTGGAGCAGCGTGTGGGCGGGGCCCTGGAGCGGTTGGTGCAGCGTATGGGCGGGGCCCAGGAGCGGTTGGAGCAGCGTGTGGTCGGGGCCCAGGAGCGGTTGGAGCAGCGTGTGGGCGGGGCCCAGGAGCGGTTGGTCGGGGCCCAGGAGCGGTTGGAGCAGCGTGTGGGCGGGGCCCTGGAGCGGTTGGTGCAGCGTATGGGCGGGGCCCAGGAGCGGTTGGAGCAGCGTGTGGGCGGGGCCCAGGAGCGGTTGGTGCAGCGTGTGGGCGGGGCCCAAGAGCGGTTGGAGCAGCGTGTGGGCGGGGCCCAGGAGCGGTTGGTGCAGCGTGTGGGCGGGGCCCAGGAGCGGTTGGAGCGGTTGGTGCAGCGTTGGTTTAAAAACGTTCCCTCACACTTCAAAAGAAGTGGTCTGGAGGAAGCCGCTGATTGGTGGAAGCGGACTAGAGGAAGCAGCTGATTGGGCGTAACCCAAATTGTACAGGGCATTGGTGAGGCCGAATCTGGAGTATGGTTTGCAGTTCTGGTCGCCAAATTATAGGAAGGATGTCGACAAAATGGAGAGGGTACAGAGGAGATTTACTAGAATGTTGCCTGGGTTTCAGCACTTAGGCTACAGAGAGAGGTTGAACAGGTTGGGTCTTTATTCTTTGGAGCGTAGAAGGTTGAGGGGGGACTTGATAGAGGTTTTTAAAATTTTGAGAGGGACGGACAGAGTTGACGTGGGTAGGCTTTTCCCTTTGAGAGTGGGGAAGATTCCAACAAGGGGACATAGCTTCAGAATTGAGGGACAAAGGTTTAGGGGTAACATGAGGGGGAACTTCTTTACTCAGAGGGTTGTGGCTGTATGGAATGGGCTTCCGGTGGAAGTGGTGGAGGCTGGCTCGATTTTATTATTTAAGAGTAAATTGGATAGGTATATGGATAAGAGGGGATTAGAGGGTTATGGTCTGAGTGCAGGTAGATGAGACTAGGTCAGGGAGAATGGTCGGCGTGGACTGGTAGGGCCGGACAGGCCTGTTTCCATGCTGTAGTTGTTATATGTTATATGTTTTAGTTCAGGGTTCAGTGAGTTCAGGGTTAAGTGAGTTCAGGGTTCAGTGAGTTACGGTTTCGGTGAGTTAAGGGTTCAGTGAGTTAAGGGTTCAGTGCTTTTTAGTAAAGGTACAGTTTAAAGGATTAAGAGGGATTTGATTTAATTTGGGGGTAAGACATGTCAGGTGAGATCGGCCCCGTGGAATGCTCATCCTGCAACATGTGGGAGATCAGGGATATTGTCGGTGTCCCTGATGACTACGTGTGCAGGAAGTGTGTCCAGCTGCAGCTCCTGGCAGACCGCATTGAACGGTTGGAGCTGCGGTTGGACTCATACTGGAGCATCCACGATGCTGAGAAGGTCGTGAATAGCACGTACAGTGAGTTGGCCACACCGCAGGTAAAAGATGAGCGGACAGAAAGGAAACGGGTGGCCACTAGCCAGCGTAGCAGTAGGCAGGTAGTGCAGGAGTCCCCTGCGGTCATCTCCCTCCTAAACAGATATGCCATTTTGGATACTGTTGGGGGAGGTGGCTCATCAGGGGATGGCAGCAGCAGCCAAGTTCATGGCACCGTGGGCGGCTCTGTGGCAAAAGAGGGGAGGAAAATGGTGGAAGGGCTATAGTAATAGGGGATTCAATTGTAAGGGGAATAGATAGGCGTTTCTGCGGCCGCAAACGAGACTCCAGGATGGTATGTTGCCTCCCTGGTGCAAGGGTCAGGGATGTCTCTGAGCGGCTGCAGAACATTCTGGAGGGGGAAGATGAACAGCCAGTTGTCGTGGTGCACATTGACACCAACGATATAGGTAAAAAACGGAATGAGGTCCTACAAGGTGAATTTAGGGAGCTAGGAGATAAAAGTAGGACCTCAAAGGTAATAATCTCTGGATTACTACGAGCCACGTGCTAGTCAGAGTAGAGACAGAAAGGAAAAGGAGGTGGGGTAGCGTTGCTCGTTAGAGAGGAGATTAAAGCAGTGGAAAGGAAGGACATTAGCTTCGAGGATGTGTAATCGATATGGATAGAGCTGTGAAACACTAAGGGGCAGAAAACGTTAGTGGGAGTTGTGTACAGGCCACCTAACAGCATTAGTGAGGTTGGGGATGGCATCAAACAGGAAATTAGAAATGCGTGCACTAAAGGTGCAGCAATTATAATGGGTGACTTCAATCTACATATAGATTGGGTGAACCTAATTGGCAGGGGTGCTGAGGAAGAGGATTTCTTGGAATGTTTGCGAGATGGTTTTCTAAACCAACATGTCGAGGAACCAACGAGAGAGCAGGCCATTCTAGACTGGGTATTGAGTAATGAGGAAGGGTTAGTTAGCAGTCTTGTTGTGCGAGGCCCCTTGGGCAAAAGTGACCATAATATGGTGGAGTTCTTCATTAGGATGGAGAGTGACAAAGTCAATTCAGAAACAAGTGTTCTGAACTTAAAGAAAGTTAACTTTGAGGGTATGAGACGTGAATTGTCCAAGATAGACTGGCAATTTATACTTAAAGGGTTGACGGTGGACATGCAATGGAAGGCATTTAAAGATTGCATGGATGAACTACAACAATTGTTCATCCCAGTTTGGCAAAAGAACAAACCAGGAAAGGTAGTGCATCCGTGGCTAACAAGGGAAATCAAGGACAGTATTAAAACAAAAGATGAAGCATATAAATTAGCCAGAAAAAGTATCATACCAGAGGACTGGGAGAAATTCAGAGTCCAGCAGAGGAGGACAAAGGGCTTAATTAGGAAAGGGAAAATAGATTATGAGAGAAAACTGGCAGGGAGCATAAAAACTGACTGCAAAAGCTTTTATAGATATGTGAAGAGAAAAAGACTAGTTAAGACAAATGTAGGTCCCTTGCAGTCGGAAACAGGTGAATTGATCATTGGGAACAAGGAGATGGCAGACCAATTGAACAACTACTTTGGTTCTGTCTTCACTAGGGAAGACATAAACAATCTGCCGGAAATAGCAGGGGACCGGGGGTCTAACGAGATGGAGGAACTGAGGGTAATCCAGGTTAGTCGGGAAGAGGTGTTAGGTAAATTAAATGGATTAAAGGCCGATAAATCCCCAGGGCCAGATAGGCTGCATCCTAGAGTGCTTAAGGATGTAGCCTCAGAAATAGTGGATGCATTAGTGATAATTTTTCAAAACTCTTCAGATTCTGGAGTAGTTCCTGAGGATTGGAGGGTAGCTAATGTAACCCCACTTTTTAAAAAGGGAGGGAGAGAGAAAACGTGGAATTATAGACCAGTTAGCCTAACATCGGTAGTGGGGAAAATGCTAGAGTCAGTTATTAAAGATGTGATAGCATCACATTTCGAAAGTGGTGAAATCATTAGACAAATTCAGCATGGATTTATGAAAGGCAAATCATGCCTGACGAATCTTATAGAATTTTTCGAGGATGTAACTAGTAGAGTGGATAAGGGAGAACCAGTCGATGTATTATGTCTGGACTTTCAGAAGGCCTTCGACAAGGTCCCACATAGGAGATTGGGGTACAAATTTAAAAAACACGGTATTGGGGGTTCAGTGTTGAGGTGGATAGAGAATTGGTTGGCGGACAGGAAGCAAAGAGTAGGAATAAACGGGGTCCTTTTCGGAATGGCAGGCAGTCACTAGTGGGGTACCGCAAGGCTCGGTGCCGGGACCCCAGTTATTTACAATATATATTAATGATTTGGACGAGGGAATTGAATGCAATATCTAAGTTTGCGGATGACATGAAGCTGGGTGGCTGCAGTTGTACAGGGCCTTGGTGAGACCGCATCTGGAGTATTGTATACAGTTTTGGTCTCCTAATCTGAGGAAAGACATTCTAGCCTTAGAGGGAGTACAGAGAAGGTTCACCAGATTGATCCCTGGGATGGCAGGACTTTCATATGAAGAAAGTGTAGCGACCATAGAGAATGGTCCGGGACGTCGAACCCTCAGATTGGCCAGCAAGGTCACGTGTGAGCGCGACCGTAGGGATTGGTCCAGAGAGCGACATCGCTGATTGGACAGCGTGGTCATGTGCGCTTTTGGCGCCCGAAAAGGTTCAGTTCAGAGAAGTCTTCGAAGAAGACAGTGAGTTTTTGATGGTTGTCCTTTACCTTGTTGTTTAACCTTTGTATTGGAATATTGCTGTCGCAATAAACTTCTTCTACAACCAACAAGTTTCCGGACTCGCCATATTGGTGACCCCGACGTGCTCTGGACGATCACCGACTATGCAGGAACACGACGCCCCGTTGTTGGATGCCGCGCCCGGCACACCGGAGTTAAGCGCAGTAAGCGTTCACCTTCCGTCGTTTTGGACACATCAACCGCAATCTTGGTTTGTCCACACCGAAGCCCAATTTCATTTAAGGAACATATCGGCCGACGCGACGAAGTATTACTATCTCGTCAGCGCTCTATCACCGGAGACGACCACACGCGTGATGCGGTTCATCGTTAATCCGCCTGCGGAAAGCAAGTACGAGGCAATGAAGAAATTGTTACTGCGAACCTTCGGGTTTAATAGGCACGATCGCGCTGAAAAACTTCTGCACCTACCGGACCTCGGAGATCGACGGCCGTCCGTTCTCATGGCCGAGATGATGATGTTAGCCGGTGAGCATACGGATTGCCTCGTGTTCGAACAGGCATTCCGAGAGAAGCTTCCCGAGGATGTCCGACTGCTGCTCACGGATTGTTCTTTTAAGGACCCCGAAGCATATGCAGAGAAAGCGGACGCGCTCTTAGCGGTTAAATCGAAGGCAAGCGGTTCGATCAACAAGGTCTCGACATCAGTGACCACGCCACAGCGACATCAAGATGGCGCCGCGTCTCCCGCCAGTTCTCCAAAAGCCCGCCAAAAAGATCCGCACAAGCGCGGCTGGTGCTGTTATCACCTACGATGGGGTAGAGAATCCCGCAACTGCCGCTCACCTTGTACCTTCGCTGGAAATGCCTCGGCCGATCGTACATAGGGGCAGTTGCGATTGGCCAGAACCGACGCCTCTACGTCCACGATCGATTCACGGACACAGAATTTTTGGTGGACACGGGAGCCATCGTCAGTATAGTGCCGCCGACCGACCTCGAAACCAGAACGGGTAAGACAGGTCCCACCCTCATCGCGGTTAATGGCAGCCCCATTCGCACTTTCGGTATACGGAAGATGTCCCTTGTGTTAGGCCTCCGCACGTACGAATGGCCATTCATCATAGCAGACGTCAGACAAGCGATCCTAGGCGCAGATTTTCTCTGGGCTTTTTCACTGGTCCCTGATGTCCGCGGTAACGACTTCCGACCCTCCGCCAGCGAGGAGCCCGTCGCTTCGACAATCGCCTCCCCGCCCAGCCCTACTGTCCAGGCCGTCGTCGCGGCCCCTGACTCGTATGCTGAGATCCTGGCGGAGTTTCCAGAGCTGCTCATCCAACGTTTTGACACGCCTTCGGCCAAGCACGGCGTGGTCCATCACATCCGCACCGAGGGCCCTCCCGTTTTCGCTCGGGCCAGGAGACTACCGCCAGACAAACTGGTGGTGGCACAGGCGGAATTTAGGAAGATGCAGGAAATGGGCATTGTCCGACAGCCCATGGGCCTCGCCGTTGCATATGGTCTCCAAGGCATCTGGGGGGTGGAGACCATGTGGCGATTATCGGCGTCTCAATGCTGTCACCACGGCTGATCGCTACCCCATACCGCACCTACAGGACTTTTCGTCTGGGCTGGAAGGGGCGGTGGTGTTCTCCAAAATCGATTTGGTGCGAGGATACCACCAGATTCCGGTGCGGCCGGAGGATATACAGAAAACTGCCACGATTACTCCGTTCGGGTTGTTCGAATGGTTGCGTATGCCTTTCGGTTTAAAGAACGCGGCACAGGCTTTCCAACGACTGATGGACCGTGTGGGTCGGGGTTTACCCTTTTTGTTTATTTATTTAGACGACATCCTGGTCGCCAGCCCCTCAGTGCAGGAACACCAGGTCCACTTGCGGACTGTGTTCCAGTGGCTCCAAGACCACGGGCTCATTATCCAACCCTCCAAGTGTCAATTCGGCCTCCCTTCTCTTGATTTTCTAGGGCACAGAATTACCCCTGCCGGCGCCTCCCCTTTGCCCGAGAAGGTGGAGGCTATCCGGGCATTTCCCAGGCCCACCACAGTAAAAGGACTACAGGAGTTCGTAGGTATGGTTAACTTCTACCATAGGTTCGTTCCGGCAGCTGCGCGGGTCATGCGCCCGCTCTTCCAGTGCCTTGCGGGAAAACCGGTAGAGTTGATATGGCCCCCTGCCGCAGAGTCGGCTTTTACAGCAGCTAAGGCAGCCTTGGCAGACGCCACCATGTTGGTCCACCCGAGCCCCTCCGCCCCCACGGCCCTGACGGTTGACGCCTCTGACGTGGCGGTGGGCGGGGTCTTGGAGCAGCAGGTCGGTGGCCGTTGGCAGCCCTTGGCGTTTTTCAGCCAGCAACTAAATTCGGCTGAGCTGAAGTATAGCGCATTTGACCGAGAGCTTCTGGCCCTCTATTTAGCTGTTCGTCATTTCAGGTACTTCCTTGAGGGCTGCCCATTTGTGGCCTTTACGGACCACAAACCATTAACATTTGCATTTTTCAAATTGTCTGACCCATGGTCGGCCCGCCAGCAGCGGCACCTGACTGCCATCTCCGAATTTACCACCGATGTCCGTCATGTCGCGGGTAAGCTTAATGCCGTTGCTGACGCCCTGTCTAGACCTGCTTTTTCCCCTATTTCGGCGGTGGACTGCGAGGTGGATCCCCAGGAGCTTGCGGAGGCACAGCTTCTAGCGGATACCGCCTCGGCATACCAGTCCACCACTTCGGGATTGAAGTTGGCTCAGGTAGCCTGCGGGTCGGAAGGCACAAAAGTCTGGTGTGATGTTTCCCTTCCCCGTCCCAGGCCGGTAGTACCGCCCTCCCTTCAGCGCCGGGTTTTTGATGCCATTCACGGGCTGGCGCACCCGTCCATCCGCTCCACCTCTGCTTTAGTAGCAGCTCGGTTTGTCTGGCATGGCCTACGGAAACAGGTAGCGGGTTGGGCACGTTCCTGCGTTCCCTGTCAGACCGCTAAAGTCCAGCGCCATGTCCAGCCCCCCGTACAGGAGTTCGAGGTCCCAGCAGTTCGTTTTTTCCACATCCACGTGGATTTAGTCGGGCCTTTGCCTTCCTCCCGGGGCTACACCCACCTCCTCACGGTGGTGGATCGGTTCACCCGGTGGCCAGAGGCTTTCCCATTGTCTGATATCTCGGCAGCCTCTTGTGCCAGGACTTTGGCCCTCCATTGGGTAGCACGTTTCGGGGTCCCGGCAGTTATTACCACTGACAGGGGGCCGCAGTTCACTTCGTCCCTCTGGGCCGCACTCGCAGAACTGTACGGTTCCAAGTTACAACCCACTACTGCATACCACCCCCAGTCAAATGGACTTGTAGAAAGGTTCCACCGTCAACTCAAGGCGTCCCTCAGTGCAAGGCTTGAAGGCCCGGACTGGGTAGACCAACTCCCCTGGGTCCTTCTGGGCATCCGGACTGCTCCTAAGCAAGATCTCGGTGCGTCGTCCGCGGAGCTAGTGTATGGCTCGCCACTTCGAGTACCCGGGGATTTGTTTCCGGACCCCTCAGACCAGCTGCCTCCAGTCCCATCAGTCTTAGCATCGCTCCGGGCACGGGTGGGTTCCCTGGCTCCAGTTCCGACTTCACGTCATGGGTGTCCCATGGTACATGAACCGCCTTCCCTGAAGGACTGTGAGTTTGTGTTTTTGCGAAAAGATTCCCATCGTGCCCCGTTGCAGAGGGTCTATCAAGGGCCGTTCCGGGTTTTGCGTAAGGGGACGGCTACCTTCACCTTAGACTTGTGCGGCAGGAGTGAGCTCGTCTCGGTGTCCCGGCTTAAACCTGCACACTTGGATCCGGATCAACCAGTCCTGGTCGGCCAAACCCCTAGGAGAGGCCGGCCTCCGTCAGTTCCGCTCAGTCCAGGACCCCCCGTTCCGGCAGTTCCTCCAAGTCCGGAATCCCCTGCTCCTGTGGTTCAGGCTGCCCCTCTCCTTACTCGTTATGGTCGCGAAATCCGGCTCCCTGCTAGGTTCCGTACCTCGGGTTCTGGGGGGGGTCATGTAGCGACCATAGAGAATGGTCCGGGTCGTCGAACCCTCAGATTGGCCAGCAAGGTCACGTGTGAGCGCGACCGTAGGGATTGGTCCAGAGAGCGACATCGATGATTGGACAGCGTGGTCATGTGCGCTTTTGGCACCTGAAAAGGTTCAGTTCAGAGAAGTCTTCGAAGAAGACAGTGAGTTTTTGATGGTTGTCCTTTACCTTGTTGTTTAACCTTTGTATTCGAATATTGCTGTCGCAATAAACTTCTTCTACAACCAACAAGTTTCCGGACTCGCCATAAAAGACTGGATAGACTAGGCTTATACTCGCTGGAATTTAGAAGACTGAGGGGGGATCTTATAGAAACATATAAAATTCTTAAGGGGTTGGAGAGGCTAGATGCGGGAAGATTGTTCCCGATGTTGGGGAAGTCCAGAACCAGGGGTCACAGCTTAAGGATAAGGGGGAAGCCTTTTAGGACCGAGATGAGAAAGTTTTTTTTCACACAGAGAGTGGTGAATCTGTGGAATTCTCTGCCACAGAAGGTAGTTGAGGCCAGTTCATTGGCTATATTTAAGAGGGAGTTAGATGTGGCCCTTGTGGCTAAAGGGATCAGGGGGTATGGAGAGAAGGCAGGTACAAGTTACTGAGCTGGATGATCAGCCATGATCATATTGAATGGCGGTGCAGGCTTGAAGGGCCGAATGGCCTACTCCTGCACCTATTTTCTATGTTTCTATGTGTATGTAATGTAGATGGGGAGGGGTTGGGGATGGGAAGGTGGAAATGGTTGCACTGCCAGGTGTGGCATCTCTATACTAAAACCCTAGTTTGTTTGTTCCTGAACTACAGCCAAAGCGGAACACGATAGCGCGACAATTTTAGGCCCACCTTACTCAACGTCATCCCGTTGGTGCTGATGGAAGAAGTTTAATTGAAATCGGTGTTATATTTTTTAAGTTATTCATATTTTAAAGTTTAAATCTATCTCCTAGGGAGGGAGGGGGGTGGAGGGAGGGAGGGAGAAGGGGGGAGGATAAGGGGGTTGAGGGGGATGCAGTGGGGGAGGGGAAGGGAGGAGGGGAGGGGAGGGGGAGGGGGGTTGCGAGCTGGAGGGGGGAGGGGAGGAGGGAGGGAGGGGAGGCGGGGGAAGAGGGGGAAGGGGGTGAGGGTTGGAGGAGAGGGTGCTGCACCAATGCAGGAGAGGTTTGGGCCCAGTAACTTGGTCTAGTAAGGCAAGGCAAGTTTATTTATATAGCACATTTCATACAGCAATGGCAATTCAAAGTGAGCATAAAAATACAGAACAAGGAGAAAAGGTAGGAAAATACAAATAATAATAGTAAGATAAATAAAAAAGTTATAAGTAAGATTAATAGAGGAATGATTAATAGTGTAATAGTTGGGAATTAAAGTGTTGTGGGTGGTGTGGGAGTGTTATGTATGTATGTAGTTTGGTTACCTACAAACTGTAAATGTTAATGTTTATGCTGAAGGAATTACACGAGAAATTCCGAGCTTCACAAGTGGAATTTGAGGCGCTATTCCTTCAGTTTGCAATCAAGCAAACCACAAGCCCAGGGCAGAAATGTCAGCGTAGGAATGCAAAGGAGAGATGAACTGGTTAGCAACCGGTAGATCCATCGGGGCTTGGCAGGGGTACTCGCGGAAACGGTGGCTCAATCTACCCTCTCGCCTCGCCGGTGTAATGGAGGCCTCGCCGGGAACACGGGATGCAGTGGGTGAGGCACACAGGTGGTGCACGAAAACGCCTCTATCTCTCTCTCACTGTCAGGGGTCCCTTGATGGGTGTAAGACAGACAGAAAGCAAAGAGTGGGGATAAATGGGTCCCTTTCAGAATGGCAGGCAGTGACTAGTGTGGTACCGCAAGGCTCGGTGCTGGGACCGCAGCTATTTACAATATACAGTAATGACTTGGATGAAGGGATTAAAAGTACCATTAGCAAATTTGCAGATGATACAAAGCTGGGTGGCAGTGAGAACTGTGAGGAAGATGCTATGAGGTTGCAGGGTGACTTGGACAGGTTGTGTGAGTGGGCGGATGCATGGCAGATGCAGTTTAATGTGAATAAGTGTGAGGTTATCCACTTTGGTGGTAAGAATAGGAAGGCAGAGTATTATCTGAATGGTGTCGAGTTAGGAACAGGGGACGTACAACGAGATCTGGGTGTCCTAGTGCATCAGTCACTGAAAGGAAGCAAGCAGGTACAGCAGGCAGTGAAGAAAGCCAATGGAATGTTGGCCTTCATAACAAGAGGAGTTGAGTATAGGAGCAAAGAGGTCCTTCTGCAGTTGTACAAGGCACTGGTGAGACTGCACCTGGAGTACTGTGTGCAGTTTTGGTCTCCAAATTTGAGGAAGGATATTCTTGCTATTGAGGGCGTGCAGCGTACGTTTTCTAGGTTAATTCCCGGAATGGCGGGACTATCATATGTCGAAAGACTGGAGCGACTAGGCTTGTATACACTGGAATTTAAAAGGATGAGAGGAGATCTTATCGAAACGTATAAGATTATTAAGGGGTTAGACACGTTAGAGGCAGGAAACATGTTCCCAATGTTGGGGGAGTCCAGAACAAGGGGCCACAGTTTAAGAATAAGGGGTAGGCCATTTAGAACTGAAATGAGGAAAAACTTTTTCAGTCAGAGAGTTGTGAATCTGTGGAATTCTCTGCCTCAGAAGGCAGTGGAGGCCAATTCTCTGAATGCATTCAAGAGAGAGCTGGATAGAGCTCTTAAGGATAGCGGAGTCAGGGGGGATGGGGAGAAGGCAGGAACAGGGTACTGATTGAGAATGATCAGCCATGATCACATTGAATGGCGGTGCTGGCTCGAAGAGCCGAATGGCCTCCTCCTGCACCTATTGTCTATTGTAAGGGAGAAGGTATAGCCACAGGTGTCTCGTGTCTTACTGTAGGTGGGGCGGGTACATGGGGAAGGGGTGGTTCGTGTGGGAAACTGAGTGCAAAACAGCAGTCGCCGAGGGTGCAGTCTCTGCGAAAGGCGGAAATGGAAAATCACCAGATGCTCTTTGCTTTTTTTACCTTGAAGATTTCCACTGCTTCTTTAATCGGCATGAAGAGGTGCTCTGTTCCCGCGCGTCTCGGCAGATCAGGCAGATTAGTTGCTTGTCTGTTTCGCAAAACAGCTTCAGTTCTTCCTGGTGTTCCTCGCAGTGAAGTTTACTTTGCTTGCTTTCCGTTTTCGGGCTGAGTGTTCAAGCTTTCTCGGTGATACTCACCAGGGCCCGATTCACCCTGAGGCTGCGGTCTGCAAACTCCTCTCTGCACTCCGGGCAGGAGTTTCTCCCCTCCCTGTCCCAACTCTGCATGATGCAGGAGCAGCAGAAGTTGTGCCCGCACTCCAGTGACACCGGATCGGTGAAGAAATCCAGGCAGATGGGACAAACCACGTCCTCGGTCCAACACTCGGACTGAGCCATCGAAGCCATTTCAATTCACACAACTTCCTGGTTCACGCCGAGCCCTGGAGTACAGCGAGTGTTCAAATGTGCGCTGGCAGCAAAGGATGAACAATACTAATAAACCAAGTCAAGTCAAGTTTATTTGTCACATACACATACAAGATGTGCAGTGACATGACAGTGGCAACGCCTGCGGATTGTGCAACAAAAAAAATGAATACAGATTTCTTTTTATTCCCTGGAGATATAATAGTTAACAGTCCCGATGGCCTGTGGGGAGAAACTCCGTCGCATCTGAAGAAGCCTGAAGAAGGGTCACGACCCGAAACGTCACCCATTCCTTCTCTCCAGAGATGCTGCCTGACCCGTTGAGTTACTCCAGCATTTTGTGTCCACTAGCATCTCATATTTCGCTTGGGCAGCTTGCAGCCCAGTCGTATGAATATTGATTTCTGTAATTTCCAGTAACTCCAGCATTCCCTCTCTCTCTATCTCCCCCACTCAAGTAGCACTAGCTTCTCGTTTTCACTCAACAAACAGCTAATAATGGCCTGTTTCCTTTATAATCGTTGTTTTTTTGCATATCTTTCATTCATTGTTCTCTATCTCTGCATCATCGTCTATATCTCTCGTTTCCCTCATCCCTAACCAGTCTGAAGAAGGTGTGATAGTCGCTTAGATTTATCTATTAAATAATTCAAAGAACACAAGACTCAGTTAAAACTTTTTACTTTAACACCAAGGTGGGAGAAGACACAGAGACCTGAGTACTGTTGTTCACTCAAGCACTTGCGTCTGTCCTCTCAAAGAATGCCCAGAATACAGGCAATATTTATACATAGAAACATAGAAAATAGGTGCAGGAGGAGGACATTCGGCCCTTCGAGCCTGCACCGCCATTCAATATGATCATGGCTGATCATCCAACTCAGTATCCCGTACCTGCCTTCTCTCCATACCCCCTGATCCCTTTAGCCACAAGGGCCACATCTAACTCCCTCTTAAATATAGCCAATGAACTGGCCTCAACTACCTTCTGTGGCAGAGAATTCCACAGATTCACCACTCTCTGTGTGAAAAAAAACTTTCTCATCTCGGTCCTAAAAGACGTCCCCCTTATCCTTAAACTGTGACCCCTTGTTCTGGAACAGCACAATGCAGAACAAAAAGCACACCCAGTAATTTTCCACAATTCAGTAATTTTCCACAGTTACATGACATCAGCCAGTCTTAACAAGAACATAGTAGAGTTCCCATAGTATAGTTCCTTTAATTGTGTTAGGGAGTCAAGCAGGAGTAAATAGGAGTTGCATAGCTAAGATGATTAGGGAGGCACCGTTTTGCGATAAGGATCTAGTTCAGAACATTGGAATGTCCAGTCCTCAACAAACCATGAAAAACAACATCTAAACCCTGAGAAACAACTTGTTATCTGCAGGTAGTATAAGAATATAACTGCAGATGCTGGTACAAATCGAAGGTATCTATTCACAAAATGCTGGAGTAACTCAGCAGGTCAGGCAGCATCTCAGGAGAGAAGGAATGAGTGACGTTTCGGGTCGAGACTCTTCTTCAGACTGATGTCAGGGGGGCGGGACAAAGGATGGATATAGGTGGAGACAGAAAGATAGAGGGAGAACTGGGAAGGGGGAGGGGAAGAGAGGGACAGAGGAACTATCTAAAGTGGGAGAAGTCGATATCTGCAGGTGTCTGGTACCGTGAAGGCCGACTTCCCATGGGAGCATATTCAGCTTAAAATGTCTGCCATAGTTAGCACAAAATAGTTTCCACAGTTTTAACCCTTACAAAGGGTCTCGACCCGAAACGTCACCCATTCCTTCTCTCCAGAGATGCTGCCTGTCCCGCTGAATTACTGCAGCATTTTGTGTCTGTCTTCGGTTTAAACCAACATCTGCAGTTCCTATCTACACAATACTAAACGATGTTGTTTCGTTGCAAGTGTTCGGGGCGAAGAGTCCCAGGCAATCTCCCACTGATTTCGCACCAGCAAAAGGCTGGTAACACATTAAGCGAGTCGGTGTATGACAGGAATTGGAAGGGAGAGAGCTGGGAGGCCGAGCAAACTAGTGAAAGGCCTGGATAGAGTGGACGTGGAGAGGCCTCGACCTACATGACCTCCCCGTTTCCAAACACTTCAGCTCCCCCTCCCATTCCTGCCCTTGGGCCTCCATTGTCAGAGTGAGGCCCACCGCAAATTGGAGGAACAGCACCTCATATTTTGCTTGGGCAGCGGTATGAATATTGTCTGAAGAAGGGTTTTGAACCGAAACGTCTGTCCCGCTGAGTTAATCCAGCATTTTGTGTCTTCCTTCGGTATGAATATTGAGTAACCCTCAACTAACCATGGCAGAAATTTTAAGCTGAATATGCTCCCGTGGGAAGTCGGCCTTCACGGTACCAGACACCTGCAGATATCGACTTCTCCCACTTTAGATAGTTCCTCTGTCCCTCTCTTCCCCTCCCCCTTCCCAGATCTCCCTCTATCTTCCTGTCTCCACCTATATCCTTCCTTTGTCCCGCCCCCCCTGACATCATCTGAAGAAGGGTCTCGACCCGAAACGTCACCCATTCCTTCTCTCCTGAGACGCTGCCTGATCTGCTGAGTTACTCCAGCATTTTGTGAATAAATACCTTCGATTTGTACCAGCATCTGCAGTTATTGTCTTATACTACCTGCAGATAACAAGTTGTTCCTCACGGTTTAGAAGTTGTTTTTCATGGTTTGTTGAGGACTGGACATTCCAATGTTCTGAACTAGATCCTTATCACGAAACGGTGCCTCTCTAATCATCTTAGCTATGCAACTCCTATTTACTCCTGCTTGACTCCCTAACACAATTAAAGGAACTATACTATGGGAACTCTACTATGTTATTGTTAACACTGGTTGATGTCAGGTAACTGTGGAAAATTACTTAGCTGTGGAAAATTACTGGATGTGCTTTTCGTGCTGCCATGTGCTGTATAAATATTGCCTATATTCTGGGTATTCCTTGAGAGGACAGACGCAGGTGCTCGAGTGAACAACAGTACTCAGGTCTCTGTGTCTTCTCCCACCTTGCTGTTAAAGTAAAAAGTTTTAACTGAGTCTTGTGTTCTTTGAATTATTTCATAGATAAGTCTAAACGACTATCACACCTTCTTCAGACTGGATAGGGATGAGGTAAACGAGAGATATCGACGATGATGTAGAGATAGAGAACAATGAATGAAAGATATGCAAAAAAACATAACGATTATAAAGGAAACAGGCCATTATTAGCTGTTTGTTGAGTGAAAACGAGAAGCTAGTGCAACTTGAGTGGGGGAGATAGAGAAAGAGGGGATGCTGGAGTTACTGGAAATTACAGAAATGAATATTCATACGACTGGGCTGCAAGCTGCCCAAGCGAAATATGAGATGCTAGAAACAAAATGCTGGAGTAACTCAACGGGTCAGGCAGGATCTCTGGAGAGAAGGAATGGGTGACGTTTCGGGTCGAGACCCTTCTTCAGGCTTCTTCAGATGCGATGGAGTTTCTTCGCACAGGCCATCGGGACTGTTAACTATTATATCTCCAGGGAATAAAAAAAATCTGTATTCATTTTAATTTTTATGCTGTGATTGTAATTTTTTTGCGCAATCCGCAGGCGTTGCCACTTTCATGTCACTGCACATCTTGTATGTGTATGTGACAAATAAACATGAATTGACTTGACTTGGTGTGGTTTATTAGTATTGTTCAGCCTTTGCTGCCAGCGCACATTTGAACACTCGCGGTATTCCAGGGCTCGGCGTGAACCAGGAAGTTCCGGGAATTGAAAATGGCTTCGATGGCTCAGTCCGAGTGTTGGACCGAGGACGTGGTTTGTCCCATTTGCCTGGATTTCTTCACCGATCCGGTCATGCTGGAGTGCGGGCACAACTTCTGCCGCTCCTGCATCACGCAGAGTTGGGACAGGGAGGGGAGAAACTCCTGCCCGGAGTGCAGAGAGGAGTTTGCAGACCGCAGCCTCAGGATGAATCGGGCCCTGGTGAGTATCACCGAGAAAGCTCGAACACTCAGCCCGAAAACGGAAAGCAAGCAAAGTAAACTTCACTGCGAGGAACACCAGGAAGAACTGAAGCTGTTTTGCGAAACAGACAAACAACTAATCTGCCTGATCTGCCGAGACGCGCGGGAACACAGAGAGCACCTCTTCATGCCGATTAAAGAAGCAGTGGAAATCTTCAAGGTAAAAAAAGCAAAGAGCATCTGGTGATTTTCCATTTCCGCCTTTCGCAGAGACCGCACCTGTTTTCCACTCAGTTTCCCACACGAACCACCCCTTCCCCATGTACCCGCCCCACCTACAGTAAGACACGAGACACCTGTGGCTATACCTTCTCCCTTACATCCATCAAGGGACCCCTGACAGACGGACAGAGAGAGAGAGGCGTTTTCGTGCACCACCTGTGACCCTCACCCACTGCATCCCGTGTTCCCGACGTGACCTCCATTACACCGGCGAGGCGAGAGGGTAGATTGAGCCACCGTTTCCGCGAGTACCCCTGCCAAGCCCCGATGGATCTACCGGTTGCTAACCAGTTCAACTCTCCTTTGCATTCCTACGCTGACTTTTGTGCCCTGGGCTTCTGTTTTGCTTGATTGCAAACTGAGGGAATAGCGCCTCAAATTCCGCTTGTGAAGCTCGGAATTTCTCGTGTAATTCCTTCAGCATAAACATTAACATTTACAGTTTGTAGGTAACCAAACTATATACATACATAACAAACCTACACCACCCACAACACTTTAATTCCCAACTATTATTCTATTAATCATTCCTCTATTAATCTTACTTATAACTTATTTATTTATCTTATTACTCTCATTATTTGTATTTTCCTACCTTTTCTCCTTGTTCTGTATTTTTATGCTCTGTGTAAAGCACTTTAAATTGCCGTTGGGCCCAAACCTCTCCTGCATTGGTGCAGCACCTTCTCCTCCACCCCTCCCCCCTTCCCCTTCTCCTCTCCCCTTCTCCTCTCCCCCCACCCACTCTCCCCTCCCTCCCCCACCTCACATCCCCCACCCCTCCCCCTCCTCCCATCCCCCCTCCCACTTCCCCCTTCCCCTCCCCCACTGCATTCCCCTCAACCCCCTTACCCTCCCTCCTACTCCCTCCCTCCACCCCCTCCCTCCACTTCCCTCCTTCCACCTCCCTCCCTCCCTAGGAGATAGATTCAAACGTTAAAATATGAATAACTTTAAAAATATAACACCGATTTCAATGAAACTTCTTCCATCGGCACCAAAGGGAGGACGTTGAGTAAGGTGGGCCTAAAATTGTCGCGCTATCGTGTTCTGTTTTGGCTGTAGCTCAGGAACAAACAAACAAACAAACAAACGAGGGTTTTAGTATACAGATGCCACACCTGGCAGGGCAACCATTTCCTCCTTCCCATCCCCAACCCCTCCCCATCTACATTCTTTCCTCTGGCTTTACAATTCGCACCTCTTGTTTCCTTACTCCCCTTATTTTTGTCTTTTCATGTATGGCCTTTGACCAACATGCTGCCAAACCCCTACCTCTTCCCCCCTCCCCCCTTCATTTGTATCCATCTATCACCTGGCAGATGTATTCCTGCCCCATCATTCCCACCTACTCCAATCAGTCCAAAGAAAGATTCCGACCCAAAATGTCGCCTACGGCTCTCCGCCGATACGCTTCCTGACCCGCCAAGTTCCTCAGCAGTCTGTGTCTTTTTGTAAACGTTCATGTACAGTTCCGTGTCTGCAGTCCATTGGTTCCGTCTGGTCTAATTCTTTTACTGACTGAATCTGAACCTCAATCCCAGGAGAAGATTAAAACATCCTTGGGGACTCTCACAAAAAATAAATCAGCGATGGAGGAAATGGAGCAGCAACAGAAAGAGAAGATTTCTGGAGTCCGGGTAAGGTTTCAAGTTTCCCTTCTCTGATCTTGTGCTATTGTCTTAGATTCCAAGGCTCGATAATATTGACCTTCACCTTTCATTTGACAGGAACAGTATCAGAACCTGGTGACCTACATCACATCGGTATTTGCTGAACTGCGCCAGATTCTCAATGAGAAAGAGCTGCTCTTTCTCAAGGATCTTCTGGAAGAAGAGGAGAGCGTTCTAAATCCAATGGAAAAGAATCTCCGAGCGATTCAAGAGGAGTTAAACTCCATGCCGGAGAAACGCTTGAAGCTACAGGATCAGCTGAACCTAACGGACAGTTTGATGTTTCTGAAAGTAAGGGGTTACATTTTCAGTTTGGTTTGAGTAGGTTTCGGGTCGAGACCCTTCTTCAGACCTGCTGAGTTACTCCAGCATTTTGTGATACCTTCGATTTGTACCGGCATCTGCAGTTATTTTCCAACATCACAAAATAGTGGGCGACTTTTGAAATAAATTCAGCATTGTGCATTAATTCGGGGCTCATTTAAACAAATCACATACAATACAATACAATATATCTTTATTGTCATTGTACAGGGTACAACGAGATTGGGAATGCACCTCCCCTACGATGCAATAAATTAATTAGGTAGTCAGTATTAATTTAAACAACCCAATGAAACAAATTAGAATAGTTGTAGGGAAGTAAATTACCTCATATTCTAAATAGCAAACACATCAAAAGACTGTACACTGAAGAGACACAAAATGCTGGGACAGGCAGCATCTCTGGATAGAAGGAAGTGATGACGTTTCGGGTCGCGATCCTTCTTCAGACTCGTGTACACTGAATTGTCCTATTATAGGTCAATCTAATCCCCTTCAAGTCTTCTCTGTTCTCCACAACCCTCCATATTTCTTTTCACCCCTAGTCCCCGTCATCACGTTTATACCCCCTGTTCCATCCGATGATCTCCTAAAGCTTTCTGTTTAGCTCCCAGCACGTTCTCTCCTGTTGACATCGAACCCTCCCCTCAGCCTCCAATGTGCCATTTCATTCAAGAATGGTAGTGATTCCAACGGTACATTTTGACAAGCATTTTGTTCCATTCACCATCTTTCATCCTGAACATATTCCAATCCTGAGGCCATCTTTGTCCCCATCTCCATCGGCGGTGGATATCTCCGCCCATCTCACCAACGTCCTTCCTCAGCCGAATCCACCTGTCAATTGCCAATACCTGCCCTGGGTCCTTCCGCTTGCCCCTCTTTACCAACTCTACCCCCTCTACTCCACAAGACACAAGAAGGCTCCGGTACCGAAGCATCATCGGTACATGCCTGCTCCCGAATCCGCCATGTCTTGTGTCTCCGAATAAATGGTGCATTTGTTCCAGGGCCATAGTTACTGCTTTCCTTACACAAGCACAGCTGCACTCTACACTGGATCAGCAGTTATGACACTGAGATAGTAATATTTTTCCATGTTAACTGGGCCTAATTCTTAAGCAGATTCACGTAATATCTCCTCACAAGCTGGCGAAATAATATCTAGAAGCATAGAAACATGGAAAATAGGTGCAGGAGGAGGCCATTCAGCCTTTCGAGCCAGCACCGCCATTCATTGTGATCATGGCTGATTGTCCACAATCAATAACCTGTGCCTACCTTCTCCCCATATCCCTTGATTCCACTAGCCCCCAGAGCTCTATCAAACTCTCTCTTAAATCCATCCAGTGATTTGGCTTCCACTGCCCTCGGTCAATTCAAGTCAATTCAATTTTATTTGTATAGCACATTTAAAAACAACCCACATTGACCAAAGTGCCGCACATCAGTTCAGGTACTAAGAAACGAACATACAATGGCACACAAACATAGCAGCACATACATAAACAGTTCACAGTGCCCCCTCAGAGGGCCTCAAACGCTAGGTAGTAGAAATAGGTTTTGAGCCTGGACTTAAAGGAGTCGATGGAGGGGGCAGTTCTGATGGGGAGAGGGATGCTGTTCCACAGTCTAGGAGCTGCAACTGCAAAAGCAGAGAATTCCACAAATTCACAACTCTCTGGGTGAAAAAGTTTATTCTCACCTCAGTATTAAATGGCCTCCCCTTTATTCTGAGATTGTGGCCCCTGGTTCTGGACTCACCCAACGTTGGGAACATTTTTCCTGCATCTAGCTTGTCCAGTCCTTTTATAATTTTATATGTTTCTATAAGATCCCCTCTCATTCTTCTCAACTCCAGTGAATACAAAGAGGTGGGGGTAAAGGTTGGTAGATGTTCTGGGTCAAGAACCTACACCAGCAGTGGAAGCCAGGATCTGTTGGCAAATTGTAACAATTTGGTTGAACTTCCTGCTGTCACGATGTGGAAATTAATTGGTCTTTCTGTTGTTATGTATTTCAGGAGGAAACTCTTCGGAAGAGGAGGTGAGGCTCGCTGTGTTGATTTTGGAATATAACTCAGGAAACATTGGACGTTGGTCTTCTAACTAGTTGTTTAATTAATGCAGGGTGAGTGATGAAGCCCTGACGCTGTCCGTTGAAAAGTTCGATCACCCATTTTTGTTGAACACGGTGTTCACGGAAGTGCCCGATGGCATTACGAGAGGTAAAACCTTAAAAAAAAGCCTATTGGAGATATTGAAGTGTCAGTTATATGTAAAGGGTATACTTAATACCGGAATCGGTATTTAATCACAAAATGCAGGAGTAACTCAGCGGGTCAGGCAGCATCTCAGTAGAGAAGGAATGGGTGACGTTTCTGGTCGAGACCATTCTTCAGACTGATGTCGGGAGGGCGGGACAAAGGGAGTATATAGGTGGAGACAGGAAAATAGAGAGAGAACTGGGAAGGGGGAGGGGAAGAGAGGGACAGAGGAACTATCTAAAGTTGGAGAAGTCAATGTTCATACCGCAGGGCTACAAGCTGCCCAATTGAAATATGAGGTGCCGTTCCTCCAATTTCTGGTGGGCCTCACTATGGCACTGGAGGAGGCCCATGCCAGAAAGGTCAGACTGGGAGTGGGAGGGGTAGTTGAAGTGCTCAGCCACTGGGAGATCAGGTTGGTTAAGGCGGACTGAGCGAAGGTGTTGAGCGAAACGATCGCCGAGCCTGCGTTTGGTTTCGCTGATGTAAAGAAGTTGACATCTAGTGCAGCAGATACAATAAATGAGGTTGGAGGAGGTGCAGGTGAACCTCTGTCTCACCTGGAAAGACTGTTTGGGTCCTTGGAAGGAGTTGATGGGGGAGGTAAAGGACAGGTGTTGCATCTCCTGTGGTTGCAGGGGAAAGGAATCATCAGTCTGAAGAAGGGTCTCGACCCGAAACATCACCCATTCCTTCTCTCCAGAGATGCTGCCTGACACGCTGAGTTACTCCAGCATTTTGTGATACCTTTAATACCGGACTGGTGAGGCACTTCAGATGCGAATTACCTCCTATGTCCAACAGGTTTCACCCTCTCTCCATTGATACCCTCTTGATTCAACGTATGTGTAACACACTTTCAAATTGTCTTGAGCCCCACTCGCCATGGATCCTTGTAGGTCAGCAAGAGGGAGATTGAGGACAATGTGGAGAGTGGAACAAATGCATTTGAAAGTACGGACATGCAAGGCCGGTTTCATGAACACAATGGGATTGATGTGCTAAAAGCTACTGATTTCAATGCAGTGAAGCGGGTGAATGTGTGGTCACGATTAGTAAAGGGATCTCTGATGTTGAAGGCATTGCAAAGACATGGTTGATAAGAGGCGAAGGACAGATAGCTCAACGAATCAGGATCCAGGTGTTTCCGATGTGATAGGGAGGGATGTTAAAGATGTGGTCGAACTGTGCCACAGATGATAGAAAATGTCGCAACTGCACTGAGAGAGATTATCCTAGACTGACGAGGCAATAGAGTACGGATAGAGTACGGTGGTAACAAAGGTTCAATATCTGAACTGATGTGGAGGAAGGAACTACAGATGCTGCTTTAAACCGAAGATATACACACAATGCTGGAGTAACTCAGCGGGACAGGCAGCATCACTGGACAGAAGGAATGTCTTACGTTTCGGGTCGAGACCCTTCTTCAGTCCGCCTCAGCCTACCTGACCTCCCAGTTGCTAAACACTTTAGCTCCCCGTCCCATTCCCACTCTGACCTTTCTGTCCTGGGCCTCGTCCACTGTCAGAGTGAGGGTTTGGAGGAACAGCACTTCCTATTTCGCTTGGGCAGCTTTCACCCCAGCGGTATGAATATTGACTTCGCTTAATTCAAGTAACCCTTGCTTTCCCTCTCTCTCGAACCCTCCCCCTTCCCAGTTCTCCAACCAGTCTGACTGTCTCCGATTACATTTTGTCTCTGTTTGCTTTGATTTTACCTGCTCCAGGTAACAATGATCTATTCCACATATTCCTTGATCTCCACCCCCTTTGTCTCGTTTTCACACCTTACACTACCTTATATCTGTATCCCCCTCTCCCCTGACTTCAGTCTGAAAAAGGGTCTCGACCCGAATCCTCACCCATTTCTTCTATCCAGAGAGGCTGCCAGTCCCGCTGAGTTAATCCAATATTTTCTGTCTATCTTCGGTTTAAACCAGCATCTGCAGTCCTTCCTACGCAAGGGTTACTTGAAGTTATTCAGATTAATATTCATACCGCTGAGTTGTAAGATGCCCAAGTGGTATTTCGCCATGTCTGTTGCAACATATTCCAGGATATTGGGCGAGGCAAGCGAAGAGATTGCGGCAGCATTGACTGCATTTTTGAAACATGTCTAACAACAGACAAAGTGAGTGAATCGGCGACCAGAGGACATAGGGTTAAGATGAGGGGGGAAGGACTTAATAGGAATCTGAGTTAGGAAAAGGGGGATGTATAACGATATCTGGGTGTCCTAGTGCATCAGTCACTGAAAGGAAGCATGCAGGTACAGCAGGCAGTGAAGAAAGCCAATGGAATGTTGGCCTTCATAACAAGAGGAGTTGAATATAGGAGCAAAAGGTCCTTCTGCAGTTGTACAGGGCCCTAGTGAGACCACACCTGGAGTACTGTGTGCAGTATCCATATTTGAGGAAGGATATTCTTGCTATTGAGGGCGTGCAGCGTAGGTTTACTAGGTTAAATCCCGGAATGGCGGGACTGTCATATGATGAAAGACTGGAGCGACTAGGCTTGCATACACTGGAATTTAGAAGGATGAGAGGAGATCTTATCGAAACGTAAAAGATTATTAAGGGGTTGGACACGTTCGAGGCAGGAAACATGTTCCCAATGTAGGAGGAGTCCAGAACAAGGTGCCACAGTTTAAGAATAAGGGGTAGGCCATTTAGAACTGAAATGAGGAAAAACTTTTTCAGTCAGAGAGTTGTGAATCTGTGGAATTCTCTGCCTCAGAAGGCAGTGGAGGCCAATTCTCTGAATGTATTCAAGAGAGAGCAAGATTGAGCTGTTAAGGATAGCGGAGTCAGTGGGTATGGCGGTCTGAGCGAAGGTGTTCAGCCAAATGGACTTGATTGTACTCTCGAGTTGCATGTGGTCGGGGATCCGACCTTTTCATCTGACCGTGCGACGGTGATGCTTCGCAGAAGGTGGGGTTATAGACAATAGGTGCAGGAGTAGGCCATTCGGCCCTTCGAGCCAGCACCGCCATTCTATGTGATCATGGCTGATCATTCTCAATCAGTACCCCGTTGTGCCGCGATTAAAAAACATCACCTGACATTCACTTGATACTACTTAAACGAGTCTCACAAAGAAAGATGAAGGAATCTATATATTCTACCTGGCTTAATGGAGTCAAACATTCCCCTCAACGCTGTGCTCAACAAAACGAGGTGGTCGATTTTTTGACCCGGCACGGCACCATCTGCCACTGACAATAACTGGCCATCATCACTGATATCCTGCAAATATTCTACAGCATTCACCGTTGGCACTAAGGAAGTTCAGTTCCACACAGAGTTTAACTGAAGAATATGTCCTAGCTTCTCTTGCGACCAGCTTCATCTTGAAATAAATACTGCAAAACACAAAATCTGAAGTTGAATGAGACGGAGTGTTCACTGGAGTTCAGAAGGATGAGAGGGGATCTTATAGAAATATATAAAATTATAAAAGGACTGGACAAGCTAGATGCAGGAAAAATGTTCCCAATGTTGGGCGAGTCCAGAACCAGGGGCCACAGTCTTAGAATAAAGGGCAGGCCATTTAAAACTGAGGTGAGAAGGAACTTTTTCACCCAGAGAGTTGTGAATTTGTGGAATTCTCCGCCACAGAGGGCAGTGGAGGCCAAATCACTGGATGGATTTAAGAGAGAGTTAGGTAGAGCTCTGGGGGCTAGTGGAATCAAGGGATATAGGGAGAAGGCAGGAACGGGTTGCTGATTGTGGACGATCAGCCATGATCACAATGAATGGCGGTGCTGGCTCAAAGGGCCGAATGGCCTCCCCCTGCACCTATTTTCTATGTTTCCATGTTTCTATTAGACGAACCCTTCACATCCCGAGAGCAGGAATTTCACCCAATTTATTATGTTATCGGCGATTCCCTTGTTCCAACTCTGACATTCGCGGCCACACAGAGCAAAACAAAGAATATTGCAGACACAGAACGAAGGGCAAACGTACAGATTGGTTTCGTTTCGTTTAGAGATTTTTTTTATTTTCAAAAACATACTTTGTTCAAGAAATAAATATATACAAAACGTGTCCCCTCCAAAACTCCATCCGACATTCTCGGAGGCTACACATACATTCAATACATACATTCAATGCACCGATTGCATAAAATTGCCTCCCCACCCTTGCCACTCATGTGGCCCACTGGCGTGGAAGCCCTGCCCTTGTTTTGAGATTAACCAGTATCCCTTATTTGGAGGGCGTCTCCACCACACCCTGCCCCTCATGTCCAGCAGCGGAAGGACCCTAGACTGGTCCTCCCCCACAGGGCCTTGGCGTTGGCTGCACCGAGCTTCAGTGCTTCCCTCAGCACATACTCCTGCAGTCTGCAGCGGGCCCAGTCAGCAACATTACCCAACGGACAGCTCGCTCCGCTGGGAGGGTCAACAAAGCTCGCGCAGACCAAAGAGCGTCTTTCACTGTGTTGATGACCTTCCAGCAGCACTCGATGTCAGTCTCTGAATGCGTCCCTGGGAACAGTCCGTAGATCACAGAGTCCTCTGTGACGGAGCTGCTCGGAATAAATCGTGACAGGGACCCCTGCAAACCTCTCCAGACTCTCTTGGCAAATCCACACTCTGTGAAGAGATGGGAACCGTCTCCTCTCCATAGCAGCCGTCCCGAGGGCAGCGTGCGTTGGTAGTGAGGTTCCGGCGGTGCTGGAAGGATCTGACTGGGAGGGCTCCCCTCACCGCCAGCCAAGCCAGGTCTTGGTGCTTGTTGGTGAGTTCTGGCGATGAGGCATTTTGCCAGACAAGCTGGGCGGTCTGCTCTGGGAACCACGCCACAGGATCCATGGAGTCATTCCCCTGCAGTGCCTGCAGGACGTTCCGTGCTGACCACTGCCCGATCGATTTGTGGTCAAAGGTGTTGGTCCAGAAGAACCTTTCCACGAGCGACAGATGGTGCGGCAGTGTCCAGCTGACTGGCACATTGCGTGGCATCTGCGCCAGGCCCATCCTTCGCAACACCGGGGACAGGTAGAACCTCAGCAGGTAGTTGCATGGTGCCCACGTGCCTTGGCTCTACGCTCCACCTGATGCAGCCACACACGAAGGTGGCCATCAGGATGAGGGCGATGTTGGCAACGATTTACCCCCGTTGTCTGCCGACTTGTGCATTGTGGCTCATCGCACCCGGTCCATCATCGACCCCCAGATGAAGCGGAAGATGGCCCGGGTGATCCCCGTGGCGTAGGAGGGAGGGACGGGCCACACTTGTGCCAAGTACAGCAGCCCCGAGAGCACCTCACACCTGATGACCAGATTTTTCCCCGTGATGGAGAGGGAGCGCTGCTTCCACAGCTCCAGCTTCCCCACCTTGGCTATCCCCCTATGAACCTTATGGAAGACGAAACGTGAGCACGTCTCATCCTGCTCCATGTGGCGGACCCTGGACCGGAAAATTATCTTGGAGGATTCAGAGGTAAAGTGCCGAGCTTGACGGCACTTCAACTCTCTAAGTTCCTCCCTCACATCCACCCCTCTCTTCTGCAGAAGGAGCAGTTGCTGGAAATCTATCTGGAGTTGACACAATTCCCTCTTACTCTGTCTTGCTCTCTGAACACCTTTGGAGACGAAGAACTTCTTGATGTTCTCCTTGGTTGCTTCCCACCAGAGTGTCGGGGAGTCAAAGAGGGGCCTCACAGTTCTCCAACATGCGTAGTCCCTCTTTAGGTCCTCAATGTTCTCAGCTCCCCATTTAACTTCCACGTCCCTCTGCCCGCCTTCCGGTCCTCTTGTTAGGTGACAGGAGGCCTGGAGGAGGCAGTGGTCAGAGAAGATGGTTCCAGAGATGGTGCCTGACCCGCTGAGTTACTCCAGCACGTTGTGTAATTCTGTGAATCTGTGTGGCTTCTCGTCAAGCTCTCAAACACCCGTTTAAACTAATCCCAGTTTAGCTCGCCCCGTGTTCCGCTAAATCCCTTCAACCGTTACCAAAGAACAGAAGCAACTCTATTTTTTAGTGCGACTAAACCGGATTATCGAGGAGAGGTCCGCGAGGTTAGAGCGAGAACGTCCAGACTCCACACATTGAGCACCAGGTCGAAACCAATACTGGGTCATTGCATCTGTGCGACGGCAGGTCATTTTAGCTGTAAAACAATAGTGCCCGCATGGAATGGAATACTGGACTACACTTCTTCCCACTCTGTCTCCTGCAAAAAGTCTATCCCCCACTCCCAATTCCTCCGTCTACGCCGCATCTGCGCCCGGGATGAGGTGTTTCACACTAGGGCATCAGAGATGTCCTCATTCTTCAGGAAACGGGGCTTCCCCTCTTCCACTATAGATGAGGCTCCCACTAGGGTCTCTTCTACATCCCGCAGCTCCGCTCTTGCTCCCCCTCCCCCCATTCGTAGCAAGGTCAGAAACCCCCTCGTTCTCACCTTCCACACCACCAGCCAGCGTATCCAACAAATCATCCGCCAACAATTCCGTCACCTACAACGGGACCCCACCACTGGCCATATCTTCCTATTCCCTCCCCTTTCTGCATTCCACAGAGACCGTTCCCTCCGTAACCCTCTAGTCCACTCGTCCCTTCCCACCCAAACCACCCCATACCCGGGCACTTTCCCCTGCAACCGCACGAGTTGCAACATCTGTACCTTTACCTCCCCCCTCAACCCCATCCAAGGACTCAAGCAGTCTTTCCAGGTGAGACAGAGGTTCACCTGCCCCTCCTCCAACCTCATCTATTGCATCTGCTGCTCTAGATGTCAACTTCTTTACATCGGCGAAATCAAACGCAGGCTCGGCGATCGCTTCGCTCAACACCTTCGGTCAGTCCGCCTTAACCAACCTGATCTCCCGGTGGCTGAGCATTTCAACTCCTCCTCCCATTCCCAGTCTCACCTTTCTGTCATGGGCCTCCTCCAGTGCCATAGTGAGGCCCACTGGAAATTGGAGGAACAGCACCTCATATTTCGCCTGGGCAGCTTGCAGCCCAGTGGTATGAACTTTGACTTCTCCAACTTTAGATAGTTCCTCTGTCCCTCTCTTCCCTGCCCCTTCCCAGATCTCCCTCTATCTTCCTGTGTCCACCTATATCCTTCCTTTGTCCCGCCCCCCTGACATCATTCTAATGTCACCAATTCCTTCTCTCCTGAGATGCTGCCTGACCTGCTGAGTTACTCCAGCATTTTGTGAATAAATACCCAGCTTTTAGTGTCTATCTTCGGTTTAAACCTGTATCTGCAATTCTTTCCTGCAAATGTAGATTACACCGAGAGACCGTGGAACGCCACATTTCACCGGTGTTTGCACGTTACCATTTAACAGTTGCTCTAAATTTATATTTCACCATCGTTTCCCATCCACGTATGGCACCATTTTGGCCTTGCCGCCTATGTTCTGCTTTACACTGTCCCAGGTCCATATCTCTGGTATATTCACTTTCAAGAACTAACGGCCCCTCCCTCCTGTGAGATTAGTTGGAGGTTTGCTCGGACAACTACACAATGAACCCTTGCAGTTTAATGTGCAGTTTAATGTGGAGAAATGTGAGCTTATCCACTTTGGTGATAATAATAGAAAGGCAGATTATTATCTGAATGGTGTCAAGTTAGGAAAAGGGGACGTACAATGAGATCTGGGTGTCCGAGTGCATCAGTCACTGAAAGGAAGCATGCAGGTACAGCAGGCAGTGAAGAAAGCCAATGGCATGTTGGCCATCATAACAAGGGGAGTTGAGTATAGGAGAAAAGAGGTCCTTCTGCAGTTGTACAGGGCCCCAGTGAGACCGCACCTGGAGTACTGTGAGCAGTTTTCGGCTCCAAATTTGAGGAAGGATATTGTTGCTATTGAAGGCGTGCAGCGTAGGTTCACTAGGTTAATTCCCGGAATGGCGGGACTGTCGTATGTTGAAAGACTGGAGCGACTAGGCTTGTATACACTGGAATTTAGAAGGATGAGAGCGGATCTTATTGAAACATATACGATTATTAAGGGGTTGGACACGTGAGGCAGGAAACATGTTCCCAATGTTGGGGGTGTCCAGAACCAGGGGCACAGTTTAAGAATAAGGGATAGGCCAGTTAGAACGGAGATGAGGAAAAGCTTTTTCACTCAGAGAATTGTAAATCTGTGGAATTTTCTGCCTCAGAAGGCAATGGAGTCCAATTCGCTGAATGCTTTCAAGAGAGAGCTAGATAGAGCTCTTAAAGATAGCGGAGTCAGGGGGTATGGGGAGAAGGTAGGAATGGGGTACTGTTTGAGAATGATCAGCCATGATCACATTGAATGGTGATGCTGGCTCGAAGTGCTGAATGGCCTCCTCCTGGGTCTATTGTTTATTGTCTATTGCAGTCAATTAACATATATGCTACGAAGTGGGAGGGTGTGGAGTGGATAATGCGATACTGCAAGAATTCAGCCGCTCCCAAAAGTGTAGATGGGCTATTGCATGCTAGCCAATCGTAGTGTTTGTTAGTAGTAGTCCCGCCTAGTATGTGCTTTATAATATTAAGAACTCGCCTACGTCAGGCAGTAGGTGCAGCAGCTCGGAGCTGTAATGTGCTGCAGGTCCTGTGATGTAAGTGATTCAATAAAATGATGCATTGTACCTTAGCGTGGATTTAACAACTTTATTACAAAAGCAAATAGACTTCGAACACGGAAGCGCCTGGAATTAAAATGGCTTCGAAAGACAAGGTCGAGAGTTGGTACGAGGAGGTAGTTTGTCCCATCTGCCTGGATTTCTTCACCGACCCGGTTATACTGGAGTGCGGCCACAACTACTGCCGCTCCTGTATCACACAGAGTTGGGACAGCGAGGAGAGAAACTCTTGCCCGGAATGTGGAGAGGAGATTGCAGACCGCACCCTCAAAGTAAATCGGGCCTTGGCGAGACTGGCTGAGAAAGCTCGAGCACTGAGCCTGAATACAGAAGAGAAGGGAAGTAACCTTTTCTGCGAGGAACATCAGGAAGAAATGAAGCTGTTTTGTCAAAATGACAAGAAACTGGTCTGTCTGGTTTGTCGAGATGCGGTGGAACACAGAAAACACAGCTTCCAGCCGATTAAAGAAGCCGTTGACTTCTACAAGGTTAATGCAAACATATTTGTATCTTTATTTACCTTGTTCATTCTTTGTTGTCTAATACCTTTATTCTTTGATCCCAGGCTCGGGTAAAATCGGCCATAGAATCTGTCACGAAAAATAAATCTGATATCGAAAAAATAGAACAGCAACAACTACGAAAGATTTCCAAAGTTCGGGTGAGGCCTTTCTGTCTGGAATTTTTATGCAGCGTTGCTCATTTTAATGTGTAGTGGACATGCTGGATCAATTGACTGCTGAAATTAGGTGCGTTGGGAGGAACTGCAGATGCTGGTTTAAACCGAAGATTATGACAAAAAGCTGGAGTAACTCAGCGGGACTGGCAGCATCTCTGGAGAGAATGAATGGGTGACGTTTCGGGACGAGACCCTTCTTCAGACTGGTTAGAGATAAGGGAAACGAGGAACAGGGAGTAGACGATGATGCAGAGAAATAAAGAACAATGAATAAAAGATATGGAAACAAGTAACGACGATAAAGGAAACAGGCCATTGTTAGCTGTTTATGGGGTGAAAGCGAGAAGTTAGTGCGACTTGGGTGGGGGAGGGAGGGAGAGAGAGGAAATGCCGGGGCTATCGGAAGTGCGAAGTCAATATTACTGGGCTGAAAGCTGCCCAAGCGAAATATGAGATGCTGTTCTTCCAATTTTGCAATTAGCCTCCCTCTGACAATGGAGGAGACCTAGGACAGAAAGGTCAGTGTGGGAATGGGAAGGAGAATTACACTTCTTTGTTTCAGGAAAATGTGAGAGAATTCGATTGATTAGATAATTCTGAGAACCGGGCGCTGATGGGCTATATGGTCACTTATTCTGTAAACAAACACAATACAGAAATATATTATGTTAATCTTCAGCATTCATTTGACAGGAAGAGTCACACAGCCTTCAGTCCCATGTCACATCCCAGTTTGCTGAACTGCACCAGATTATCACTGAAAAAGAAAATTACTTCCTCAAAGATATCCGCGAAGATGAGGAGCGGATTCTAAATCTAATGGAGAAAAATCTTCGGGAGATTCAAGAGAATTTAAATTCTACTCAGGAGAAACTCCTGCGTTTACAGGAACGGATGGAACAAAAAGACAGCGTGAAATTTCTAAAGGTAAGGAAGTCTATTTAAAATTGCTTCTATAAATGTGCACCATCACAAAATGGCGTCTGATATATTTGAAACAAATTCAACCATGTTGCCTATTGTCTATGCATCTGCAGTTCCATCCCACACATCTCTAACATAATATACAATAGACAAGAGACAACAAGTGCAGAAGTAGACCATGCAGCCCTTCGAGCCAGCAACTCCATTCAATGTGATCATGGCTGATCATTCTCAATCAATATCCCGTTCCTGCCTTCTCCCCATACCCCCTGACTCCGATATCATTAAGAGCTCTATCTAGCTCTCTCTTGAAAGCATCCAGAGAATTGGCCTCTACTGCCTTCTGAGGCAGAGAATTCCACAGATTCACAACTCTCTGACTGAAAAAGTTTTTCCTCATCTCCGTTCTAAATGGCCTATCCCTTATTCGGCCGAATCGCACAGCCTGTCCAGACTATCCTGTCAGCATCGTGTAATTTTCAGAATAATTTTTATACTTCCTCCATCGGTTCTATGTCTGCAATATCATTATTCTTCTCTGTGTGTCAATGGGGGTGAGCGTGGAGAAATGGGAATTTTTGACACCTCGTAATAATCTGGGTGAAATTCGTGCTCTCAGCAGTTCTGTCTCGGTCAATTCAGTCTTGTGTTTTATTTATTTCAGGAGGAAGCTGTTCGCAAGCGAAGGTAGGGCATGTTCTTCACTGAAACTCTGCATGAAACATATTTCCTCATAAACATCAATGCAGAATTTGTAATCAGCTATTTAATATTTGCAGGATTAGTGATAAGTTCCATACATTGTCAGTGACAGATGGTGCCATAACGGCTGAAAAATGCAACCACCTCTTTTTGTTGAAGGCAGCGTTGATAGAAACGTTTGACTCCTTTAAACAAGGTAAAACATATGGACTTATTTCACTTGGTTTGTGGGACACATTGATGTTTTTATGTGATGCAAAGATTGGTCAGGATAAGCACTGAATGGTAATTGGAGTTTCATTTCTGCACCAACCCACTGACTGAGAAGCCTCATGCACACATGGTCAGCTGGAGATGTTAGGTTCTGGAACACATGCGACACAGGAGCACGATAGACAATAGACAATACGTGCAGGAGGAGGCCATTCGGCCCTTCGAGCCACCACCGCCATTCAATGTGATCATTGCTGATCATTCTCAATCAGTGCCCCGTTCCTGCCTTCTCCCCATACCCCCTGACTCCGCTATCTTTAAGAGCTCTATCTAGCTCTCTCTTGAATGCATTCAGAGAATTGGCCTCCACTGCCTTCTGAGGCAGAGAATTCCACAGATTCACAACTCTCTGACTGAAAAAGTTTTTCCTCATCTCGGTTCGAAATGGCCTACCCCTTATTCTTAAACTGTGGCCCCTTGTTCTGGACTCCCCAACATTGGGAACATGTTTCCTGCCTCTAACGTGTCCAACCCCTTAATAATCTTAAGTTTTGATAAGATCCCCTCGCATCCCTATTAAGGCCAACATTCCATTGGCCTTCTTCACTGCCTGCTGTACCTGCATGCTTCCTTTCAGTGAATGATGCACTAGGACACCCAGATCTCATTGTACGTCCCCTTTTTATAACATGACACCATTCAGATAATACTCTGCCTTCCTATTCTTACCACCAAAGTGTATAACCTCACACTTATCCACATTAAACTGGATCTGCCATGCATCCGCCCACTCACACAACCTGTCCAATTCACCCTGCAACCTCATAGCATCTTCCGCACAGTTCACTCTACCACCCAGCTTTGTATCATCTGCAAATTTGCTAATAGTACGTTTAATCCCTTCATCCAAGTCATTAGTGTATAATGTAAATAGCTGCGGTCCCAGCACCGAACCTTGCGGTATCCCACTAGTTACTGCCTGCCATTCTGAAAGGGACCCATTTATCCCCACTCTTTGCTTTCTTTCTGTCAACCAATTTTCTATCCATGTCAGTACCCTACCTCCTATACCTTGTGCTCTATTTTTGCTCACTAATCTCCTATGTGGGACCTTGTCGAAGGCTTTCTGAAAGTCAAGGTATACCACATCCACCGGCTCTCCCCTGTCCTTTTTCCTAGTTAAATCCTCAAAGAATTCCAGAAGATTAATCACGCATGATTTCCCCTTCGTAAATCCATGCTGACTCGGAACGATCCTGTTACTGCTATCCAAATGCTCCGCAATTTTGTCTTTTATAAATTACCCCAACATCTTCCCCACCACTGATGTAAGACGAACTGGTCTATAATTTTCCGTTTTCTCTCTCCCTCCTTTCTTAAAATTTGGACAACATTAGCTACCCTCCAATCCACAGGAACTGATCCTGAACCTATAGAACATTGGAAAATGATCACCAATGCGTCTACAATTTCCAGCGCCACCTCCTTAAGTACTCTGGGATGCAGACCATCAGGCCCTGGGGATTTATCAGCCTTCAGTCCCATCTGTCCACCCAACACCATTTCCTGCCTAATGTGGATTTCCTGCAGTTCCTCCGTCACCCTAGGATCTCTGGCCACCAGAACATCTGGGAGATTGCTTGTATCTTCCTTAGTGAAGACAGATCCAAAGTACCGGTTCAACTCGTCTGCCATTTCCTTGTTCCCCATAATAAATTCCCCTGCTTCTGTGTTCAAGGGACCCACATTTGCCTTGACTATTTTTTTCCTCTTCACATACCTAAAAATGCTTTTAGTATCCTCCTTTATATTATTGGGTAGTTTACCCTCGTACCTCATCTTTTCTCCCCGTATTGCCTTCTTAGTCATCTTCTGTTGCTCTTTAAAAGAGTCCCAATCCTCTGGCTTCCCACTCTTCTTTGTTTTGTTGTACTTCTTCTCTTTTATTTTTATGCTGTCCTTGACTTCCCTTGTCAGCCACGGGTGCCTCTTACTCCCCTTAGAATCTTACCTCCTCTTTGGGATAAATTGATCCTGCAACTTCTGCATTATTCCCAGGAATACCTGCCATTGCTGTTCCACCGTCTTCCCTGCTAGGGCCTCCTTCCAGTCAATTCTGGCCAGCTCCTGCCTCATGCCTCTGTAATCCCCTTCGCTATACTGTAATACTGACACTTCCGATTTTCCCTTCTCCCTCTCAATTTGTAGAGTAAAACCTATCATATTGTGATCACTGCCTCCTAATGGCTCTTTTACCTCGAGTCCCCTTATCAGATCAGGTTCATTACACAACACTAAATCCAGAATTGCCTTCTCCCGAGTAGGCTCAAGTACAAGCTGTTCTAAGAATCCATCTCGGAGACACTCCACAAACTCTCTTTCCTGGGGTCCATTACCAACCTGATTATCCCAGTCTACCTGCATGTTGAAATCTCCCATAACCACCGTAGCATTACATTTGCAACATGCCAATTTTAGCTACTGATTCAACTTGCACCCTATGTCGAGGCTACTGTTTGGGGGCCTGTATATAACTCCCATTAGGGTCTTTTTACCCTTACAATTCCTCATTTCTATCCATACTGATTCTCCATCTCCTGATTCTATGTCACCCCTTGCAAGGGAGTGAATATCATTCCTCACCAACAGAGCGACCCCAACCCCTCTGCCCACCTGTCTGTCTTTTCTATATGTTGCGTACCCCTGAATATTCAGTTCCCAGCCCTGGCCCTCTTGTAGCCATGTCTCAGTGATTCCCACAACATCATACTTGCCAATGTCTAACTGTGCCTCAAGCTCATCCACTTTATTTTTTATACTTCGCGCATTTAAATACAACACTTTAATTTCGGTATTCACCTCCCCTCTCACACCGGTCACAATTGGCCCTGACCTTACTCTCTTATCCCTTCTCGAACTTCCCTTCCCATTCATTCGAGATTCCTTTGCAATTTCTCCTCTATTCGCTTCCCCGTTAACTCCATCTTCATATTCCCAGTTTGTCAACCCCTCCCCCCCCACTACTTAGTTTAAAGCCACACTTGTAGCACTAGTAAACCTACCTGCCAGAATGTTGGTCCCCTGTTGTTAAGGGGTAACCAGTCCCTTTTGTACACCCCTACCCCAGAAGAGATCCCAGTGGTCTAGAAATCTAAATCCCTGCTCCCTGCACCAGCCCCTCAGCCATACATTCATATCCCCGATCTCTCTGTTCCTGCCCTCACCAGCACGAGGTACAGGTAGGAGTCCAGAGACAACCACCTTTGCCGTCCTACTTCTCAGTCTTCTTCCTAACTCTCTAAACTCACGTTGCAGTATCTCCTTCCTCCTCCTCCTGACGTCGTTCGTGCCCACGTGCACAACTATGTCCGGTTGATCACCTTCCCTCGCTAGGATGTTCTGAAGCCGCTCCGTGATGTCTTGAACCCTGGCACCAGGGAGGCAACAGACCATCCTCGAGTCCCGCCATCCGCCAAAGAATCTACTGCCCGTACCTCGGTAGTCAGGAAATTGGAAGTAACGGAATTAAATGATAATGAACAACGAATGAGCAGTATTGTCATGGGGATACGAGGGCGTCCTGTGGAGATCTGTGCCATGGGCCCTGCCTAACCTGTAAGTGACTATCGTTGACTCTGGTTGACTCAGGTCTGCCCCCTGTTGGACCCTTGAGCCGCACAGGCTTTCTCAAACCCCACAATGATGCATTGTAAGAACGAGACCGGATAGATCTCGGCCCAAGATCTAGTCTCGGAAAAGCACGCACAGTTTCATCGGCCTGACATAGATACCCTTAAACACATTCACAAGGAAAAACTCCTGTTCATGGGCACAACCTCCTCAATATACGTTCCCAATGTAAACTGGAATTGATAATCTTTAGACACCGTGAATATATTTAAATTTAACGGAGGATTGTAAGGCTTTTTAAAAGTACACCTAACTTCTAAGAATATGCTTCCAGGGGGCACTGCAGTAGCAGCGATCACACCAATGTTTAAGAGGTATTTACACAGCCAATACAGGGTACGTGGGATAGGCACGGGCAAGGAAAAGAGGAAAACGGGCCATGTGCAACCAAATGGGATTAATTTATGTTCATAGGCATCATGGATGGCGCTGATATGCTGGGCCAAAGGGCGTGTACCTGTTCTGTATGTTTCTATTGGGGGAAGGATATTCATGCTATTGAGGGCGTGCAGTGTAGGTTTACTAGGTTAATTCCCGGAATGGCAGGACTGTCGTATGTTGAAAGACTGGAGTGTCTAGGCTTGTATACACTGGAATTTAGAAGGATGAGAGGGGATCTTATCGAAACATATAAGATTATTAAAGGGTTGGACACGTTAGAGGCAGGAAACATGTTCCCAATTTTGGGGGAGCCCAGAACGAGGGGCCACAGTTTAAGAATAAGGGGTAGGCCATTTAGAATGGAGATGAGGAAAAACATTTTCAGTCGGAGAGTTGTAAATCTGTGGAGTTTTCTGCCTCAGAAGTCAGTGGAGGCCAATTCTCTGAGTGCATTCAAGAGAGAGCTAGATAGAGCTCTTAAGGATAGCGGAGTCAGGGGGTATGGGGAGAAGGCAGGAACGGGGTACTGATTGAGAATAATCAGCCATGATCATATTGAATGGTGGTGGTGGCTCGAAGGGCCGAATGGCCTCCTCGTGTGTCTATTGTCTATGTTCTATATTAAAGAGAAAGTGAGGAGATCTCAGTGAAACACAAAGTTCTACTCGACTTAACATGCAGCATGATGGGAGGATCTTTCCCTTTCCTGAGGTGTCCAGAGCAGAGGTTATAATCTCAGAATAGGCAGTAGGTTATATAGGACAGAGATAAGGAGATATTTCTGTACTCAGAGGATGGTAGACCTTTGGGATTCTCCGTATCGGATGGCAGTGAAGGCTCAGTGATTCGCTTCATTCAGTCCCAATCTACGGCAGGGAAATGGACCCTTCGACCCACTATCTCTATTCCGATCATTTTGCACATCTACATCAATCCCATTGGTTCACAACATGTCAACGCCCTTGTATACCTCGCGTGTACAACTGTCTGTCTAAATGACTCTTGAAGTTAGTGATTCCACCTCCTCCAATGGGAGCATGTTCCAGGTATCAACTACTCTCTGTGCAAGAGATTTATCCCTCACATCTATATACTAAAACTCTCGCCTGTTTGTTTGTTTGTTCCTGAACTACAGCCAAAACGGTTCACGATAGCACAACAATTTTAGGCCCAGCTTACTCACCGTCGTCCCTTTGGTGCTAATGGAAGGAGTTTCATTGAAATCAGTGTTATATTTTTTAAGTTATTCACATTTTAAAGTTTAAATCTATCTCCTAGGGAGGGAGGGAGGGTGGAGGAGGAGGGAGGAGGAGGGAGGATAAGGGGGGTTCAAGGGGATGGAGAAGGATTGAGGGGAAGCTGGAAGGGGAGGTTGTGTGGAAGGAGTGGGGTGGGGGATGGAGGATTAGAGGAGGGGAGCGGGTAGGGTGAGGGGGAGGGGGGAGGTGGAAGGAGAGGGTGCTGCACCAATGCAGTAGAGGTTTGGGCCCACTTGGTCTAGTCTTCTTTAAAACTCCATCCTCTCACTTTAAACCAATAACCTTGTTTTTGGTACCATTAAGATGGGGAACTGAATCTGACTAACTACCCCCTCTCTGTGTCTCGTAAACTTGTAAACTTCTCCTAGGTCTCCAAATCAGCATTATTCAAGTCCTCCATTGGAGGCAACTTCCCGGTGAATCTCCTTTGCACTCTCTCCAGCACAGTCACATCTTTCCTCATTTTTAATTACCACCAGTAAACATTTAACTCCTCAACTGCCCCGCCAATCTAGCCCCCATTTTCACCACCATGAGCAAAAGCACTCAATATCACGCCTGCACACCCATCCGCCCACCATTTCTCCTATCTCCTCTCTCCCAATTCCATCTGCTTGCCCACGACATATCAGCATGGAGGCAACCAATGGAGGCAACTTCCCGGTGAATCTCCTTTGCACTCTCTCCAGCACAGTCACATCTTTCCCCCTGTATTACCAAAATATAACGACCTAATTTTTAATTACCTCCAGTAGACATTTAACTCCTCAACTGTCCCGCCAATCAAGCCTCCATTTTCACTCAATATCACGCCGGCACACCCATCTGCCCAACATTTCTCCTATCTCCTCTCTCCCAATTGCATCTGCTTGCCCACGACTCAACCTCGGGAGAAATTATCCGGTAAGGATTTCTGTTGTCCATCTTACGTGGTAGGGGGAGGGGAAAGGAAAACTCCGGGCAAGGTTTCAGTTGTCCGCCCGCCTGTGCCTGAGGCCGAGCGGCCTCTCCCCCGGTCCCGGGGCCGCGCTGCCCGAGTCTTCCCCCGACCCCCGGGGACTCTCTGATTCTCTGCTTCTCCCCCCAGTCTCCGTCACCCTGGATGTGGAAACAGCGCATGCGCTGCTCGAGGTGTCTGAGGATCGGAAGAGGGTGAGATGGACCCGGCCCGGGACCCGGAGGAGTCTCCCTGACACCGGGAAGAGGTTTAGAGGCAGTCCGTGTGTGCTGGGATCGGAGGGATTCACATCGGGGAGACATTACTGGGAGGTGGAGGTGGCGGCGAGTCGGGGCTGGAGTCTGGGAGTCGCCGCAGAGTCTGTGGAGAGGAAGAGAAAGGTCGCACTGACCCTGGAGACTGGAGTCTGGAGGATCAGGCGGCTGGGTGACCTGTTTGAAGCAGCCACCTCCCCTCGATCCCCTCTCCCCGCCCGTCCCATCCCCGGGAAGGTGGGAGTTTATCTCAGTTACGAGTCCGGGACAGTTTCATTTTACGACGCGGACACCAAGTCCCATCTCCACACCTCCACCAGGAATAAATTCACGGAGAAACTTTATCCTTTCTTCGCGCTCTGGGTTGCAGATCAGTGCCTGAGAATCTGCTCCGGTTCCGCTCCGTGTCAGTAATTAACAAATTCTATCAATCCTTCACCAGCACCGGGAATATAGTTAAATCACCTCGGTTCTTTTAATAATAATAATAATAATAATAATAATGCATTACATTTATATAGCGCTTTTCATATACTCAAAGACGCTTTACAGGGATTTAGAGAACATAGGGAAGTGAATAAATAGATAAATAAGTAAACGAACAGAGAAAGGAGACATAAGGTGAGGTGACCTTCAGTGGTTGAAGGCAGTACTGAACAGGTGAGACTTCAGTGATGTTTTGAATGTGGTGAGTGTGGAGGAGTCTCTGACGGTTTGGGGTAGTGAGTTCCATAGGGTGGGAGCAGCGATGGAGAAAGCCCTGTCCCCCCAGGATCTGAGTTTGGTCCGGATGTAGGAGATTGGCAGCAGCAGAGCGGAGGGTGCAGGTGGGAGTGTGCCTGTGGAGGAGGTCGGTCAGGTAGGATGGGGCCAGGTTATGGAGGGCTTTGTAGGTCATGAGGAGGATTTTGTACTGGATTCTCTGGGGGATGGGGAGCCAGTGGAGTTTGTAAAGGACGGGGGTAATATGGTCACGGATCGGAGTGTGGGTGAGTAGACGGGCAGCGGAGTTTTGAATGTATTGAAGTTTACTGATGATTTTTGAGGGTGCGCCATAGAGGAGGCTGTTGCAGTAGTCCAGACGGGAGGTGATGAAGGTGTGGATGAGGGTTTCTGCAGCTGTGGAGGAGAGGGATGGACGGAGATGGGCAATGTTTTTGAGGTGGAAGAAGGCTGTCTTTGTGATGTGTTTGATGTGTTTGTCGAAGGAGAGGGTTTGATCAAAGATGATTCCGAGATTCCGGATGTGAGGGGAGGTGGATACTGGGAGACCATCAATATTGAGGATGAAGTTTTGGGTGGATTTGGTGAGCGTTTTTGGACCAATGATGATGATTTCAGATTTGCTGCAGTTGAGTTTGAGGAAATTTGATTGAAGCCAAGATTTTATTTCAGTGATGCAGTTTGTCAGTGTAGAGTGTGTGGTGGGGGAGATTGACTTGGTGGAGATGAGGAGCTGGATATCATCGGCGAAGCAGTGGAAGTTGAGACCATGACGGCGGATTAATTGACCAAGGGGGAACAGGTAGAGGATGAAGAGGAGGGGGCCAAGGACTGAGCCTTGGGGTACACCTTGGGGGAAGGGAGCGGTAGGGGATTTACAGTTGTTAATGGAGATGAACTGGTGCCTGTCAGAGAGGTAAATTTGAACCAGGATCGGGCTGTGCCGGTGATGTTAAAGGAGGTTTCAAGTCGGGTGAGGAGAATGGAGTGATTTATGGTGTCAAAGGCGGCGCTGATGTCAAGTAGGATGAGGATGTTGAGGTTGCCAGCGTCGGAGGAGAGGAAAAGGTCGTTTGTGATTTTGAAGAGCGCAGTTTCAGTACAGTGGTTGGAGCGGAATCCGGATTGGAAAGTTTCATACAGGTTATTGGTAGAGAGGTGGTATTTGAGTTGGGAAGCTACAGCACGTTCCAAAACTTTGGACAGAAAGGGTAGGTTGGAGATTGGTCTGAAGTTGTTTGGGGTGTCAGGGTTGAGACCAGGTTTTTTCAGAATGGGGGTGACAGCAGCGATTTTGAGGGATGGCGGGACGATGCCAGTGGACAGGGAGTAGTTTATTGTTGCAGTGATAAGTGGAGAGAGAGCAGGAAGGCAGGCCTTGACAAAGCTGGAGGGGTTGGGGTCCAGAGAGCAGGTGGCAGTTTTTATTCCTGTGAAGAGGTCAGAGAGGTCGGTGGTGGAGACTGGGGAGAACTGAGGCAGGGGTTGACAGGATAAGGGGGGCAGGTGGTTTGAGGGGGAGCAGGCGCGTTGGTGGTTAAGGTGCTGTAGATGTTGTCTTGGAAGAATGAAAGGAAAGTGGTGCATTTGTCAACTGTGAATGATTGGGAGATGGTGTCCAGGGGGGCTGAGGAGTTTGTTTATTGTAGAGAAGAGTGTTTTTGGGTTTCCGGAGCCAGAGTGAATTATTTGAGAGTAGTAGGTGGAGTGGGCACGGGAGAGGGCATCTTTGTAGTGCTGCAGGTGGTCTTTGTAGGCTTGGGAGTGAATCGTGAGACCTGTTTTGTTGCGGAGTCTTTCAAGTTGGCTGGCATGAGTTTTCATCATGCGGAGTTCAGGGGTAAACCAGGGAGCAGAGTGGGTGAAGGAAACTGTTTTGGTTTTTATAGGTGTTAAACAAGTCTGTTCCGGGAATCAATGACCATAAAACTCCTAGACTGCCGCCTGTGATGATAATAATAATAATAACAATAATAATAATAATAATAATAAATTCATTTAATTGTCCCACACCGTGGAAATTTACAGTGTTACAGCAGCAAAGTGGATAACAGGAGACATTCATTATAAATAAAAATAAAGACAAGGATAAATTGTCATCAGTTTACTGTGTATTCCTTAACTGTTGACTGGTCTGTTGGGAGCAGTGCTGGTTGTGCAGTCTCACAGCAGCGGGAAGGAAGGACCTCAGATATCTCAAGTTAAAGAGCAAATCGGAGCTCGGTGTCTCTGTAGTCACAAGAAACTGCAGATACTGGAATCTTCAACAAACGACAAAGTGCTGGAGTAACTCAGTGAGTCAGACAGTGTATGTGGGGGGAACTGGACAGACAAGGTTTCAGATTGGGACCCTTCTTCAGCTTGTCCGCCCCCTTGTTCTTCGCCTTTTCCTCGTGCTCACAGATTGCGTTATTGTCACCGGATCTGCTCTCGGGTCGGTGAATTCACCCGGCATCCAAATCTGCTTGTTCTCTCGACCTAAGCCCCCGACCCTTCCCCCTCCCCCCCTCGCCTCGAAACCCCCCCTCCAACAACTAATAAGAAAGGCAATGGGATGTTGCCTTCATTACGAGAGGATTTGAGTTGAGCAAGGAGGTCCTACTGCAGATGTACAGGGCCCTGGCGAGACCACACCTGGAGTATTGTGTGCAAGTTTGGTCCCCTAATTTGAGGAAGGACATTATTGCTATTACCAGAGTGCAGCGTAGGTTCACCAGGTTAATTTCCGGGATGGCGGGACAGACGTATGATGAAAGACTGGGTCGACTGGGCTTGTATTCGCTGGAATTTAGAAGAATGAGAGGGGAACTTACAGAAACATATAAAATTCTTAGAGGATTGGACAGGGTAGATGCAGGAAAAATGTTCCCGATGTTGGAGGAGTCCAGAACCAGGGGTCAAAGTTTGAGAATAAGGGGTCGGCCATTTAGTACTGAGATGAGGAAAAACCTTTTCACTCCGAGAGCTGTGAATCTGCGGAATTCTCTGCCACAGAAGGCAAGAGAGAGTTAGATTTAGCTCTTAGGGCTCAGGGAATTAAGGGATATGGGGAAAAATCCAGAGTACTGATTTTGGATGATCAGCCATGATCATATTGAATGGTGGTGCTGGCTCGAAGGGCCGAATAACCTCCTGCACCTATTTTCTATGTTTCTATAATCAAGCAATTATTTCTTCATTGTCGCGAAGTTTCAAGAGTTTTATTGTCATGTGTCTAGCGACGGAATAAATACTTGCAGCAGGCCAACAGATATGTTGATATATTACCCTGTAAAAAACCCCATAATAAACCATGATGTACTTACTTCTGTGTTTATCTTCTTCTTACCATCCGCCAAGAATCAAATGGCCCTGTATTCCAGTGTATACAAACCTAGTCGCTCCAGTCTTTCAACATACATTCTTTCAACAGATGAGCATTTTCAGTTGACAACGCCCGGTACAACTGTAGAAGGACCTCTTTGCTCCTATACTCAACTCCTCTTGTTATGAAGGCCAACATTCCATTGGCTTTCTTCACTGCCTGCTGTACCTGCATGCTTCCTTTCATTGACTGATGCACTAGGACACCCAGATCTCGTTGAACTTCCCCTCCTCCTAACTTGACACCATTCAGATAATAATCTGCCTTTCTATTCTTACTTCCAAAGTGAATAACCTCACACTTATCTACATTAAACTGCGTCTGCCATGTATCCGCCCACTCACACAACCTGTCCAAGTCACCCTGCAGCCTTATTGCATCTTCCTCACAATTCACACTACCCCCCAGCTTAGTATCATCTGCAAATTTGCTAATGGTACTTTTAATCCCTTCGTCTAAGTCATGGTCCTCTTGTAGCCATGTCTCAGTGATCCCCACAACATCATACTTGCCCATGACTAACTGAGCCTCAAGCTCATCCACTTTATTTTTTATACTACGCGCATTTAAGTACAACACTTTAACTTCTGTATTTACCTCCCCTCTCACATCGGTCACAAATGAGGTACATGAAAAATTATTTTCTGCTCACTTCACTTGAATGTTATTGGGTTATAATTTGTATTTTTCTCATTCTGAGGATAGAACATGCGATCATAGTTATTCTTTGCCCTATATTTCATTTTCCTGATCCAAAACTATGTCCCTTGAACTACTTTAATATCCAGGAATCTATGAAACTCCATTTTGAATGAATTCAGCAACTCAACCTGCGCAAATAAAGACATAAAGTGCTTGAGTAACTCAACGGGTCAGACTGCATCTCTGGCGAACAAGGATTGGTGATGTTCCAGGTCGGAACCAGACTGATTGTGGTGGGGAGAGAAAAATAGAAGAGAGGGGAGTAGTTCAAGGGCTGGTAAGAGATAGGTGGATATAGGTGAGGGTGGGGGGGTGGGCGGGGGGTTGATAGGCAGATGGTTGGACAAATGCCTGAGTTCAAAAACAGATTGTGAAGTCAGAGGAAGGAATGCAGGTGGAGGGGATGTGGCAGTGGAGAAATGGGTGTGAGTAGTCCAGGTGGGGCACAGGGGAGAGGGGAAAAGGGAAGCAAAAAAGGAGTTGTATGTAGGTTGGCTAAATAAGATTAGAGAATTCAGTGTTCATAATGTCAAGTTGTAAGGTACCCAAGCGGAATATAAGGTGGACACAAAATACTGGAGTAACTCAGCAGGTCAGACAGCATCTCTGGAGAAAATGAATCGTTGACGTTTCAGGCGACACACTCCTTCAGCAACGGAATATAAGGTGCTGCTCCTCCCTTTGCATGTGGCCGCACTCAGGCAATGGAGGACAAACCAGCATCTGCAATTCCTTTGTCTACGCTAAACCTGCACTCCCCTCCAGCTCTTCAAGAAATAGAAACATTGAAAGTAGGTGCAGGAGTATGCCATTCGGCCCTTCGAGCCAGCACCACCATTCAATATGATCATGGCTGATCATCCAGAATCAATATACTATTCCTGCTTTTTCCTCATATCCCTTGATTTCATTAGCCCTAAGAGCTATATCTAACTCTCTCTCTCTCTCTCGAATGAATGAATGAATGAATAAGTTTATTGGCCAGGAATGGGTCTTGGTGCCCCGCTCACAAGTAATAACACGAACATACAGTAAACAATTAAGAATAAAGCATAAAACATTAAGACTACAACATTACGGTTTAAACATGTGAGTGAAATAAACCAGAGTAAAAAGAGACTACAGACTTTTGGTTATTGAGTAGAGCTACTACTCATGGAAACAAAGCTGTTTTTATGTCTGGCTGTGGCTGCTTTGACAGTCTTGAATACATCCAGTGACCTGGCCTCCACTGCCTCCTATGCCAGAGAATTCCACAGATTCACAACTCTCTGGGTGAAAAAGTTTTTCCTCATCTCAGTCCTAAATGGCCTACCCATTATTCTCAAACTATGACCCCTGGTTCTGGACTCCCCCAACATCGGGAACATTTTTCCTGCATCTAGCCTGTCCAATCCCTCAAGAATTGTATATGTCTCTATAAGATCCTCTCTCATCCTCCTATATTCTAATAAATACATGCTTTTGGTTCTAATAAAGGACTTCTGAATGGATTGTATTTTATAGATTATGGGAGAAGATGGATATGATCGAGAACAAACTGGTGATTTAGCATATTCCAGTCTTGCTGTTAGTTGGCCTTTGTCAGGTTGCAACAGGGAACTTTAACTGAGTGCAGTTGGCATTCCCAATTGCCGAGCAATAACTCCTGCTGAAATTCAATGCATGTAGAAACCAGGATGGTGACACTCAGACCAGGGCCGTCTTAACGCATGGGCCTGATGGGCACTTGCCCGGGGGCCCCATGCTGATCTGTGTATGTTAAGTGACTTGCAATAAATAAATACTACTTTAAAAATGTAGGTTCAATAAGTGCTTTTTTCGCAACATTTTCAGTGCTTCTCACAGCGATCTGCAAGTGCTTTTCGCAACAATGTAGCACCCTAAGTCCATCGCTAAGTGCTTTTCGCCGGCACGACAGGGGGGGGGGCTGGTAGGGAAAGGGGGGTGGGGGAGAGTAACGGTGGGGGCCCCAGTACACTGCTTTGCCCGGGGGCCCATAATGCTGTAAAAACGGCCCTGACTCAGACGTGAATAACGGCACTAAACGTTATTCATGTTTATCATGTATCTGCACACTTTGGATGGCTCTTTCCACTGACTGGTTAGCACACAGCAAAAGCTTTTCACTGTACACATGACAATAAACTAAACTCAGACTTAGACTCAAACTCAACTGTGACACCTTTGACAATTAAATTAAGATTCACTTATGTTTTGTGTTCTGCCTATTACAGTCTTATTCTTTTCACTGTATAATTTGAGTTTTCTTGGGTTGTCTGGGTCCATATGCCTGTGTTGCTGCTGCAAGAAAGATTTTCATTGTACCTGCACCCGACCTTGCTTGTGCGTATGACAATAAATTTGTGAAGATAGGCATAAGAATATGAACCGTTACATTTAGAAAAGGTGCATGGATTCAAGTATTGGTGCAACAGGGACTGCAGTCCTTGAAGCAAAATATATTTGATTTCCAGTTGAGTAGAAGTAATTTTTTTGTTGTTGAACGGCATCCAGGCCATGCTGACAGCTTGCCAAGCAAACCGATTGTGTTTCTAATTGCCAATCTGTTGATGATTGCAGCTGGTCAGATCTGCTTGCATTGTCAGAGAGGATTTTGAGGATAAGCTTGAGTGATTCCACAGCTCAGGTGTCACTCGGTGTCACAATGACTCAGCTTGGGAGGATCCAGGGAGTTACATCCAGAAAATAGCTTTTGGGCTCTATCAATATTTAATCGGTGAAATCAAAAGCCAGCATTCTTTTTTATCAAGGAACTGCGAAGTGGCACAGTTAGGAGGGCCACTCACTCAGTGCTGGAGATAAGGGTTTGATACTGACCTTGGGTAATGCCGAGTTTGGAGTTTTGCATGTTCTCTCTAAGACCACATGGGTTTCCCCTCGGACCTAGGGTGGTCGGTATATGAAATGAATTGCCAGAGGTGGTATTGTAGGAAGGAACTGCAGATGCTGGTTCAAACCGTAGATAGACTGAGTCTGAAGAAGGGTCTCAACCCGAAGCATCACCCATTCCTTTTAACCAGAGATGCTGCCTGTCCCACTAAGTTACTCCAACATTTTGTGCCAGAGAAGGAAGTTGAGGCAGGTACTATTGCTAGATTTAAGAAACAATTAGACAGTTACATGGATAGGGCAGGTTTAGAGGGATACGGGCCAAATCAAGGTAGGTGGGACTAATGTACCTGGGACATGTTGGCTGGTATGGACAAGTTGGGCTGAAGGGCCTGTTTTCACACTGTATGACTCTTTGATCATGACTCTATGACTCGAATTCCGATTTTGTTCCCACATCCCAAAGACATGTGGGTCGTAAAGTTAAATGGCCTGTGTAAAATTCCCCCAACATGTCGCTGAGTGATAGAATCTGGGGGGAGTTGATGAGAAAGTAGTGGGTAATAAAAAAAGGATTAATGCAGGATTAGTGTAATTGGATGGCTGGAGAGCCTGGAACCATACTGTTTTACTCTGAACCATCAGCGCCCGGTTCTCAGAATTATCTAATCAATCAAATTCTCTCACATTTTCCTGAAACAAAGTTTAATTCTCCTTTAATTCTCCTTCCCATTCCCACACTGACCTTTCCGTCCTAGGTCTCCTCCATTGTCAGAGGGAGGCTAATTGCAAAATTGGAGGAACAGCATCTCATATTTCGCTTGGGGAACTTTCAGCCCAGTAATATTGGCTTCTCTCACTTCAGGTAGCCTCGGCATTCCCTTTCTCTCTCTCTCCCTCCCCCACCCAAGTCGCACTAACTTCTCCCTTTCACCCCATCAACAGCTAACAATGGCATGTTTCCTTTATCGTCGTTACTTGTTTCCATATCTTTTATTCATTGTTCTTTATTTCTCTGCATCATCGTCTACTCCCTGTCCCTCGTTTCCCTTATCTCTATCCAGTCTGAAGAAAGGTCTCGTCCCGAAACATCCCTCTTTCATTCTCTCCAGAGATGCCGCCAGTCCCGCTGAGTTACTCCAGCTTTTTGTGCCTATCTTCGGTTTAAACCAGCATCTGCAGTTCCTCCCAACGCACCTAATTTCAGCAGTCAATTGATCCAACATGTCCACTACACATTAAAATGAGCAACGCTGCATAAAAATTCCAGACAGAAAGGACTCACCTGAACTTTGGAAATCTTTCGTAATTGTTGTTGTTCTATTTCTTCGATATCTGATTTATTTTTCGTGACAGATTTTATGGCTGATTTTACCCGAGCCTAAGATCAAAGAATAAAGGCGTTAGACAACAAATAATCAACAAGGTAAATTAAGATACAAATCTGTTTGTATTAACCTTGTAAATGTCTACAGCTTCTTTAATCGGCTGGCAGCTGTGGTTTCTGTGTTCCAGCGCATCTCGACAAACCAGACAGATCAGTTTCTTGTCATTTTCACAAAACAGCTTCATTTCTTCCTGATGTTGCTCGCAGAAAAGTTTACTTCCCTTCTCTGTCCGATTCAGGCTCAGTGCTCGAGCTTTCTCAGACAGTCTCGCCAAGGCCCGATTTACCCTGAGGCTGCGGTCTGTAAACTCCTCTCTACATTCCGGGCAAGGGGGGGGGAGGGGGGGGAGGGGGGGGAGGGGGGGGGGAGGGGGGGGAGGGGGGGGGAGGGGGGGGGGGGTGGGGGAGGGTGGGGAGGGGGGAGGGAGGGAGGGAGGGAGGGGGGAGGAGGGAAGGGAGGAAGGGAGGAAGGGAGAAAGAAAGAAAGAAAGAAAGGAGACAAGAAGGAAACACCTCCGGCTAATTTCTTATTAAATCCTTTTCAAGGGTATCAAAACAATCCTGAAATTAAATATTTCCAATTCTTAATCCTAGTTTTAAAGTGAATGTGTTCCAAAGTTTCAAAAAGAAATCATATCTATTTCTCAGATTATAAGTAGCTTTTTCTAATGGGATACAACTGCGCATTTCTGCATGCCATCTTTCAATTCTTATTTCATTGTGATCTTTCCAAGTGACCGCTACACATTTTTTTGGTATTGCTATTGCTATTTTGAGAAATCTTTCCTGATATTTATCTAAAATTAACCTTGGTAATATTCCTTTAGTATCTCCCAATAAAAAAACCTTAAACCCAATGGTATGGTCTTATTCATCAATTGTTCCAAAAAGTTTTTTAGGTCTTTCCAAAAAGGAGTTAACTTCGGACATGCCCATGTGGAGTGTAAAAAAGTACTCACATCCTGGTTGCATCTAAAACAAATGTCAGGTAAATTTGGATTTAAATTGTTTAATTTTTTCGGAGTTAAATATAATTGATGTAAAAAATTATATTGTACTAAACTATATCTCACATTAATAGTATTTTTCATACTTTCTAAACACAATCTTTCCCAACTTGGTTCATCAATGCTAATATTCAGATCTGTTTCCCATCTTTGTCTTGATTTTTGAATTCCTATCTTTGGACTAGATTTTTGTAATAATTTATACATTGAAGATATAATTTTTTTAGTTCCCTTGCCCTGAATCAGGGATTCAATTCCTTTCATTTGAAATAGAAACATTGAATTACCTAACTTTTCCCTTAAAAAAGATTGTAGTTGATAATAGAAAAAAAAAACTATTCCCTGGAATTTGATATTTGTTTCTCAATTGAGAAAACGTCAAAAAATTATTTCCTTCATAGCAATCTCTTATATGTTTAATACCCTTCTGTTCCCAGACTTGTAATATTTGATTATTCCAAGCAAACGGCAGTAATTTATTTTTTACTAATGGAGTTTTAGCTGTTAGAAAAAATATTTTATCATTAGCTTTAACTGTTTTCAACAATGTATTAATTAAATGTTTTAGCAAAGGAGACTCTTGATCCTTAACTAATAGCTTCGCTTCCCACTTATAGATAAATTCTTCTGGGCATAGTCCTTTTATTTTATCCATTTCAATTTTAACCCATGCTGTTTTTCCACCCTCTGGATAAAAGGATGAAATAAAACTCATTTGTGCTGCCAGATAGTAATTTTTAAAATTTGGTCATTGCAATCCACCTAATTCAAATTTCCATGTTAATTTTTCCATAGACACTCTTGGCATTTTACCTTTCCAAAGAAAATTTCGCACAATTTAATTCAATTCTTGAAAAAAAAAATTTGGTAATGGTATAGGTAGTGTTTGGAATAAATACTGTATCCTCGGAAAAATATTCATCTTAATACAGTTCACTCTCCCTAGCAATGTAATTGGAAAATTCATCCATTTCTTCAGGTCCTCATCTATTTTTTAAAATTAGTGGTTTATAATTTAGTTTATACAGATTATTTAACTTATTATCTACTTTAACCCCTAGGTACTTAATGCCTTCTGTTTGCCATTTAAACTGACTTTCTCTTTTACATTGATCATAATTGCCTTCAAAAAGAGGCATTATTTCAGTTTTATCTTTATTAATTTTGTATCCTGATACTTTCCCGTATTCTTCCAGTCTGAAATATAATTTTCTTAAGGATTCCAATGGTCTAGTAAGACAAATTAAAACATCATCTGCAAATAAAGTAATTTTGTGATTTTCCTGATTAACTTTAAATCCTTCTAAAGTCTAAATCTGATCTTATTAGTTCTGCCAGAGGTTCAATAGCCAATACAAATAAAGCTGTTGACAAGGGACATCCCTGTCAACTGGATCTTTCCAAATTAAATGATTGAGAAGATTGGCCATTTGTCCCCACTTTGGCTTTAGGTTGTTTATAAAGAGCTTTTACCCAGTTAATGAAACCATGTCCCAATCCATACTTCTCTAATACTTTAAATAAAAAATCCCATTCTAACCTGTCAAACGCCTTTTCAGCATCTAAAGCAACTGCTGCACTCAATTCCTTCCTTTTCTGTGCTAAATGTAAAATACTTATAAATCTTGCTACATTATCAGATAATCTCCTTTTTTTTGACAAATCCAGTTTGGTCCTCTTTAACCAGCTTAGGTAAAAATTCTGCCAATCTCCTTGCCAAAAGCTTAGCGACTATTTTATAATGAAGAAGGGTCTCGACCCGAAACGTCACCCATTCCTTCTCTCCCGAGATGCTGCCTGACCTGCTGAGTTACTCCAGCATTTTGTGAATAAATCAATTTGTACCAGCATCTGCAGTTATTTTCTTATTCAACAATGATATTGGTCTATAAGAAGAAGCTTTTAAAGGGTCTTTCCCTTTTTTTGGAATTACGGTTATAATTGCCATTGAGAAGGATTCTGGTAATGTAAAAGTTTTTTCCGCTTGATGTATCACTTCCATAAATACTGGTAACAACAAATCTTTATTTTTTCTATAGAACTCAGGCGGGAAACCATCTTCCCCTGGTGATTTATTACTTGGTAAAGAATGTAATACTTCCTCCACTTCTCTCAAAGTAAAGGAGGCATTTAGTCCCATCTGCTCCTCATTAGAGATTGTTGGTAATTGTATCTTGGATAAAAAAATATTTATCTTAATTTCATCCTTTTCAGATTCAGAATGATACAGATTAGTGTAGAATTGCTTAAATACCTCATTGATTTCTCTAGGTTTATAAGTAATAATGTTTTGATCTGTTCTAATTGAATTTATTGTTCTTAATATTTGTTCTTCTTTCAGTTGCCATGCCAATACCTTGTGCGCTCTTTCTCCTAATTCATAATACCTTTGTTTAGTTCGTAATATTCGTTTTTCTGTTCTGTAAGTATGTAAAGTATTGTATTGAAATTTTTTATTTGCAAGTTGTATTTTTTTCGTATCTGAAATAAGGGGCAGGCCATTTCGAGCGGAGATGAGGAAAAACTTTTTCAGTCAGAGAGTTGTGAATCTGTGGAATTCTCTGCCTCAGATGGCAATGGAGGCCAATTCTCTGAATGCTTTCAAGAGAGGGCTAGATAGGGCTCTAAAGGATAACGGAGTCAGGGGGTATGGGGAGAAGGCAGGAACGGGGTACTGATTGAGGATGATCAGCCATGATCACATTGAATGGTGGTGCTGGCTCGAACGGCCGAATAGCCTACTCCTGCACCTATTGTCTATTGTCTATTTTCTGAATGCATTCAAGAGAGAGAGTTAGATAGAGCTCTTAAGGATAGCGGAGTCAAGGGGGGGGGGGTATGGGGAGAAGGCGGGAACGGGATACTGATTGAGAATGATCAGCCATGATCACATTGAATGGTGGTGCTGGCTCGAAGGGCCGAATGGCCTACTCCTGCGACCTATTGTCTATTGTCTAAACAAAGTAGACTATTCCCCTGGACTGAGGATTCTAAAACTAGAGTCCAGCGGTCGACCCCTCCCCTTCCCAACACCGGGTCTCCCACCGTGCCTCTTGCCGCTCCCCCCACGCTGGGTCCACCATCGTCTTCCCCTCCCCCTCTCACGCTCATCGGCCGCTGATCGCGGGTCTATCGCGACCCCCCTTCCCTCCGCCGCTGAGGCTCAGGTTTCTAACGCTCCTACTCAATAGACAATGGACAATAGACAATAGGTGCAGGAGCAGGCCATTCGGCCCTTCGAGCCAGCACCGCCATTCAATGTGATAATGGCTGATCATTCTCAATCAGTACCCCGTTCCTGCCTTCTCCCCATATCCCCTGACTCCGCTATCCTTATGAGCTCCATCTCGCTCTCTCTTGAATGCATTCAGAGAAATGGCCTCCACTGCTTTCTGAGGCAAAGAATTCCACAGATTTACAACTCTCTGACTGAAAAAGTTTTTCCTCATCGCCGTTCTAAATGGCCTACCCCTTATTCTTAAACTGTGGCCCCTGGTTCTGGACACCCCCAAAATTAGGAACATGTTTCCTGCCTCTAACGTGTTCAACCCCTTAATAATCTTATGTTTCGATAAGATCCCCTCTCATCCTTCTAAATTCCAGTGTATACAAGCCTAGTCGCTCCAGTCTTTCAACATACGACAGTCACGCCATTCCGGGAATTAACCTAGTAAACCTACGCTGCACGCTCTCAAGAACAAGAATATCCTTCCTCAAATTTGGAGACCAAACTGCACACTGTACTCCGGGTGCGGTCTCACTAGGGCCGTGTACAACTGCAGAATGACCTCTTTGCTCCTATACTCATGAGACGAAGTGCTGTTCCTCGAGAACGCATGGAAACGTTTATTGTCCGTGGGATTCGGAGAGTTTTCGGAGTTTAACTTCACGAAGTAGAAACAAGGAACCGCAACATGCTGGAGTAAGTCAGCGGCCAGGTAGCGTCCCTGAAGAACACGGATCGGCGAGGTTTCGGGACGGGGTCCTTCTTGGGATAAAACATGGGTAGATGACGTTTCGGGTGCGGGTCCATCTCCAGACCGAAGAGGGGTCCCAACCCGAAACATCACCGATACGTTTTCCAGAGATGGTGCCTGACCCGCCGAGTTACTCCAGCACGTTGTGTAATTCTGTGAATCTGTGTGGCTTCTCGTCAAGCTCTCAAACACCCGTTTAAACTAATCCCAGTTTAGCTCGCCCCGTGTTCCGCTAAATCCCTTCAATCGTTACCAAAGAATAGAAGCAACTCTATTTTTTAGTGCGACTAAACTGGAGTATCGAGGAGAGGTCCGCGAGGTTAGAGCGAGAACGTTCAGACTCGACACAGCGAGCACCAGTTCGAAGCCAACACTGGGTCGTTGGATCTGTGCGACAGCAGGTCATTTTAGCTGTACCACAATAGTGCCCGCATGCGATGGAAAACTAAAGGGCAGTCAACGGGAATGCCACAGTCACCCCCGGTGATGCTGCCTGACCTGCTGACTTACTCCAGCATTTTGTGAATAAATACCCAGCTAACAATGGCCTGTTTCAGTTATCACCCTAACTTTTTTTTCATTCGTGTGTTCTATATCTCTCTGCATCCTCGTCTAGATCTATCGTTTCTCTTTCCCCTAACGCTCACTCTGAAGAAGGGTCTCGACCCGAAACGTCGCCCATTCCTTTTCTCCAGAGGTGCTGTCAGACCCGTTGAGTTACTCCATCTTTTAGTGTCTATCTTCGGTTTAAACCAGTATCTGCAGTTCCTTCCTACACATGTAGATTACACAGAGACAGTGGAACGCCACATTTCACCGGTGTTCACACGTTACCATTCAACAGTCGCTCTAAATTTATATTTCACCATCGTTTCCCATCCACGTATGGCACCATTTTGGCGTTGCCCCCTTTGTTCTGCTTTACACTGTCCCAGGTCCATATGTCTGGTATATTCACTTTCAAGAACTAACTCCTTTGAGATTAGTTGGAGGTTTGCTCGGACAACTTCACGATGAACCCTTGCAGTTTAATATGGATAAGTGTGAGGTTATTCACTTTGGTGGTTGGAATAGGAAGACAGATTATTATCTGAACACCTTCGCTCAGCCCGCCTTAATCAACCTGATCTCCCGGTGGCTGAGCACTTCAACTCCCCCTCCCTCTCCCAGTCTGACCTTTCTGTCATGGGCCTCTTCCAGTGCCATAGTGAGGCCCACCGGAAATTGGAGGAACAGCACCTTATATTTCGCTTGGGCAGCTTGCAGCCCAGCGGTATGAACATTGACTTCTCCAACTTTAGATAATTCCTCTGTCCCTCTCTTCCCCTCCCCCTTCCCAGTTCTCCCTCTATCTTCCTGTCTCCACCTATATCCTTCCTTTGTCCCGCCCCCCTGACATCAGTCTGAAGAAGGGTCTCGACCCGAAACGTCACCCAGTTCCTTCTCTCCAGAGATGCTGCCTGACCTGCTGAGTTACTCCAGCATTTTGTGAATAAATACCTTTGATTTGTACCAGCTTCTGCAGTTATTTTCTTACACTAACTTCAGATAGCCCTTGCTTTCCCTCTCTATCCCCTCCCCTTCCAAGTTCTCCCACTAGTCTTCCTGTCTCCGACTACATTCTATCTTTGTTCCGTCCACTCCCCTGACATCAGTCTGAAGAATGGTCTCGACCCGAAACGTCACCCAATTCCTTCTCTCCAGAGATGCTGCCTTGAACCGCTGAGTTACTCCAGCATTTTGTGTCTACCTTCGATTTAAACCAACATCTGCAGTTCTTTCCTGCACATTCTACTGCAGCTGTACAATGCGTTAGCGAGGTCTCGCTTGGCGTGTTATGTTTAGTTTTTGATCAACCTGATTTCGGAAAGGCGCCCTTAAATGGAAAGCGTGTAGAGAATATTTAAGAGGAATAATTTGGCCAAGTTGGATAGACTGGGGACTATTTCTTGGAGCGCAAAACGTTGAGGAGAGATAACATAGAGGCATATAAAATCACGAGGGGCATCGAAAGGGTGAATGAACGGTCTTTATCCCATTGTTGGGCAATCTAGAACTAGTGGGGTTAGGTTTAAGGTGAGATGGGGAGATTTAAAGGGAATCCTAGGGTCAACGTTTTCACACATATATGGTATATGGAACGGGCTGTCAGGGGAGGTAGTTGAAGCAGGCACAAAAAACGACATCGAAAACAGGTGACGCGCAGCGCAGAACAGAACTGCTCAGCAGGTCAGGCAGCATCTCTGGAGAGAAGGAATGGGCGGCGTTTCGGGTCGAGACCCTTCGTTCCCCACGGCCATTTCGAAGGACGTAGAAGGATCAATCATATTGAACGATCGTAAACAACAGTCTTGGAGTTTTGTGCCCTTCAATGCTTCGTGCGGATTTCCTAAGTATGTTAAAGATTTGAGGTTCTTCTTCAGAAGAAGGGGCTCGACCCATGCTCTCCTGAGATGCTGCCTGACCTGCTGAGTTACTCCAGCATTTTGTGAATAAATACCTTCGATTTGTACCAGCATCTGCAGTTATTTTTGTTATACTGAGGTTATTAATATTACTTCAGGCTCCGCCCCTTCTCGGGTGAAAGTCGAGGATGAGAGCGAATAAACGTTGCCACCTGCTGGCTGTACAGAGACATTCGTTATCTTCTTCTCGAGTGGTTTCTCAAAGAGTGGAGGATGACTCCCTTTCTACTCTGGTCCTGAGCTGACCAGAATGGCAGGCAGTAACTAGTGGGGTACCGCAAGGCTCGGTGCTGGGACCGCAGCTATTTACAATATACATTAATGACTTGGATGAAGGGATTAAAAGAACCATTAGCAAATTTGCAGATGATACAAAGCTGGGTGGTAGTGTGAACTGTGAGGAAGAAGATATGAGATTGCAGGGTTACTTGGACAGGTTGTGTGAGTGGGCGGATGCATGGCAGATGCAGTTTAAAGTGGATAAGTGTGAGGTTATCCACTTTGGTGGTAAGAATAGGAAGGCAGAGTATTATCTGAGTATTATCTGAATGTCAAGTTAGGAACAGGGGACGTACAACGAGATCTGGGTATCCTAGTGCATTAGTCACTGAAAGGAAGCATGCAGGTACAGCAGGCAGTGAAGAAAGCCAATGGAATGTTGGCCTTCATAACAAGAGGAGTTGAGTATAGGAGCAAAGAGGTCCTTCTGCAGTTGTACTGGGCCCTAGCGAGACCGCACCTGGAGTACTGTGTGCAGTTTTGGTCTCCAAATTTGAGGAAGGGTATTCTTGCTATTGAGGGCGTGTAGCGTAGGTTTACTAGGTTAATTCCCGGAATGGCGGGACTATCATATGTTGAAAGACTGGAGCGACTAGGCTTGTATACACTGAAATTTAAAAGGATGAGAGGAGATCTTATTGAAACGTATAAGATTATTAAGGGGTTGGACACGTTAGAGGCAGGAAACATGTTCCCAATGTTGGGGAGTCCAGAACAAGGGGCCACAGTTTAAGAATAAGGGGTAGGCCATTTAGAACTGAGATGGGGAAAAACTTTTTCAGTCAGAGCTTTGTGAATCTGTGGAATTCTCTGCCTCTTGGCTCGAAGGGCCGAATGGCTTCCACCTGCACCTATTGTCTATTGTCTATTGACCAGTGAGGCCCGTCTTGGAGTCGCGGTGCAGGCTTAATGTAAATGGATGGTTAATGATTAGCCTTGACTCGATGGGACGAAGGGCCACCTAGACTTGACACTGACATCTCCTGAAAAAGGAGGTGTAAAAATTATGCCAGCAGGTCACATCTTTCCTAAAGCAACTTCGGATGGAATCTGAAATAGAGGGCAGTGGAAGGCAAATCACTGGATGGATTTAAGAGAGAGTTAGATAGAGCTCCAGGGACTAGTGGCATCAGGGGATATGGGGAGAAGGCAGGCACGGGTTATTGATTGTGGACGATCAGCCATGATCACAATGAATGGCGGTGCTGGCTCGAAGGGCCGAATGGCCTCCTCCTGCACCTATTGTCTATTGCAGGGGTGGCCAAACTTGTTTAATGTAAGAGCCACATACGATAAAGTTCAGATGTTTGAGAGCCGCAAGACATGAACAAAATTTACACATACGTTTTTATTGTTACATACACATTTTGTTACAAAAATTTTATATAAATATTAAGTAATGCATGTATGCAATAATATTTATTCATGTATGCAGTTTTTTAAACTGTTAATTTGTATTAGTTTCAGTAATCACAAAGTACACATATATACCAAATGTTTTCAAAATCTTGACTGATGATTGTTTGAACTATATTGAGCGTATATACGGTAATGAACTACGGGAAATACGGTAATGAACTACGGGAACCTCTAAGAAAAATGTGCGAATTTACATTTCAGTAACATAAAATTAGACTGCCAAAACTAAAACTAAAAAGGAAAACATTATATTTTTAATGATATTTATTTGTCTTAGTAAATATCAGGTCAAAACATGGAGGAAAATATGTTTAAAAAAAAGCAAACCAATAAAATTAGAGATATTTTAATCAGATAACACCTTACAAAATTACAGTCTTGTCATAATATTTTCATGACAAACAGACAATGCTACAAATATCAGGCTATTAAATCCGTTATTTACTGCTAGTAGTGGTCTTGTGGGTAACCCCCTTACCCATGACCTCAGTCTTCTGACATTCCTCTGTAACCCTTGCTGACCTGAAATGTCTTTAATCCCTCTGCCTCCCACCATTCCCTCCCCCAGCACTAAAGAACAATGCCTCACTCAGATTTAGCATTAAAATCAGGATTTAAATTTTAAAATATTTTTACCAACCATGAACATTAAACTTACGTTTTATTCCCATGGGGTCCCAATTCATACCCAGTAAATAATTACAAAGCTTGACATTTTTTCTTATTTACCTTTTCTTACTTCTTATTTGTAGACTCTATTGTCCACAAATAACATTCATTCCCCAGACGGCAGCGTGCGCAGTGGACACTCCCATTTTGAACCAGGAAGTGCCAGAGTAAAGATGGCTGCGAAAGACCAGGTCGAGAGTTGGACCGAGGAGGCAGTTTGTCCCATTTGCCTGGATTTCTTCACCGATCCGGTGGCACTGGAGTGCGGCCACTACTTCTGCCGCTCCTGCATCACGCAGAGTTGGGACCGGGAGGCGAGAAACTCCTGCCCGGAATGTAGAGAGCAGTTTGTAGACCGCACCCTCAGGGTGAGTCGGGCCTTGGCGAGACTGGCTGAGAAAGCTCGAACACTGAGCCTGAATCCGCCGCGCAAAGAAAGTAAACTTCGCTGCGAGGAACATGAGGAAGAACTGAAGCTGTTTTGCGAAACGGACCAGAAACTGATCTGCTTGATCTGCAGAGACGCGCGGGAACACAAGTCTCACAACTTCATGCCGCTTCGGGAAGCTGTTGAAATGCGCAAGGTAAAATAAAACGCACTATGGCCACTCGTTCACCTGCTTGATTCGTCATTGTCTAACCCCCTTTGCTCTCTGATCCCAGGATCAGGTTAAATCTTCCGTACAATCTCTCACCAAAAAGAAGTCAGAGTTGGAGGAAATGGAGCGGCTGCAGAAGGGGAAGATTTCCGGAGTTCGGGTAAGGCCACTCTGTGCGGAGTTTCTGGTATTGTGTCGTTTTCCCCCCATTTAATGCATAAGGGATAGACTGGATAAATTTGCTGCTGCAATAGACAATAGACAATAGGTGCAGGAGGCCCTTCGAGCCAGCACCGCCATCCAATGTGATCATGGCTGATCATTCACAATCAGTACCCCGTTCCTGCCTTCTCCCCATACCCCATAACTCTGCTATCCTTTAGAGCTCTATCTAGCTCTCTCTTGAATGCATTCAGAGAATTGGCCTCCACTGCCTTCTGAGGCATAGAATTCCACAGATTCACAACTCTCTGACAGAAAATGTTTTTCCTCATCTCCGTTCTAAATGGCCTACCCCTTATTCTTAAACTGTGGCCCCTGATTCTAGACTCCCCCAACATTGGGACCATGTTTCCTGCCTCTAACGTGTCCAACCCCTTAATAATCTTATATGTTTCGATAAGATCCCCTCTCCTTCTAAATTCCAGTGTATACAGGCCTAGTCGCTCCAGTCTTTCAAAATACGACAGTCCCGCCATTCCGGGAATTAACCCAGTAAACCTGCGCTGGACGCCCTCAATAGCAAGAATATCCTTCCTCAAATTTGGAGACCAAAACTGCACACAGTACTCCAGGTGCCGTCTCACTAGGGCCCTGTACAACTGCAGAAGGTCCACTTTGCTCCTATACTCTTGTTATGAAGGCCAACATTCCATTGGCTTTCTTCACTGCCTGCTGTACCTGCATGCTTCCTCTCAGTGACTGATGCACTAGGACACCCAGATCTCGTTGTACGTCCCCTTTTCCTAACTTGACACCATTCAGATAATAATCTGCCTTCCTATTCTTACCACCAAAGTGGATAGCCTCACACTTATCCACATTAAACTGCATCTGCCATGCATCCGCCCACTCACACAACCTGTCCAAGTCATCCTGCAACCTCATAGCATCTTCCTCACAGTTCACACTACCACCCAGCTTTGTATCATCTGCAAATTTGCTAATGGTACTTTTAATCCCTTCATCCAAGTCATGAATGTATATTGTAAATAGCTGCGGTCCCAGCACCGAGCCTTGCGGTACAACACTAGTCACTGCCTGCCATTCTGAAAGGGACCCATTTATCCCCACTCTTTGCTTTCTGCCTGTCAACCAATTTTCTATCCATGTCAGTACCCTACCCCCAATACCATGTGCTCTAATTTTGCCCACTAATCTCCTATGTGGGACCTTGTCCACTCTGTGTGGAGTTTCTGGTGTTGTGTAGTTTATCCCCCATTTAATGCATAAGGGATAGACTGGATAAATTTGCTGCTGTAATTGACCCTGTGTAGCGCATGAATGAATGGGCCACCTGACTCGGTGGGTCAGGCAGCATCTCTGGAGTGAAGGAATGGGTGACGTTTCTGGTCGAGATCCTCATTCCGAATGAGAGTCTCGGGAAAAGGGATGTGAGGCCGAATATTTGATATAATGGATTACTGTGGTAGCTCTGCGAACCGCCTTAGACTTTGAATAATCACCGATTATGTAAGGAAGTATTTAATCACAAAATGCTGGAGTAACTCAGCAGGTCAGGCAGCATCTCAGGAGAGAAGGAATGGGCAACGTTTCGGATCGAGACCCTTCTTCAGACTGATGTCAGGGGGGTGGGACAAAGGAAGGATAATGGTGGAGACAGGAAGATAGAGGGAGATCTGGGAAGGGGGAGGGGAAGGGAGGGACAGAGGAACTATCTAAAGTTGGAGAAGTCAATGTTTATACCACTGGGCTGCAGGCTGCCCAGGCGAAATATGAGGTGCTGTTCCTCAAATTTCCGGTGGGCCTCACTATGGCACTGGAGGAGGCCCATGACAGAAAGGTCAGACTGGGAGGGGGAAGTTGAAGTGCTCAGCCACCGGGAGATCAGATTGGTTAACTCGGACCGAGCGCAGGTGTTGAGCGAAGCGATCGCCGAGCCCGAGTTTGATAGAGGTTTTAAAAATTTTAAGAGGGACGGACAGAGTTGACGTGGGTAGGCTTTTCCCTTTGAGAGTGGGGAAGATTCCAACAAGGGGACATAACTTCAGAATTAAGGGACAAAAGTTTAGGGGTAACATGAGGGGTAACTTCTTTACTCAGAGGGTGGTGGCTGTGTGGAATGAGCTTCCGGTGGAAGTGGTGGAGGCAGGCTCGATTTTAATATTTAAGAGTAAATTGGATAGGTATATGGATGGGAGGGGATTGGAGGGTTATGGTCTGAGAGCAGGTAGATGATATTAGGTCAGAGAAAATGGTCGGCGTGGACTGGTAGGGCCGAACGGGCCTGTTTCCGTGCTGTAATTGTTATATGGTTATATGGTTTCGCCGATGTAAATAGGTTGCCATCTGGAGCGGCGGAAAAAATAGCTGAAAGTTTGTGAAATTTCGCCTGGGCAGCCTGCAGCCCAGTGGTATGAACATTGACTTCTCCAACTTTAGATAATTCCCCTGTCCCTCTCTTCCCTTCCCCCTTCCCAGATCTCCTTCTGTCTTCCTGTCTCCACCTATATCCTTCCTTTGTCCCATTTGTTTCAGGAAAATGGGAGAGAATTTGATTGATTAGATAATTCTGAGAACCGGGCGCTGATGGGCTATATAGCCACTTATTCTGTAAGCAAACACAAAACAGAAATATATTATGTTAATCTTCATCATTCATTTGACAGGAAGAGTCACACAGCCTTCAGTCCCATGTCACATCCCAGTTTGCTGAACTGCACCAGATTATCACTGAGAAAGAAAAGTACTTCCTCAAAGATATCCGCAAAGATGAGGAGCGTATTCTAAATCTAATGGAGAAAAATCTTCGGGATATTCAAGAGAATTTAAATTCTAACCAGGAGGAACTCCTGCGTTTACAGGAATGGATGGAACAAAAAGACAGCATGAAATTTCTAGAGGTAAGGAAGTCTATTTAAATTTGCTTATATAAATGTGCACCATCACAAAATGACATCTGATATATTTGAAACAAATTCAACTATGTTGTCTATTGTCTGCATCTGCTGTTCCTTCCTACACATCACTAACATCATATTCAATAGACAAGAGATAACAAGTGCAGAAGTAGACCATGCAGCCCTTCGAGCCAGCAACTCCATTCAATGTGATCATGGCTGATCATTCTCAATCAGTACCCTGTTCCTGCCTTCTCCCCATACCCCCTGACTCCGCTATCCTTAAGAGCTCTATCTTGCTCTCTCTTGAAAGCATCCAGAGAAATGGCCTCCACTGCCTTCTGAGGCACAGAATTCCACAGATTCACACCTCTCTGGCTGAAAAAGTTTCTCCTGATCTCCGTTCGAAATTGCCTACCCCTTATTCGGCCGAAAGGCACAACCTGTCTAGACTATCCTGTCAGCATCGTGTAATTTTTCGAATAATTTTTATACTTCCTCCATCGGTTCTATGTCTGCAATATCATTATTCTTCTCTGTGTGTCATTGGGGGTGAGAGTGGAGAAATGGGAATTTTTAACACCTCGTAATAATCTGGGTGAAATTCATGCTCTCAGTAGTTCTGTCTCGGTCAATTCAGTCTTGTGTTTTATTTATTTCAGGAGGAAGCTGTTCGCAAGCGAAGGTAGGGCATGTTCTTCACTGAAACTCTGCACGTAACATATTTCCTCATAAACATCAATGCACAATTTGTAATCAGCTATTTAATATTTGCAGGATTAGTGATGAGGTGAATTCATTGTCAGTGACAGATGGTGCCATAACGGCGGAAAAATTCAACCACCTCTTTTTGTTGAAGGCAGAGTTGATAGAAACGTTTGACTCCTTTAAACAAGGTAAAACATATGGACTTATTTCACTTGGTTTGTGGGACACATTGATGTTTTTATGTGATGCAAAGATTGGTCAGGATAAGCACTGAATGGTAATTGGAGTTTCATTCCTGCACCAACCCACTGACTGAGAAGCCTCACGCACACATGGTCAGCTGGAGATGTTAGATCCTGGAACACAGGTAACACAGGAGCACAATAGACAATAGGTGCAGGAGGAGGCCATTCGGCCCTTCGAGCGAGCACCGCCATTCAATGTGATCATGGCTGATCATTCTCAATCAGTACCCCGTCCCTGCCTTCTCCCCTGACTCCGCTATCCTTAAGAGCTCTATCTAGCTCTCTCTTGAATGCATTCAGAGAATTGGCCTCCACTGCCTTTGGAGGCAGAGAATTTCACAGATTCACAACTCTCCGACCGAAAAGGTTTTTCCTCATCTCAGTTCTAAATGGGCTATCCCTTATTCTTAAACTGTGGCCCCTTGTTCTGGACTCCCCCAACATTGGGAACATGTTTCCTGCCTCTAAAGTGTCCAACCCCTTAATAATCTTATACGTTTCGATAAGATCCCCTCTCATCCTTCTAAATTCCAGTGTATACAAGCCTAGTCGCTCCAGTCTTTCAACATATAACAGTCCCGCCATTCCGGGAATTAACCTAGTAAACCTACGCTGCACGCCCTCAATAGCAAGAATAACCTTCCTCAAATTTGGAGAACAAAACTGCACACATTACTCCAGGTGCGGTCTCACTAGGGCCCTGTACAACTGGAGAAGGACCTCTTTGCTCCTATACTCAACTCCCCTTGTTATGAAGGCCAACATTCCATTGGCGTTCTTCACTGCCTGCTGTACCTGCATGCTTCCTTTCAGTGACTGATGCACTAGGACACCCGTTGTACGTCCCCTTTTTCTAACTTGACACCATTCAGATAATACTCTGCCGTTCTATTCTTACCACCAAAGTGGATAACCTCACACTTATCCACATTAAACTGCATCTGCCATGCATCCGCCCACTCACACAACCTGTCCAAGTCACCCTGCAACTTCATAGCATCTTCCTCACAGTTCACACTACCACCTAGCTTTGTATCATCTGCAAATTTGCTAATGGTACTTTTAATCCCTTCATCCAAGTCATTAATGTATATTGTAAATAGCTGCGGTCCCAGCACCGAGCCTTGCGGTACCACACTAGTTACTGCCTGCCATTCTGAAAGGGGCTCATTTATCCCCGCTCTTTGCTTTCTTCCTGTCAACCAATTTTCTATCCATGTCAGTACCCTACCTCCAATACCTTGTGCTCTAATTTTGCCCACTAATCTCCTATGTGGAACCTTGTCGAAGGCTTTCTGAAAGTCAAGGTACACCACATCCACTGGCTCTCCCCTGTCTATTTTCCTAGTTACATCCTCAAAGAATTCCAGAAGATTAGTCAAGCATGATTTCCCCTTCGTAAATCCATGCTGACTCGGAACGATCCTGTTACTGCCATCCAAATGCTCCGCAATTTTGTCTTTTATAATTTACTCCACCATCTTCCCCACCACTGATGTAAGATGAACTGGTCTATAATTTCCCGTTTTCTCTCTCCCTCCTTTCTTAATAAGTGGGACAACATTAGCTACCCTCCAATCCACAGGAACTGATCCTGAATCTATAGAACATTGGTAAATGTTCACCAATGCATCTACAATTTCTAGAGCCACCTCCTTAAGTACTCTGGGATGCAGACCATCAGGCCCTGGGGATTTATCAGCCTTCAGTCCCATCAGTCTACCCAACACCATTTCCTGCCTAATGTGGATTTCCTTCAGTTCCTCCGTCACCCTAGGATCTCTGGCCACTAGAACATCTGGGAGATTGCTTGTATCTTCCTTAGTGAAGACAGATCCAAAGTACCGGTTCAACTCGTCTGCCATTTCCTTGTTCCCCATAATAAATCCCCCTGCTTCTGTCTTCAAGGGACCCACATTTGCCTTGACTATTTTTTTCCTCTTCACGTACGTAAAAAAACTTTTGCTATCCTCCTTTATATTATTGGCTAGTTTACCCTCGTACCTCATCTTTTCTCCCCGTATTGCCTTTTTAGTTAACTTTTGTTGCTCTTAAAAGTCATAAAAACAGACACATGGTTCCAGTGGTAATATTGTGGTATGATGATGAAAGGGAAAAAATTGGCGGATAATTAATGCAGCAAAGATTGACAAGTCTAGTTTTAAAGATGATAACTTTGCTATATGAGGAGTGTTTGAGTGGCCTAGGCCTGTATTGAGGAGAGTTTAGAAGGTGTAAATCGCAGAGGGCATATGTTCAAGGAAACAGTACGAAAATTTAACGGAGGATTGTAAGAATTTTTAAAAATACGCGTAACTTCTAAGAATATGCTTCCAGGGGGCACTGCAGTAGCAGCGATCACACCGATGTTTAAGAGTTATTTACACAGCCATTACAGGGAACGTGGGATAGGCACGGGCAAGGAAAAGAGGGAAACGGGCCATGTCAAACCAAATGGGATTAGTTTATGTTCATAGGCATCATGGATGGCGCTGATATGCTGGGCCAAAGGGCGTGTACCTGTTCTGTATGTTTCTATTGGGGGAAGGATATTCTTGCTATTGAGGGCGTGCAGCGTAGGTTTACTAGGTTAATTCCCGGAATGGCGGGACTGCTGTATGTTGAAAGACTGGAGCGACTAGGCTTGTATACACTGGAATTTAGAAGGATGAGAGGAGATCTTATCGAAACATATAAGATTATTAAGGGGTTGGACATGTTAGAGGCAGGAAACATGTTCCCAATGTTGGGGGAGTCCAGAACCAGGGGCCACAGTTTAAGAATAAGGGGTAGGCCATTTAGAACTGAGATGAGGAAAAACTTTTTCAGTCAGAGAGTTGTGAATCGGTAGAATTCTCTGCCTCAGAAGGCAGTGGAGGCCAATTCTGTGAATGCATTCAAGAGAGATGGATAGAGCTCTTAAGGATAGCGGAGTCAGGGGGTATGGGGAGAAGGTAGGAACGGGGTACTGATTGAGAATGATCAGCCATGATCACATTGAATGGTGGTGCTGGCTCGAAGGGCCGAATGGCCTCCTCCTGCACCTATTGTCTATTGTCTATGTTCTATGTTAAAGAGAAAGTGAGGAGATCTCATTGAAACACAAAGTTCACAATATGATAAGTTTTACTCTACAAATTGAGAGGGAGAAGGGAAAATCGGACGTGTCAGTATTAAAGTATAGCAAAGGGGATTACAGAGGCATGATGCAGGAGCTGGCCAGAATTGACTGAAAGGAGGGCCTCGAAGGGAAGACGTTGGAACAGCAATGGCAGGTATTCCTGGGAATAATGCAGAAGTTGCAGGATCAATTTATCCCAAAGAGGAGGAAAGATTCCAAGGGGAGTAAGAGACACCCGTGGCTGACAAGGGAAGTCAAGGACAGCATAAAAATAAAAGAGCAGAAGTACAACAAAGCAAAGAAGAGTGGGAAGCCATAGGATTGGGACTCTTTTAAAGAGCAACAGAAGATGACTAAGAAGGCAATATGGGGAGAAAAGATGAGGTACGAGGGTAAACTAGCCAATAATATAAAGGAGGATAGTAAAAGCTTTTTAGGTATGTAAAGAGGAAAAAAATAGTCAAGGCAAATGTGGATCCCTTGAAGACAGAAGCGGGGGAATTTATTATGGGAAACAAGGAAATGGCACACGAGTTGAACCGGTACTTTGGATCTGTCATCACTAAGGAAGATACAAGCAATCTCCCAGATGTTCTAGTGGGCAGAGATCCTAGGGTGGGGAGGAACTGAAGGAAATCCACATTAGGCAGGAAATGGTGTTGGGTAGACTGATGGGACTGAAGGCTGATGAACCCCCAGGGCCTGATGGTCTGCATCCCAGAGTACTTAAGGAGGTGACGCTAGAAATTGTGGACGCATTGGTGATCATTTTCCAATGTTCTATAGATTCAGGAGAGCTGGATAGAGCTCTTAAGGATAGCGGAGTCAGGGGGTATGGGGAGAAGGCAGGAACGGGATACTGATTGAGAATGATCAGCCATGATCACATTGAATGGCGGTGCTGGCTCGAAGGGCCGAATGGCCTCCTCCTGCACCTATTGTCTATTGTCTATTCTACTCGACTTAACAGGCAGCATGATGGGAGGATCTTTCCCTTTCCTGAGGTGTCCAGAGCAGAGGTTGTCATCTCAGAATAGGCAGTAGGTTATATAGGACAGAGATAAGGAGATATTTCTGCACTCAGAGGATGGTAGACCTTTGGGATTCTCCGCATCGGATGGCAGTGAAAGCTCAGTGATTCACTTCATTTAGTCCCAGTCTACTGCAGAGAAATGGACCCTTCGACCCACTATCTCTATTCCGATCTTATTGCACATCTACATCAATCCCATTGGTTCACAACACGTCAACGCCCTTATATACCTCGTGTGTACAAGTGTCTGTCTAAATGACCCTTGAAGTTAGTGATTCCACCTCCTCCAACGGGAGCACGTTCCAGGTATCAACTACTCTCTGTGCAAGAGATTTATCCCTCACATCGATATACTAAAACTCTCGCTTGTTTGTTTGTTTGTTCCTGAACTACAGCCAAAACGGTACATGATAGCGTGACAATTGTAGGCCCAGCTTACTCACCGTCGTCCCTTTGGTGCTAATGGAAGGCGTTTCATTGAAATCGGTGTTATGTCTTTAAAGTTATTCACATTTTAAAATTTAAATCTATGTCCTCGGGAGGGAGGAGGGAGCCCCGAGATGCTGCCTGACCTGCTGAGTTACTCCAGCATTTTGTGAATAAAGGGAGGATAAAGGGATTGAGGGGGATGGAGTAGGGGGGAGGCGAAGCGGGGAGGGGAGGGTGGGTGGAGGGACTGGGGAGGGGGGATGGAGGTTTGCGGAAGGGGAGGGTGGAGGAGAGGGTGCTGCACCAATGCAGTAGAGATTTGGGCCCAACGGGTCCACTTGGTCTCGTCTTCTTTAAAACTCCATCCTCTCACTTTAATCCAATAACCTTTTTTTTGATACCATTAAGATGGGGAACTGAATCTGACTAACTACCTCCTCTCTGTCCCTCGTAAACTTGTAAACTTCTCCTAGGTCTCCAAATCAGCATTATTCAAGTCCTCCAATGGAGGCAACATCCTGGTGAATCTCCTTTGCACTCTCTCCAGCACAGTCACATCTTTCCTCATTTTTAATTACCTCCAGTAAACATTTAACTCCTCAACTGTCCCGCCAATCTAGCCCCCATTTTCACCACCATAAGCAAAAGCACTCAATATCACGCCCGCACACCCATCCACCCACCATTTCTCCTACCTCCTCTCTCCCAATTGCATCTGCTTGCCCACGACATACCACAACTTTTGCCTCTACCTCGGGAGAAAATATCCGGGAAGGATTTCTGTTGTCCATCTTACGTGGTTGGGGGAGGGGGAAAGAAAACTCCGGACACATTTTCAGTTGTCCGCCCGCCTGTGCCTGAGGCCGAGCGGCCTCTCCCCCGGTCCCGGGGCCGCGCTGCCCGAGTCCCCCCCCGACCCCCGGGGACTCTCTGATTCTCTGCTTCTCCCCCCAGTCTCCGTCACCCTGGATGTGGAAACAGTGGGTCCGTGGCTCGAGGTGTCTGAGGATCGGAAGAGGGTGAGAGCGACCGGGACCCAGAGGAGTCTCCCTGACACCGGGAAGAGGTTTACAGTCAGTGCGCGTGTGCTGGGATCGGAGGGATTCACATCGGGGAGACATTACTGGGAGGTGGAGGTGGCGGGGAGTCGGCGCTGGAGTCTGGGAGTCGCCGCAGAGTCTGTGGAGAGGAAGAGAGAGGTCACAGCGACCCCGGAGACTGGAGTCTGGAGGATCAGGCGGTTGGATGACGAGTTTGATGCAGTCACCTCCCCTAAATCCCCTCTCCCCGTCCGTCCCATCCCCGGGAGGGTGGGAGTTTATCTCAGTTACGAGTCCGGGACAGTTTCATTTTACGACGCGGACACCAAGTCCCATCTCCACACCTTCACTGGGAATAAATTCACGGAGAAACTTTATCCTTTTTTCGGTATCTGGGATATAAACCAGTGGCTGAGAATCTGCTCCGGTTCCGCTCCGTGTCAGTAATTAACAAATTCTATCAATCCTTCACCAGCACCTGGAATATAGTTAAATCACCTCCGTAGTTTTCATCTCCAACTGCCGGTGTGACATTAATCGCCTCCAATTCTCCACTCCCCTGACTAACACTAACCTCTCCCCTCGTGAACGTGCAGCCCTCCACTCACTCTGCAACAACCCAGACTTAATCATTAAACCCGCTGACCCGAGGCCAGACGACAACTCTCAGACACCTCTTCCTACTTATCCCTGGACCATGGCCCCACCGACAAACACCAGACCTTTATCATCAGCACCATCACGGACCTCACCATCTCCGGCGATCTACCCTCCAATGCCTCCAAACTTATCGTTCCCCAGCCCCGCACGGCCCGATTTTACCTCCTACCTAAAATCTATAAACAGAACTGTCCCGACAGACCCATTGTCTCTGCCTGTTCATGTCCCACCGAACTTATTTCCACCTACCTCGACTCCATCCTATCCCCCCTGGTCAAATCCCTCCCCACCTACGTCAGACACCTCACACGCTCTCCAGCTCGTCGATAACTTCCGGTTTCCAGGCCCCCACTCCCTCATCTTTACCATGGATGTCCAGTCACTCTACACTTCCATCCCCCACAAGGATGGTCTCGAAGCCCTCCATTTCTTCCTCGACCTTGGAACCAGCCAATCCCCATCTACTAACACTGTCCTCTGCCTAGCAGAGCTGGTTCTTACCCTCAACAACTTCTCCTTTGTCTCCTCCCACTTCCTCCAAACCAGAGGCGTAGCTATGGGCACACGCATGGGCCCTAGCTATGCCTGCCTCTTTGTCGGGTACGTCGAACAATCCCCGTTCTGGACGTACACTGGCCCCATCCCCGAACTGTACCTCCGCTACATCGACGACTGCATTGGTGCTACCTCTTGTACCCATGCAGAACTCACTGACTTCATACACTTCACTTCCAATTTCCATCCTGCCCATAAATATACTTGGACTGTCTCCGACATCTCCCTCCCGTTTCTGGACCTCACCGTCTCCATCACAGGAGACAGACTAGTGACTGACATCTACCATAAACCCACTGACTTGAACAACTATCTGGACCACAATTCTTCCCTCCCTGTCTCCTGCAAAAAGTCTATCCCCTACTCCCAATTCCTCCGTCTACGCCACATCTGTGCCCGGGATGAGGTGTTTCACACTAGGGCATCAGAGATGTCCTCATTCTTCAGGGAACGGGGCTTCCCCTCTTCCATTATAGATGAGGCTCTCACTAGGGTCTCTTCTACATCCTGCAGCTCTGCTCTTGCTCCCCCTCCCCCCATTCGTAACAAGGACAGAATCCCCCTCGTTCTCACCTCCACCCCACCAGCCAGCGGATCCAACAAATCATCCACCAACATTTCCGTCACCTACAATGGGACCCCACCACTGGCCACATCTTCCCATCCCCTCCCCTTTCTGCGTTCCACAGAGACCGTTCCCTCCGTAACTCCCTGGTCCACTCATCCCTTCCTACCCAAACCACTCCATCCCCGGGCACTCCCCTGCAACCGCACGAGATGCAACACCTGTCCCTTTACCTCCCCCCTCAATTCCATCCATTGACCCAAACAGTCTTTCCAGGTGAGACAGAGGTTCACCTGCACCTCTTCAATCCTCATCTATTGTATCCGCTGCTCTAGATGTCAACTTCTTTACATCGGCGAAGTTTCAAGAGTCTTATTGTCATGTGTCTAAAGACGGAATAAATGAAATACTTGCAGGAGGCCAACAGATATGTTGATATATTACTCTGTAAATAAAAACATACTAAACCATGATGTACTTACTTCTGTGTTTATCTTCTTCTTACCATCCGCCAAGGTGCAAATGGCCCTTCCTGATGGAGCAATGACCCACTTGTGACCTCTCCCAATTCCGTGAGCTGCCTTTGCCGCTCACACTGTTGTCCGCTCTCCACGTCGACATCGACATTGTTGTTGTCAGTGCAGGGTTCCTGACCATGAAGGCTCATTGTCTTGGCAGCGTTGCAGGGTCGGCCTGGCCAATCGTAGTACATCCCATTCTACGTCACAGACAGACCATTCAGTCCATCTTCTCCTGTCAATTCTGCGGCACCAGATAAACCCCCTTCCACCCATTCACCGCACTGACCAACAATGTCCTGAACTCGATAGACCTACACGTGCTTCTCCAACAGCCCTCCCCCCCACCCCACCCCATAACACATACTCTCTGCTTCAACCACATCTGTGGTGGCAGGTTCCACTTTCTCATTGCTGAATTCCTTAAGGAATATATTGAAGACCATTTTATTTTTAAATATATATATAAATATATATTTTATCTTTGTCATTTGGTGTCTCCACAAGTAACGATACTTTCCCCATTCCCTGTTGGTCAAATTCATCACTAATCCAAAATTACACTATCCGATCATCACGGACGTCTTACCCGGCTAAAACGCACAACCACGACCTGTCCAGCCTATCCCGTCAGTATGGTATCATTCTAATTATCATTTTAATATTTTCTTCCTTTGGGCCTTGGTATGTGAAGAGGAAAAAAATAGTCAAGGCAAATGTGGGTCCCTTGAAGACAGAAGCAGGGGAATTTATTATGGGGAACAAGGAAATGGCAGACGTTGAACCGGTACTTTGGATCTGTCTTCACTAAGGAGGATACAAACAATCTCCCAGATGTTCTAGTGGCCAGAGATCCGAGGGTGACAGAGGAACTGGAGAAAATCCACATTAGGCAGGAAAAGGGTAGACTGATGGGACTCACGGCTGATAAATCTCCAGGGCCTGATGGTCTGTATCCCAGGGTGCTTAAGGAGGTGGCTCTAGAAATTGTGGACGCATTAGTGATTATTTTCCAATGTTCTATAGATTCCGGGTCAGTTCCTGTGGATTGGAGGGTAGCTAATGTTATCCCACTTTTCAAGAAAGGAGGGAGAGAGAAAACGGGAAATTATAGACCAGTTAGTCTGACATCAGTGGTGGGGAAGATGCTGGAGTCAATTATAAAAGATGAAATTGCGGAGCATTTGGATCGCAGTAACAGGATCGTTCCGAGTCAGCATGGATTTACGAAGGTGAAATCGTGCTTCACTAATCTACTGGAATTTTTTGAGGATGTAACTAGGAAAATTGACAGGGGAGAGCCGGTGGATGTGGTGTACCTCGAATTTCAGAAAGCCTTCGACAAGGTCCCACATAGGAGATTGGTGGGCAAAATTAGAGCACACTGTATTGGAGGTAGTGTACTGACATGGATAGAAAGTTGGTTGACAGACAGAAAGCAAAGAGTGGGGATAAATGGGTCCCTTTCAGAATGGCAGGAGGAGGCCATTCGCCCTTCGAGCCAGCACCGCCATTCAATGTGATCATGGGCGATCATTCTTAATCATTACCCTGTTCCTGCCTTTTTCCCATACCCCCTGACTCTGCTATCCTTAAGAGCTCTATCCAGCTCTCTCTTGAATGCATTCAGAGAATTGGCCTCCACTGCCTTCTGAGGCAGAGAATTCCACAGATTCACAACTCTCTGACTGAAAAAGTTTTTCCTCAACTCAGTTATAAATGGCCTACCCCTTATTCTTAAACTGTGGCCCCTTGTTCTGGACTCCCCCAACATTGGGAACATGTTTCCTGCCTCTAACGTGTCCAACCCGTTAATAATCTTATATGTTTCGATAAGATCTCTTCTCATCCTTCTAATCCTTCGAGTAGAAACATCCTCTCCACGTCCACCCTATCCAAGCCTTTTTCACTTATCGGTAAGTTTCAGATCACCAGGCAGGCCACGGGTGCAACCCATGGGAATGTGAATAACACGAATAGGGTTTTATGTGGGCAGGAAGAACGTGGCAATGGTGAGCCTGGGAATAATTTAAGAAGGAGATTGTAACTCCACAATTACCAATAGCGATACGATAGGATAAATCTGTATTTATCCCCAGAGGGAAATTGGTCTGCCAATTGGTCACGACAAACAACAAGGTACATGAAAAACATGAAATTAAAATTAAAATTTTAAAAGGGGAAAAGAGATAGAACGAGGATACAACGAGATCTGGGTGTCCTAATGCATCAGTTACTGAAAGGAAGTATGCAGGTACAAGCAGGCAGTGAAGAAAGCCAATGGAATGTTGGACTTCATGACAAGAGTTGAGTATAGGAGCAAAGAGGCCCTTCTGCAGTTGTACAGGGCCCTAGTGAGACCACACCTGGAGTACTGTGTGCAGTTTTGGTCTCCAAATTTGAGGAAGGATATTCTTGCTATTGAGGACGTGCAGCGTAGGTTTACTAGGTTAATTCCCGGAATGGCGGGACTGTCGTATGTTGAAAGACGAGCGACTAGCTTTGTATACACTGGAATTTAGAAGGATGAGAGGGGATCTTATTGAAAGATATAAGATTATTAACGGCCATAGTTTAAGAATAAGGGGCAGGCCATTTCTTTTTTAAATTTTAATTATTTAAATTTTAACAAAGCACATACATGTTACAACTCATAGTACCCAATGATACCTACATTATAAATTCGATTATACATGTATTGTTCTGTATTATCTCCCCACCCACAACCACCTTTCCACCACCCCATTAGAAAAAAGAGGAAAGAGAGAAAGAAAGAGAGAAAGAAAGAGAGAAAGAAAGAGAGAAAGAAAGAGAGAAAGAAACCTGGAGTCAAGAAGGAAACACTTCCGGCTAATTTCTTATTACATTCTTATTAAGGGCATCAAAACAATCCTGAATTTAAATATTTCCAATTCTTAGTCCTAGTTTTAAAATGAATGGGTTCCAAACTTTCAAAAAGAAATCATATCTATTTCTCAGATTATAAGTAGCTTTTTCTAATGGGATACAACTGCGGATTTCTGCGTACCATCTTTCAATTCTTATTTCATTGTGATCTTTCCATATTTTTTTGCTATTGCTATTGCTATTTTGAGAAATCTTTCCTGATATTTATCTAAAAATTAACCTTGGTAATATTCCTTTGATATCTCCCAATAAAAACAACCTTGAATCCAATGGTTTGTTCCAAATTTTTTTTTAAGGTCTTTCCAAAAAGGAGTTACCTTCGGACATGCCCATGTGGAGTGTAAAAAAGTACCCACATCTTGGTTGCATCTAAAACAAATTTCAGATAAGTTTTGTTTTAAATTGTTAATTTTTTTCGGAGTTAAATATAATTAATGTAAAAAATATATATTGTACTAAACTATATCTCACATTGATAATATTTTTCATACTGTCTAAACACAATCTTTCCCAACTTGGTTCATCAATGCTAATATTCAAATCTGTTTCCCATCTTTGTCTTGATTTTTGAATTCCTATCTTTGGACTAGATTTTTGTAATAATTTATACATTGAAGATATAAATTTATTAGTTCCCTTGCCCTGAATCAAGGATTCAATTCCTTTAATTTGAAATAGAAACATTGAATTACCTAACTTTTCCCTTAAAAAAGATTGTAGTTGATAATAGAAAAAAAGACGATTCCCTGGAATTTGATATTTATTTCTCAATTGAGAAAATGTCAAAAAATTATTTCCTTCATAGCAATCCTATATGTTTAATACCCTTCTGTTCCCAGATTTGTAATATTTGATTATTCCAAGCAAACGGCAGTAATCTATTTTTTACTAATGGAGTTTTAGCTGTTAAAAAAAATCTTTTATCATTAGCTTTAACTGTTTTCAACAATATATTAATTAACTGTTTTAGCAAAGGTGACTCTTTATCCTTAACTAATAGCTTCGCTTCCCATTTATAGATAAATTCTTCTGGGGATAGTTCTTTTATTTTATTCATTTCAATTTTAACCCATGATGTTTTTCCACCCTCTTGATAAAAGGATGAAATAAAACTCATTTGTGCTGCCAGATAGTAATTTTTTTAATTTGGTAATTGCTATCCACCTAATTCAAATTTCCATGTTAATTTTTCCATAGACACTCTTGGCATTTTACCTTTCCAAAGAAAATTTCTCACAATTTTATTCAATTCTTGAAAAAATGTATTTGGTAATGGTATAGGCAGTGTTTGAAATAAATACTGTATCCTCGGAAAAATATTCATCTTAATACAATTCACTCTCCCTAGCAATGTAATTGGAAAATTCATCCATTTCTTCAGGTCCTCATCTACTGACACTTCCGATTTTCCCTTCTCCCTCTCAATTTGTAGAGTAAAACTTATCATATTGTGATCACTGCCTCCTAATGGCTCTTTTACCTCGAGTCCCCTTATCAGATCAGGTTCATTACACAACACTAAATCCAGAATTGCCTTCTCCAGAGTAGGCTCCAGTACAAGCTGTTCTAAGAATCCATCTCGGAGACACTCTCTTTCCTGGGGTCCATTACCAACCTGATTTTCCCAGTCTACCTGCATGTTGAAATCTCCCATAACCACCGTAGCATTACATTTGCGACATGCCAATTTTAGCTACTGATTCAACTTGCACCCTATGTCGAGGCTACTGTTTGGGGGCCTGTAGATAACTCCCATTAGGGTCTTTTTACCCTTACAATTCCTCATTTCTATCCATACTGATTCTACATCTCCTGATTCTATGTCACCCCTTGCAAGGGAGTGAATATCATTCCTCACCAACAGAGCGACCCCACCCCCTCTGCCCACCTGTCTGTCTTTTCTATCTGTTGCGTACCCCTGAATATTCAGTTCCCAACCCTGGCCCTCTTGTAGCCATGTCTCATAGATTCCCACAACATCATACTTGCCAATGTCTAACTAAGCCTCAGGCTCATCCACTTCATTTTTTGTACTTCGCGCATTTAAATACAACACTTTAATTTCGGTATTCACCTCCCCTCTCACACCGGTGACAATTGGCCCTGACCTTACTCTCTTATCCCTTCTCGAACTTCCCTTCCCATTCATTCGAGAGCCCTTTGCAATTTCTCCTCTATTTGCTTCCCCTTTAACTCCATCTTCATATTCCCAGTTTGTCAACCCCTCCCCCCCACTACTTAGTTTAAAGTCACACTTGTAGCACTAGCAAACCTGCCTGCCAGAATGTTGGTCCTCCTGCTGTTAAGGTGTAACCCGTCCTTTTTGTACAGGTCACCCCTACCCCAGAAGAGATCCCAGTGGTCTAGAAATCTAAATCCCTGCTCCCTGCACCAGCCCCTCAGCCATACATTCATATCCCCGATCTCTATGTTCCTGCCCTCACCAGCACGAGGTACAGGTAGCAGTCCAGAGACAACCACCTTGACATCCTACTACTCAGTCTTCTTCCTCGTGTCAGTATTACAGTATAGCAAAGGGGATTACAGAGGCATGAGGCAGGATTACGGCATCTCCTCACTTGTATATATATTTCACTGATTCGGCTGATTACGGCAAAACGGTCAACCGTAGCGCCACAATTTTTGCACCGCCTAATCACACCGCTGGACGCTTGCCGAAAATGATGTTGTTATTTAATTCGGTCGTTTATTTTTTAAGTTACAGAGGTTTAAAAGTAAAGATATTTTTTCTCTGTTATTTCGGCTGATTTCGGCAAAAACGGTGAACCGTAGCGCCACGATTTTTGCACCGCCTTAATCACCACGCTGAACGCTGCTGGAAAATGTTTTTTTTATTTGATTCGGTTGCGTATTTCCCCAGGTCGAAATGGAAACCCTACGAGGAACGGGCCCAATTGGTCAATGTGCTTACATATATTTTTACATTTATGTTAATGCATGTACAATATTTGTTCATTTCAATAAATAATAATCAAATGCAGACAGTTATGGCGGCGCGCACGGACGCAGCGGCTCACAGCTCTCCCTTTCGGTGCGTTTTATGTGTGTTATCTGTGTTATGTCTGTTAGTCAATTTTAGTCATGCAAACCAGGAAAATCAGGCAAATCCTACCTACAACCGAAAGGATCTTCTGATCATAGGATTCCAGTGCAATCGGGACCTTGTGCGCGAATTTCCACACCCGCGAAATATACCGGAAGAGATAGCCAGGACACCGGGCGCTCCGTGGATAGTTGTCGGCGCGAACAGGCGTCGCAGGCGGAGGAGAAACAGGAAGCAAAAGCGAGGATGCCGGTCCGGTATACTTGCCAAGCTAAAGAGACAGCCACACAAACCACCGCTACCCAGCATGTTTCTCACCAACGCCAGATCCATCATCAACAAAATGGACGAACTAAAACTACAGATATCAGCAAACAAACTCGTGGAGGACTGTTGCATTCTCTTAGTAACAGAGACATGGCTTCATCCACTTATCCCAGACGGAGCCATTGAGCTAGCCGGGCGTACAGCGTTTCGTTGGGACAGAAACATCGACTCCGGTAAGAGCAAGGGGGGGGGGGGGGTTATGCATTTACGTGCACAACAGCTGGTGCACTAACATCCAAATCATAGATAGCCACTGTTCTCCTGATCTGGAGTCCCTAACAGTTAAATGCAGGCCTTTTTACCTTCCTCGCGAATTTACAGGGGTTATAGTAACAGCAGTCTACATCCCACCGAATGCTAACGCTAGCACAGCTTTAGGCTACCTGCTCGGTGCAATAAACTCACAACAGAGCACATATCCAGAAGCAGCCCACATCATAGCCGGGGACTTCAACCATGCAGACCTAAAGTCAGTTCTCCCGAAACTTGAACAACACATAAGATGTGCTACCAGGGGGAAAAACACACTAGACAAGGTTTACTCAAATATTAAGAAGGGTTTCAGGTCAGCACCACTACCACACCTGGGGCAGTCAGATCACCTGTCCATATTCCTAACTCCAGCATACACCCCACTCAGGAGAAAAGCTCCAGTCACCATAAAGACTGTTAAGACATGGCCTGAAGGAGCTTCCTCGCAGCTGCAGGATTGCTTCGAAAGGACCAACTGGGATATTTTTGAGGATCAGGACTTGGAGGAGTACACATCAACTGTACTTTGCTACATCCAAAACTGTGTTGACAATGTCACCGTCGACAAACGCATCCGGTTGTATCCCAATCAAAAACCCTGGATGACAAAGGATGTCAGGTCTCTCCTCAAGGACCGTAACACCGCCTTCAGGTCTAGTGATAGAGCTCTATACAGTGCTGCTAGAACCAACCTGAAGAGAGGCATCAAGGATGCCAAAGCGTCCTACAAGAGGAAGATTGAGGACCACTTTTCCAACAATGACCCACGGCGGGTATGGCAAGGCATCCAGCACATCACCAACTACAAGACCAGCAACCGCACGACTGCCGACGGCGACGCCTCGCTGGCAGAGGAACTTAACTGTTTCTTTGCTCGTTTCGAGGTGAAAGCTACAGTGGCAGACATAACACCCTCTCCAGCACCTGACAGCAACACCTTCACTGTGCAGGAGTATGATGTTAAGCGCGTGCTCAGAGCAGTGAATCCCAGGAAAGCTGCAGGCCCCGATGGTGTGACGGGCAGAGTGCTGAGGGAATGTGCAGACCAATTATCTGAGGTCTTCACAAAAATCTTCAACCTGTCCCTTTTAAAATCCACCATCCCTCCCTGCCTGAAGTCCGCCATAATCATCCCACTGCCGAAAAAGTCTGTCATCAGCGGTCTTAACGACTACCGTCCGGTAGCACTCACACCGGTCATCACAAAGTGCTTCGAGAGACTGGTCCTGCAGCACATCAAAGCCAGCCTCCCACCCACCTTCGACCCACACCAGTTTGCCTACAGAGCAAATAGGTCTACAGGGGATGCCATCGACACTGCTCTTCACACTGCACTGACCCACCTTGAACACCAGGGGAGCTATGTGAGGATGCTCTTCCTCGACTTCAGCTCTGCCTTTAACACGGTCATCCCGAGCAGACTGGTCACCAAACTTTCCGACCTTGGATTTTCCCAAACCATCTGCCAATGGATCAAGGACTTCCTGACCAACCGCCCCCAGACCGTCAAAATAGGCCCTCACCTCTCCTCCACCATTACACTGAGCACCAGCTCACCACAGGACTGTGTGTTGAGCCCCATCCTTTACTCCCTCTACACTCACGACTGCGCCCCCACCCATCCCACCAACACCATCATCAAGTTCGCGGATGACACGACTGTGGTTGGACTCATCTCAGAAGGAGATGAGACAGCCTATAGGGATGAAATCCAAAGGCTGGCAGCATGGTGTTCAGTGAACAATCTGGTCCTGAACTCCTCCAAAACAAAGGAACTTATAATTGACTTTAGAAAAACCAGTGGAGATTACGACCCACTCTACATCAATGGGGTCTGTGTGGAAAGGGTACCAGCTTTCAGGTTCCTGGGTACGCACATCGCAGAGGATCTTACCTGGTCTACCAACACCATCACCACAGTAAAGAAGGCACAGCAGAGACTCCACTTCCTGAGGATCCTCAGGAAAACCAACCTGCAGGAGAAGCTCATGTTGTCCTTCTATCGCTGCTCCATCGAGAGTGTGCTGGCATACTGTATGGTATGCCAGCTGCTCAGAAAAGGACAGGAAGGCCCTTCAGAGGGTCATCACGACGGCCCAGAAGATCATCGGCTGCTCACTGCCCTCCCTGGAGCACCTGTTCAGCCTACGCTGCCTCAGTAGAGCAGGCAAAATAATAAAAGATCCATCCCACCCCGGCCACCGTCTGTTTGTTCATCTGCCCTCTGGTCGACGTTTCAGGTCGATCAAATCCCGAACAAACAGACTTAAGAACAGTTTTTACCCCAGGGCCATACGAGAACTGAACACTACCTTTGCACTAGGCAACACCGTTAAAAAATCTTGTACTTAATATAATTGTATTTATGTATTTATTTGTTTTTGCATTTATTGCATATATGTTTGTACGCACCGTCAGGATTGGCTATTTTTTAATTTCGTTGTACTCGTTGCAATGACAATAAATGAATATTATTATTATTATTATTATTATCTCGGCCCAAGATCTAGTCTCAGAAGAGCACGCACAGTTTCATTGGCCTGACATAGATACCCTTAAACACATTCACAAGAAAAAACTCCTGTTCGTGGTCACAACCTCCTCAATTTACGTTCCCACTGTAAACTGGAATTGATAATCTTTAGACACCGTGAATCAATAGTCGTTTATTTGTCACATACACATAAATGTGTAGTGAAATGAAACATTACCCGCAGTTCAACAATAAGACCAATAAGAATAATCAATAAAAATGCAATATATTTACCTGAGTAACCCACAGACTCTGTAGTAACATACACTAAGAGTCAGGAAATTATGTTTCAGCTTTACAGGACTTGGGCATAATTTGGAGTATTTTGTTGCAGTTCTGGACGTCCCTTTGCAGGAAGAATGTGGATGCCTTGGGAAATGTGCAGAAGAGGTTTACCAGAATGCTGCCTGGATTAGAGGGCATTAGCTATTAGGAGAGGTCGGATACATTTACTTTTTTTTATGTGGAGTGTCAAAGGCTGAGGGCAAACTGATAGAATTATTTTAAATTATGAGAGGCATAGACAGGGTTGACAGTCAGAACCCTTTTCGCAAAGTGGAATTGTATAGACAATAGGTGCCACCTCCTACAACGGGAGCACGTTCCAGGCATCAACTAGTCTCTGTGCAAGAGATTTATCCCTCACATCTATATACTAAAACTCTCGCTTGTTTGTTTGTTTGTTTGTTTGTTTGTTATTCACATTTTTAAGTTTAAATCTATCTCCTAGGGGGGAGGGAAGAGAGGGAGGGGGAGGGAGGATAAGGGGGGTTGAGGGGGATGGAGTAGGGGGGAGGGGAAGAGAGGGTTCGTGGAGGGAGGGCGGATGGCGGGTTGGAGGGGGATGGAGAGTTGGAAGAGAGGAGGGGAGGGGGGGGGAGGAGAGGGTGCTGCACCAATGCAGTAGAGGTTGGGTGCAATTAGCCTAGTCTTGTTTAAAACTCCATCCTCTCACTTTAAACCAATAACCTTGTTTTTGATACCATTAAGATGGGGAACTGAATCTGACTAACTACCCCTCTCTGTCTCTCGTAAACTTGTAAAGTTATCCCAGGTCTCCAAATCTGCATTATTCAAGTCCTCCAATGGAGGCAACATCCTGGTAAATCTCCTTTGCACTCTCTCCAGCAGAGTCACATCTTTCCTCATTATTAATTACCTCCAGTAAACATTTAACTCCTCAACTGCCCCGCCAATCTAGCCCCCATTTTCACCACCATAAACAAAAGCACTCAATATCACGCCCGCACACCCATCCGCCCACCATTTCTCCTATCTCCTCTCTCCCAATTCCATCAGCTTGCCGACGACATATCAGCATGGAGGCAACCAATGGAACTTCTTCCCGGTGAATCTCCTTTACAATCTCTCCAGCACAGTCACACCTTTCCCCCTGTATTACCAAAATATAACGACCTCATTTTTAATTACCTCCAGTAGACATTTAACTCCTCAACTGTCCCGCCAATCAAGCCCCCATTTTCACTCAATATCACGCCCGCACACCCATCCGCCCACCATTTCTCCTAACTCCTCTCTCCCAAATGCATCTGCTTGCCCACGACATACCACAACGCTCGCCTCTACCTCGGGGAAAAATCCGGGAAGGATTTCTGTTGTCCATCTTACGTGGTAGGGGGAGGGGGAAAGAAAACTCCGGGCAAGGTTTCAGTTGTCCGCCCGTCTGTGCCTGAGGCCGAGCGGCCTCTCCCCCAGTCCCGGGGCCGCGCTGCCCGAGTCTCCCCCCGACCCCCGGGGACTCTCTGATTCTCTGCTTCTCCCCCCAGTCTCCGTCACCCTGGATGTGGAAACAGCGCATGCGCAGCTCGAGGTGTCTGAGGATCGGAAGAGGGTGAGAATGACCGGGACCCGGAGGAGTCTCCCTGACACCGGGAAGAGGTTTACAGTCCAGGCGTGTGTGCTGGGATCGGAGGGATTCACATCGGGGAGACATTACTGGGAGGTGGAGGTGGCGAGTAGTAAGATCTGGAGTCTGGGCGTCGCCGTAGAGTCTGTGGAGAGGAAGGGAGAGGTCGCATTGACCCCGGAGAATGGAGTCTGGAGCATCAGGCGGTGGGATGACGCGTTTGTTGCAGTCACCTCCCCTCCATCCCGTCTCCCCGCCCGTCCCGTCCCCGGGAGGGTGGGAGTTTATCTCAGTTACGAGTCCGGGACAGTTTCATTTTACGACGCGGGCACCAAGTCCCATCTCCACACCTTCACTGGGAATAAATTCACGGAGAAACTTTATCCTTTCTTCGCGACCTGGGTTGCAGATCAGTGGCTGAGAATCTGCTCCGGTTCCGCTCCGTGTCAGTAATTAAGAAATTCTATCAATCCTTCACCAGCACCGGGAATATAGTTAAATCACCTCGGTTCTTTTAGATGTTAAACAAGTCTGTTCTGGGAATCGATGACCATAAAATTCCTAGACTGCCGCATGTGATGATAATAATAATGATAATAAATAAATTCATTTAATTGTCCCACACCGTGGAAATTTACAGTGTTGCAGCAGCAAAGTGGATAACAGGAGACATTCATTATAAATAAAAATAAAGACGTATAAATTGTGATCAGTTTACTGTGTATTCCTTAACTGTTACTGTTGACTGGTCTGTTGGGAGCAGTGCTGGTTGTGCAGTCTCACAGCAGCGGGAAGGAAGGACCTCCGATATCTCTCCTTCACTTAAATATACCTGGACTATCTCCGACATCTCCCTCCTGTTTCTGGACCTCACCATCTCCATCACAGGAGACAGACTAGTGACTGACATTTACTATATACCCACCGACTCGCACAGCTATCTGGACTACATTTCTTCCCACCCGGTCCCCTGCAAAAAGTCTATCCCCTACTCCCAATTCCTCCGTCAATGCCGCATCTACGCCCGGGATGAGGTGTTTCACACTAGGGCATCAGAGATGTCCTCGTTCTTCAGGAAACGGGGCTTCCCCTCCTCCACTATCGATGAGGCTTTCACTAGGGTCTCTTCTACATCCCGCAGCTCCGCTCTTGCTCCCCCTCCCCCCACTCGCAACAAGGACAGAATCCCCCTCGTTCTCACCTTCCACCCCACCAGCCAGCGGATCCAACATATCATCCACCAACATTTCCGTCACCTACAATGGGACCCCACCACTGGCCATATCTTCCCATCCCCTCCCTTCTCTGCGTTCCGCAGAGACCGTTCCCTCCGTAACTCCCTGGTCCACTCGTCCCTTCCTACCCAAACCATCCCAACCCCAGGCACTTTCCCCTGCAACCGCACGAGATGCAACACCTGTCCCTTTACCTCCCCCCTCAACTCCATCCTAGGACCCAAACAGTCTTTCCAGGTGAGACAAAGGTTCACCTGCACCTCCTCCAACCTCATCTATTGCATCCGCTGCTCTAGATGTCAACTTATTTACATCGGCGAAACCAAGCGCAGGCTCGGCGATCGCTTCGCTGAACACCTGCGCTTGGTCCGCATTAACAAAACTGATCTCCCGGTGGCCAAGCACTTCAACTCCCCCTCCCATTCCCAGTCTGACCTTTCTGTCATGGGCCTCCTCCAGTGCCATAGTGGGGCCCACCGGAAATTCGACGAAGAGCACCTCATATTTCGCCTGGGCAGTTTGCAGCCCAGTGGTATGAACGTCGACTTATAACCATATAACCATATAACCATAATAACAACTACAGCACGGAAACAGGCGAAATTTCACAAAACTTCAGCTATTTTTTCTGCTGCTCCAGATGGCAACCTATTTACATCGGCGAAACCATATAACCATATAACAATTACAGCACGGAAACAGGCCCGTTCGGCCCTACCAGTCCACGCCGACCACTTTCTCTGACCTAGTCTCATCTACCTGCTCTCAGACCATAACCCTCCAATCCCCTCCCATCCATATACCTATCCAATTTACTCTTAAATAATAAAATCGAGCCTGCCTCCACCACTTCCACCGGAAGCCCATTCCATACAGCCACCACCCTCTGAGTAAAGAAGTTACCCCTCATGTTACCCCTAAACTTTTGTCCCTCAATTCTGAAGCTATGTCCCCTTGTTGGAATCTTCCCCACTCTCAAAGGGAAAAGCCTACCCACGTCAAATCTGTCCGTCCCTCTTAAAATTTTAAAAACCTCTATCAAGTCCCCCCTCAACCTTCTACGCTCCAAAGAATAAAGACCCAACCTGTTCAACCTCTCTCTGTAGCTTAAGTGCTGAAACCCAGGCAACATTCTAGTAAATCTCCTCTGTACCCTCTCCATTTTGTCGACATCCTTCCTATAATTTGGCCACCAGAACTGCACACAATACTCTAGATTCGGCCTCACCAATGCCCTGTACAATTTTAACATTACATCTCCAACTTTAGATAGTCCCTCTGTCCCTCACTTCCCCTCCCCCTTCCCAGATCTCCCTCTATCTTCCTGTCTCCACCTATATCCTTCATTTGTCCCGCCCCCTGACATCAGTCTGAAGAAGGGTCTCGACCCGAAACGTCACCCATTCCTTCTCTCCCGAGATGCTGCCTGACCTGCTGAGTTACTCCAGCATTTTGTGAAAAAATCGATTTGTACCAGCATCTGCAGTTATTTTCTTATATTATCTTGCAATACAATACAATATATCTTTGCAGTCATTGTACAGGGGTACAACGAGATTGGGAATGCGCCTCTCATACGATGTAATAATTTAATTAATTTAAACAACAACTGCCCAACGAGACAAATTGTAACAGTTTTAAAACAGAATAAAGTGCAAGTAGATCTGTGCCGGTTCACTGTGTGATGTGACCATCCGGCTCAGCAGGGCCGGTTCATAGCAGCTATGGCCCTGGGGATGAAGCTGTTCCTGAGTCTGGAGGTGCGGGCGTAGAAGGCCTTGTATCGTCTGCCCGATGGTAGAAGTTCGAACAGACTGTTGCAGGGGTGTGAAGAGTCTTTGTGGATGCTGGTAGCTTTTCTGAGGCATCGTGTGTTGTAGATGCCCGCCAAGGCTGGTAGCTGTGTTCCGATGGTCCTCTGAGCACTATGGACTACTCGCTGAAGAGCTTTCCTTTCTGCCTCCGTGCAGCTGAGGTACCACACAGGGATGCAATGTGTTTTGATGCTCTCTATGGTGCAGCAGTAGAATGTCGTCAGCAGCTGTTGGGGTAGACCAGACGTCCTCAGCGTTCTTAGGTAAAGACTGCACATGATTACAATCGAGCAATTCACTGCACACGTAAACGATAAAGAGAATAACGTTTCGTGCAAGATAAAGTCCAGTAAAGTCCGATTAAAGATAGTCCGAGGGTCTCCAAAGAAGCAAATGGTCGTTCAGGGCCGCTTTCCAGTTGGTGAGAGGCTGGTTCAGTTGCAGATGAACATGATAAGGGAATAACCATTTAGTCCAAGTTAAAGCCAACAAAGTCCGATCAAGTGTAGGAAATAAAAACTGCAGATGCTGGTTTAAATCGAATGTAAACACAAAATGCTAGAGTAACTCAGCGGGTCAGGCAGCATCTCGGGAGAGAAGGAATGGGTGACGTTTCGGGTCGAGACCCCTGTTCAGACTGGATCAAGTCCGATCAAGGATCGTCCGAGCGTCACCAATGAGATAGGGCAGTAGTTCAGCGCGGCTTTCGATCTGAAAGGATAATTAACGCTAATATCAAAAGCATTTATTATCCCAAGTTAAAGAGGAATTTGGTGCTCGGTGTCTTTGTAGTCACAAGAGACTGCAGATGCTGGAATCTTCAACAAAAGACAAAGTGCTGGAGTAACTCAGTGAGTCAGACAGCGTCTGTAGAGGGAACTGGACAGACGAGGTTTCAGATTGGGACCCTTCTTCAGCTTGTCCGCCTCCTTGTTTCTTTCGCCTTTTCCTCGTCCTCCTAGATTGCGTTCTTGTCACCGGCGCTGCTCTCCGGACGGTGTCCAAATCTGCTCGTTCTCTCGACCTAAGCCCCCGACCACGACCCCTCCTCCTCACCCCCTCACCCCGCTACGCCCCGGTAACTGTCCAACAACCAATAAGAAAAGCAATGGGATGTTGCCTTCATTACGAGAGGATTTGAGTTGAGCAAGGAGGTCCTACTGCAGTTGTACAGGGCCCTGGCGAAACCAGACCTGGAGGAGTATTGTGTGCAAGTTTGTTCTCCTAATTTGAGGAAGGACATTATTGCTATTGCCAGAGTGCAGCGTAGGTTCACCAGGTTAATTTCCGGGATGGCGGGACAGACGTATGATGAAAGACTGGGACTTATGATGAAAGACTGGGACTTCCGGTTGAACATAACATAACATAACATAACATAACAACACTTTATTGTCACTCGGCACAACACCGAGCGAAATTTCAGCAGTCACACAAAACACAGCAAAAAAGAAAAGAACACAGGACACCCGACCCCAACACAAACATCCATCACAGTGACTCCAAACACCCCCTCACTGTGATGGAGGCAACAAAACTTCCCCTCTCCTCCCCCCGCACCCACGGACAGGCAGCTCGACCCCTACCGAGGCAAACGACACACACAAGGGGATGGAAGGCCCCCGGGCCGAGCCGCCCCGGGCACCGAAACGTCCCGCAGCCACACCGGGCGATGTTAAGTCCAGCGGACAAGCCACACTGGGCACTGAAACGTCCCGCAGCCGCACCGGGCGATGTTAAGTCCAGCGGTCAAGCCACACCGGGCACTGAAACGTCCCGCAGCCACACCGGGCGATGTTAAGTCCAGCGGCCAAGCCACACCGGACACTGAACCGTCCCGCAGCCGAGCCGCACCGGCACTGAAACGTCCCGCGGCCGCACCGGGGGATGTTGAGTCCAGCGGTCGAGCCGCACCGGGCACTGAAATGTCCCGCGGCCGAGCCGCGCCTGCGATGTTAAGGCCCACAGCCGAGCCGCGCCCCGGGGAAGAGACCCAATAAAAGAAAGGTTTCCCCCCCGCCCCCCCCCCACCCCACAACCCCCCACCCCCACCACACATACACAGCCAAAAACAGAAACAAAAACCATCCCAACACCGACACAAACAAAAAAAAAGAAAAAAAGACAACAGACTGCCAGAGAGCCGCAGCCGTTAGGCGCAGCCAACTCCTCAGGAGCCACGAGATGGCAGATTAGGGTAAGAGCTCCCGACATTTTGAGTTAATATTTACCCACTACAACTCGAATATTTCCAAAACTTTTGTGGCAGTTTCGTAAATATTGTGGGTCAGGATTATGCCTAGAGGAAAGAGTAAAAAGTCGACGCAGATGGAGTTTTTCGACGGTGAGGGGGAGGGGGCTAGCCGAGCCTCCTCAGCTAGCAGTGCAAGGGAGGACGATGATAAGCAAATGCACCCAGATAAGGAACGAGAGAGAGCGGACCTCAGCCTCATATTGAAAGAGTTGAGAGAGTTTAGAAAGGACAATAGTGAGCAGCTGAACGGAATTCGGGAAGAAATTACTGAGACGAACACCAGAATCGGGGAGGCGGAAGAGAGGATTGATGCGGCTGAAAACAGGCTACAGGTGGCAGAGGACGTGGTGACGGAGCTACTGCAACTCCAAATATACCTAGATGCCAAACTGACGGATATAGAGAGCCGCTCCAGACGTGAAAATATCCGAATTCATGGAGTTAAAGAGGGAGCAGAGGAGAACTCCCCGTCAATGGTGGATTTTGTGGAAAGTTTGTTGAGGGAAGGACTGGGGCTTCCGGCCGCCTTTAAACTACGGGTAGAGAGAGCGCACCGAGCTCTGATGTCAAAGCCGCCCGGGGATGCCCGACCGAGGTCCATGGTGGCCAAGTTGTCAAGTTACAGGATGAAAGAGGAGCTGCTTAGACTGGCCTGGCAGAATAGAGGATTTCAATACCTCGAGAAGAGAGTTAACCTGGATCACGATTATGCGCCAGATGTGTTAAAAAAACGGAGGGAATACACCGAAGCGAAAAGAATCCTGAAGGAGAAGAAAATCAGATTTCAAACTCAATTTCCGGCCAAGTTAAGAGTTTTCTACCAGGAGGGAACAGTGGTATATGGATCGGCGGAGGAGGCGACGGAGGATATGGCGAAGAGGGGACTCCCAGTGTCGGTCATCAAACACCCAGAGTCCCTTTTGGAGCGGATCCAGCATCTCACGTGGCGTAGTGCCGGGAGACCGGGGAACCGGGAGAGAACGGTCAGGAAAGTGGATTTCAAGGAAAAGTTACAGGCTTTTAGATGCCAGGACTCGGGATAATGACTGAACCGAAAGGTTCGAACGGCAGAGGTGACCAAAGGAAGCGGGTGAGTCGAGTTTTGATGTTGGGGAGTTTCAGGACCCGTCTCCCATCGGAGGACAGACTTTAAGGCCTTGTTTTTACTCGTTACATTAAACGAGCATGGTATAGGCTATGAACACGGATATTACGTATATGTCGGGTGGACTCTTCTAACCGGGTAGCCGGATAGATGGACAGCTTTGGAACGGAAGAGCCACCGTTAGAAGACGGCCCTCTCCCACCTGTCAGGGGGAGAGGCAACATCTCAAAGCCCTCTCACCATCAGGGCTTTAATAGGGTCAAAATCAGGACCCTACAGTTGGAAGTCCGTTTATTTACTTTAGTGTTATTATTGTGTTTTTGTCCTGTAGTTGTTTTTGGGGGGCTGTTTCGTGCATGGATACTGGAGCTGGTATGGTTTATATACTATTATTTCTTCTGCTTATTGGACATTAAATGCAAGCAGTTAAAATAGTAACTTATAATGTGAATGGCCTTATCAATCCTATTAAGAGAAGCAAGATATTAACCAAAATAAAGAGAGATAGAGTCGAGGTGGCCTTTCTACAAGAAACACACCTGTCTGAAACAGAGCATGCTAAACTAAAACGACTGGGCTTTAAACATCAGTACTCCTCATCATATAGTGCTGGTCATAGGAGGGGGGTGGCAATATTAATCTCTAGCAATATAAGTTTTGATCCCACCTTTGAAAAGAGAGATCCAGAGGGGAGATATATCTTCTTGAGAGATAATTTAGGCGGCTCATTGGTTACTCTGTTAAATATTTACACTCCTCCCAACTCGGATTGGAAATTTTTTAAACAAGTGTTTGATTTGATAATATCTGAAACCCAGGGAGTATTAATCTGTGGGGGGGATCTTAATGTTAGATTAAATCCTAAACTGGACTCTTCGAATGTTCATATAGCTCAGCCGAAATTGATAAATTAAAAAATTAATTTGGCAATGAATGATATTGGATTAATTGATGTATGGAGAGAACTAAATTTGTCAAAACGAGACTACACATATTTTTCTAATCCACATTTGGCATATTCTCGGATTGATTATTTTCTTACCTTTGGAAAAGACCTTCATAGGGTTGTAAGCTGCGAGTTGGGGAGCATGGACCTTTCAGATCATAGTCCTGTGTATTTAAAACTACTTCTTGATCGGTATCAAAGAGACACTTTATGGAGATTAAATACATATGTACTGACTCATATGAAAGAACAGATTAAGAACGATATTACAGAGTATCTGGAACTAAATGACAATGACGAAGTTTCACCTCTGATACTGTGGGATGCATGTAAAGCGGTGCTTCGGGGCAAGATAATAGGATACAGTGCTCACATAAAGAAAGCTAGACATGAAAAGCTAGAGCGGCTGCAAGTGGAACTGAAACAACTGGAACAAAACCATAAGGATACAAATGATCAAAAAATCCGAGAACTACTTGTGAAGAAGAAGAATGAAATAAATGATATTTATACAAAAGATATAGAAAAAAAGTTGATTTTTGTAAAACAGAAATATTATGATGGGGGAGGAAAAGCCAGTAAATTATTAGCCAATAAACTAAAAAAACAACAGGCAGAGAACACAATTCATAAAATAAAACACCCTGTAACTAATTTTACACACTATAAATTGAAGGAAATACAAAATTGTTTTGATATATATTTCAAAAGATTATATTTACAACCTCAAATCAGTGGGGAGAAAGTGGAGGATTTCTTTAATGAGATTCATTTGCCAAAATTGACCAGTGGACAGAGTAAGTCCCTTGTAGCTGAAATAACAGAGAAATAAGTTAGGTCTGCTATAGTACATCTTAAACCAAATAAGGCCCCGGGCCCAGACGGGTTCCCTTCAGAATGGTAGCGGGTAATGGTGGACTCATTGGTCCCTACGTTACAACGTACTTTCAATTGGGTTCTCAAAGAGAACGTAATACCCCCCTCCTGGAAGGAGGCAGTAATCTCATTGATTCCGAAAGAGGGAAAAGATAAATCTGTATGCAGTAATTTTAGGCCAGTGAGCGTACTCAATCAGGATTACAAAATTTTTACTCACATACTAGCCAAACGATTAGAGTGTTTGCTACCACAAATTATTAGCCTGGATCAGACAGGGAGACAAACCCAAGACAACATTAGAAGGACATTGCACATAATTGACCACATAACAAAATTTAACTTACAAGCAGTCCTAGTGAGGTTAGATGCCGAAAAAGCTTTTGATTGTGTAAATTGGTCTTTTTTGCTTAGAGTTTTAGATAGATTTGGATTTCACAATACTTTTATTAAAACAATACAGGCTCTTTATGATAGCCCAAGTGCAAGAATTAAAATTAACGGAGTAGTTTCAAAACCATTTTTGCTAGAAAGAGGAACAAGACAGGGATGTCCAATCAGCCCCCTTTTATTTGCGGTTTTTATCGAACCTTTGAGTCAGTGGATTATCCAGAATAATAATATCAAATGAATAGTAATGAAAGGAGGGGAACAAAAGATTTCTTTATTTGCCGATGACGTATTGGTGTATTTGTCAGACCCTGAACAGTCTTTGTTACAGTTATTTTATGTTTTGGAACGATATGGATCCTTCTCTGGCTATAAGTTAAATGTTATCAAAACACAAATTCTTAGTTTCAAATATAGCCCCTCAGTAAAAGTAAGGGAAAAGTTTAAATTGAGGTGGGATGCTGAATCCATGAGATATCTGGGAATAAACATTCCAATAGATCTGACTAAACTGCACTTGCTTAACTGCCTCCCATTGAACAATAAGATCAGGGAAGACATTAGGAGGTGGGACCTAATACCTTATCTTAATTTTGGATCTCGTATTGAATCGGTCAAAATGGTTATGTTACCGAGGCTGTTGTATCTCTTTCAATCACTTCCACTAGATATATCAGACCAACAATTTCAAGAATGGGATAAACAAATCTCGAGGTATATTTGGCAGGGACAAAGACCAAGAATCAGATACCAGGGGTTACAACTGACCAAAAATAAAGGTGGGGTTGCACTCCCGTGCTTGAAAGACTATTATGCAGCTGCTCAGCTGAGAACATTAATTTATTGGTGCAACCCCGACTATTGTGCTAGATGGAAGGAGATTGAGATTGCTATAACAGAGGAATTTCCGATTCAGGCTGCAATCGGAGATAAGGAGTTAACAAATAAGTTAATTAATTTGGGAAACTCATGGATTCGATTATCACTTAAGGTATGGAATAAGGTCGTTACCCCAAATCATCTGAGGGATGCTGTGAAGGTTTTGAGATGGTGCACGTTTGATCCAGATTTTGTACCAAAAAGACAGGACACTAGTTTTAAAAGATGGAGTTCTCAAGGTTTGACATCATATTGCACATTTTTACATAAGGGGTCTATGAACAGCTTTGAGAATCTGAAGAGGCAATTTGATTTGAATAATGATGATTTCTATAGATACCTTCAAATTCGCCATTATATAGATCAAATACAAAAGGAATGTGCAGAAGGAAAATGGGATAATATTTTGTTAAATGTATTTATTGATGCTTACCATGGAGGCTCAAAACAGAAAACCATCTCAAAATTATACAAGGGTTTACGGCAGAGAAAAGGCAACTCACTGTCTGTAAAACAGAAATGGGAAAGGGAAGGTAATCTGGTTCTAACGGAAGAAACCTGGGAGAGCTTATGTGAGATACAATGGAAAACTTCAAGTTCAAATGTTTGGCGGGTGTTTTGCTGGAAAACCCTTATTAGGTTTTTTATTACACCAGTTCAAAAAAGGCATTACACAAATTCTTCTTCATGCTGGCGACAATGTGGGTGCCTTGAGGCAAACCATTTTCACATATTTTGGTCTTGTGTATCAGTGATCCCATTTTGGCAGGAGATTCATAAAGTTTTACAAAAAGTTTTTTATATGGATATTCCTATTTAAATTTGAGTTTTTATATTTTGGTGCTTTACCAGTACAAAAAGCTTCTATTAAAGATAAGTATCTTTTCCAGATCTTAAGTGCTGCCAGCAGGAAAGCTATTACTAGGAAGTGGTTGAAACCTGGAAAACCTAATGTGGATGACTGGATTAACATTGTATATGATCTTTTTATAATGGAAAGGATAACTTTTGCTTTAAGATTGCAACAGGGAATATTTTTGAAAAGGTGGGAAAAATGGATGTTGTACATTATGCCCGTACGGCCATCATTTGTTTAAAGCGGATCTTTGTATCCTACTTCCGTGTCCTATCTCATTTTCCTTGATTTCATACCGCTCCAGAAGTAGTGATGAAATATTATAGAGGTATACCCCAAATGTTGGTTTTATTTGTTTTTGTTTTTGTTTGTGTATGTAGTTAAGTTTTGGATATGATCAAATGTCCAGTAAGTCATTACCCATCCTTGTAGTGCTTCCAATACCTGTGGTATGATTTATTTTGGGATATGCAGTATTTGTTAACTACGGAGGGTTTAAGGTGAATGAGAATGTGTATCATTGTGGAATGTATGGAACTGGAAAATCAAAATCAAAATAGAATTATAAAAAAAAGAAAGACTGGGTCGGCTGGGCTTGTATTCGCTGGAATTTAGAAGAATGAGAGGGGATCTTGTAGAAATATATAAAATTCTTAGAGGATTGGACAGGGTAGATGCAGGAAAAATGTTCCCGATGTTGGAGGAGTCCAGAACCAGGGGTCAAAGTTTGAGAATAAGGGGTCGGCCATTTAGTACTGAGATGAGGAAAAACCTTTTCACCCAGAGAGATGTGAATCTGTGGAATTCTCTGCCACAGAAGACCGTGGAGGCCAGTTCACTAGATGTTTTCAAGAGAGAGTTAGATTTAGCTCTTAGGGCTAAGGGAATTAAGGGATATGGGGGAAAATCCAGAGTACTGATTTTGGATGATCAGCCATGATCATATTGAATGGTGGTGCTGGCTCGAAGGGCCGAATGACCTATTCCTGCACCTATTTTCTATGTTTCTATAATCGAGCACTTATTTCTTCATTGTCGCGAAGTTTCAAGAGTTTTATTGTCATGTGTCTAGCGACGGAATAAATACTTGCAGCAGGCCAACAGATATGTTGATATATTACTCTGTAAAAAACCCCACAATAAACCATGATGTACTTACTTCTGTGTTTATCTTCTTCTTACCATCCGCCAAGAAGCAAATGGCCCTTCCTGATGGAGCAATGACTCACTTGTGACGTCTCCTAATTCAATGAGCTGCCAATAGACAATAGGTCCCAGAGGAGTACATTCGGCCCTTCGAGCCAGCACCGCCATTCAATGTGATCATGGCTGATCATTCTCAATCAGTACCCCGTTCCTGCCTTCTCCCCATACCGCCTGACTCCGCTATCCTCAAGAGCTCTCTCTAGCTCTCTCTTGAATGCATTCAGAGAATTGGCCTCCACTGCCTTCTGAGGCAGAGAATTCCACAGATTCACAACTCTCTGACCGAAAAAGTTTTTCCTCGTCTCAGTTCTATATGGCCTACCCCTTATTCTTAAACTGTGGCCCCTTGTTCTGGACTCCCCCAACATTGGGAACATGTTTCCTGCCTCTAACGTGTCCAACCCCTTAATAATCTTATACGTTTCGATAAGATCTCCTCATCCTGCTAAATTCCAGTGTATACAAGCCTAGTCGCTCCAGTATTTCAACATATGACAGTCCCGCCATTCCGGGAATTAACCTAGTAAACCTTCGCTGCACGCCCTCAATGACAAGAATATCCTTCCTCAAATTTGCTGTTTTGCTGCCTTTGCCTCTCACACTGTGGTCCGCTCTCCACGTCGACACCAATCACAGATTGTGGGACCGCTTTGCGTTCTCTCCCGTCCGCTGCTCGCAGGAGACCCTGAGTCTCCGGCCGCCTCCACTGTGATTCCCCATCCCTCTCTCAGGCTGAATTCTGCATTTGGTTTCCCGCACTTTCTCAGCCAACAGCCCGAGGAACATCTGAACAGTCTATTGAACTGGACACGTTACTTCCTCTGGACTTTAACACTGACTTTGTGGCGACTCCCAAGGGTTGGGCCATGTCACTATCGAACCCCTCGGCAGGGGAATGGACCAGTCCGGGGACGGCCATCAGCTACAGGGATACAGGGCAGGGGTTTAGAAACATAGAAGCATAGAAAATAGGTGCAGGAGTAGGCCATTCGGCCCTTCGAGCCTGCACCGCCATTCAATATGACCATGGCTGATCATTCAGCTCAGTATCCTGTACCCCCCTGATCCCTTTAGCCACAGGGGCCACATCTAACTCCCTCTTAAATATAGCCAATGAACTGGCCTCAACTACCTTCTGTGGCAGAGAATTCCACAGATTCACCACTCCCTGTGTGAAAAAAAACGTTCTCATCTCGGTCCTAAAAGACTTCCCCCTTATCCTTCAACTGTGACCCCTTGTTCTGGAACAGCACAAAGTAGAACAAAAAGCACACCCAGTAATTTTCCACAGTTCAGTAATTTTCCACAGTTACATGACTTCAGCCAGTGTTAACAATAACATAGTAGAGTTCCCATAGTATAGTTCCTTTAATTGTGTTCGGGAGTCAAGCAGGAGTAAAGAGAAGTTGCATAGCTAAGATAATTAGAGGGGCACCGTTTTGCGATAAGGATCTAGTTCAGAACATTGGAATGTCCAGTCCTCAACAAACCATGAAAAACAACTTCTAAACCATGAGAAACAACTTGTTATCTGCAGGTAGTATAAGAAAATAACTGCAGATGCTGGTACAAATCGAAGGTATTTATTCACAAAATGCTGGAGTAACTCAGCAGGTCAGGCAGCATCTCAGGAGAGAAGGAATGAGTGACGTTTCGGGTCGAGACCCTTCTTCAGACTGATGTCAGGGGGGGCGGGACAAAGGAAGTATATAGGTGGAGACAAGAAGATAGAGGGAGATCTGGGAAGGGGGAGGGGAAGAGAGGGACAGAGGAACTATCTAAAGTGGGAGAAGTCGATATCTGCAGGTGTCTGGTACCGTGAAGGCCGACTTCCCATGGGAGCATATTCAGCTTAAAATGTCTGCCATAGTTAGCACAAAATGGTTTCCACAGTTTTAACCCTTACAAAGGGTCTCGACCCGAAACGTCACCCATTCCTTCTCTCCAGAGATGCTGCCTGTCCCGCTGAATTACTGCAGCATTTTGTGTCTGTCTTCGGTTTAAACCAACATCTGCAGTTCCTATCTACACAATACTAAATGATGTTGTTTCGTTGCAAGTGTTCGGGGCGAAGAGTCCCAGGCAATCTTCCACTGATTTCGCACCAGCAAAAGGCTGGAAACACATTAAGCGAGTCGGTGTATGACAGGAATTGGAAGGGAGAGAGATGGGAGGTCGAGCAAAATAGTGAAAGGCCTGGATAGTGTGGACGTGGAGAGGCCTCGACCTACATGAGCTCTCCTTTGCCAAACACTTTAACTCCCCCTCCCATTCCCATTTCTGCCCTAGGGCCTCCATTGTCAGAGTGAGGCCCACCGCAAATTGGAGGAACAGCACCTCATATTTTGCTTGGGCAGCGGTATGAATATTGTCTGAAGAAGGGTCTTGAACCGAAACGTCTGTCCCGCTGAGTTAATCCAGCATTTTGTGTCTTCCTTCGGTATGAATATTGATTTCTCTAACTTCTAGTAACCCGCGCTTACCCCATCTCTCCACCCTAGTTCTCCTAATCTGTCTGTCCTCTTGATTACATTTTATCTTTGTATGCCTCGTTATCACCTTCCACAAGCTAACAACGATCTATTTCCCATTTTCCTGGATCTACGACCCGTTTGGCCCCTCGTTTTCACAATTTACCCTCCGGGTCACCCTCTCCCCTGAGAGAGTTAGATAGAGCTCTTAATGATAGCGGAGTTAGGGGGTATGGGGAGAGGGCAGGAACAGGGTACCAATTGTGAATGATCAGCCATGATCACAATGAATGGCAGTGCTGGCTCAAAGGGCCGAATGGCCTACTCCTGCACCTATTGTCTATTGTCTATTGACTCTCAGTGTGAAGAAGGGTTCCAACCCAAAACATCACCCATTCCTTCTTCTCAAGAGATGCTTCCTGTCCCGTAGAGTTACTCCTGCAATTTGTTCCAATCTGTTCACTAGAAGAAAGATTGAAAAGACTAGGCTTGTATTCACTGGAGTTTAGAAGGATGAGAGGGGGATCTTATAGAGACGTAGCAAATTATGAAAAGACTAGAGAAGCTAGATGCAGGAAATATGTTCCCAATGTTGGGGGAGTCCAGAACCAGGAGCCACACAGTCTAAGAATAAAGGGGAGGCCATTAAAAACTGAGATGTGAAGGAACTTTTTCACCCAGAGTTGTGAATTTGTGGAATTCTCTGCCACAGAGGGCAGTGGAGGCCAAATCACTGGATGGATTTAAGAGAGAGTTAGATAGAGCTCTAGGGGCTAGTGGAATCAAGGGATATGGGGAGAAGGCAGGCACGGGTTATTGATTGTGGACGATCAGCCATGGTCACAATGAATGGCGATGCTGGCTCGAAGGGCCGAATGGCCTCCTCCTGCGCCTATTTTCCATGTTTCTCTGTTTCTACGTTTCCCCGAGACATCTGACGTCTGGCCAGAGAACAGTTTCTAACCCTTCCAGACTCGCTCATCGTCTGTCTGGCAGCACCACCTGATCTCTTTATCATGCCGCTCAATCACGTGTTTCTCCACAAAGTTCTCTCCGAACTTTATTCCATCGGCATCTCGCCCTCCCGGTGACCTACCGTCTGCATGACTCTCCTCTTCCCAATTGAAGGTATTTATTCACAAAATGCTGGAGTAACTCAGCAGGTCAGGCAGCATCTCAGGAGAGAAGGAATGGGTGACGTTTCGGGTCGAGACCCTTCTTCAGACTGACCCGAAACGTCACCCATTCCTTCTCTCCTGAGATGCTGCCTGACCTGCTGAGTTACTCCAGCATTTTGTGAATAAATACCTTCGATTTGTACCAGCATCTGCAGTTATTTTCTTCTACCTCCCCTTCCCAATAATCCCTTTCATCTCCACTACCCGTCCCTCTACTCCCCTGCAACCCCCGCACAACTAACTCCCCTTCCACCGCCATCTCCGCAACGCGGAGACATTGCAGAGGGCATGAGCTGTTGGGTCGGCCGAGACTGCAGCCCAATACAATATTTCACCCACTATCTCAAAAACAGGGCACATTTGACCCGCCCGCCTCAATTTCCCGTCTCCTGTTTCAGGAGGTGTCAGTGTCAGGAGTCATACTGCGGCATGGCACAGGCTCCGAGACCTGGCTAACTATTATCTCCCCACTTACACCGCCTCTGCACTGTGACTCCAACGTCGGCCTCGTCGGAGTGCAAGCGAGGCATCTTCAACTCCGGGAGGCCGCTGAGAGGACTATGAATGTCTCTGCGCAGCCAACAGGTGGCAGCATTGCTTCATTTATCCGTCTGCGCTGACCAGTGATCGCCGCGCACTAACACCATGCAACACACTTTACAGGGCAATTTACAGGAGCCAAGGTAGTCTTTGGAGCGCGGGAGGTAACTGAGGCACCCCATAGAAAAAAAACACGCAGTTCACGGTGAGAACGTACAAACCAAAGATGCTAGAGGAGCAAGATGAACCACTCGAAATCGCCTTTACTGATGTGTAGGAAAATAACTGCAGATGCTGGTACAATAGACAATAGATTAATGATGGAATAAATGGAGTTCGGAGAGACTGCAGGAGTAGGCCATTCGGCCCTTCGAGCCAGCACCACCATTCAATGTGATCATGGCTGATCATTCTCAATCAGTACCCTGTTCCTGCCTTCTCCCCATACCACCCTGACTCCGTTATCCTTAAGAGCTCTATCTAGCTCTCTCTTGAATGCATTCAGAGAATTGGCCTCCACTGCCTTCTGTGGCAGAGAGTTCCACAGATTTACAACTCTCTGACTGAAAAAGTTTTTCCTCGTCTCTGTTCTAAATGGCCTACCCCTTATTCTTAAACTGTGGCCCCTGGTTCTGGACTCCCCCAACATTGGGAACATGCTTCCTGTCTCTAACGTGTCCAACCCCTTAATAATCTTATATGTTTCGATAGGATCCCTTCTCATCCTTCTAAATTCCAGTGTATTCAAGCCTAGTCGCTCCAGTCTTTCAACATACGACAATCGTGACTGTAGAGCTATTGCATGCTAGCCAATCCTAGTGTTTGTTAGTAGTGATGTAGATGGGCTATTGCATGCTAGCCAATCAATAGACAATAGACAATAGGTGCAGGTGTAGGCCATTCAGCCCTTCGAGCCAGCACCGCCATTCAATGCGATCATGGCTGATCACTCTCAATCAGTACCCTGCTCCTGCCTTCTCCCCATACCCCCTCACTCCACTATCCTTAAGAGCTCTATCCAGCTCTCTCTTGAAAGCATCCAATGAACTGGCCTCCACTGCCTTCTGAGGCAGAGAATTCCACACCTTCACCACTCTCTGACTGAAAAAGTTCTTCCTCATCTCCGTTCTAAATGGCCTACCCCTTATTCTTAAACTGTAGCCCCTTGTTCTGGACTCCCCCAACACTGGGAACATGTTTCCTGCCTCCAATGTGTCCAATCCCCTAATTATCTTATATGTTTCAATAAGATCCCCCCTCATCCTTCTAAATTCCAGTGTATACAAGCCTAATTGCTCCAGCCTTTCAACATATGACAGTCCCGCCATTCCGGGAATCAACCTAGTGAACCTACGCTGCACGCCCTCAATAGCAAGAATATCCTTCCTCAAATTTGGAGACCAAAACTGCACACAGTACTCCAGGTGCGGTCTCAACAGGGCCCCAGTACAACTGTAGAAGGACCTCTTTGCTCCTATACTCAACTCCTCTTGTTATGAAGGCCAACATTCCATTGGCTTTCTTCACTGCCTGCTGTACCTGCATGCTTCCTTTCAGTGACTGATGCACTAGGACACCCAGATCTCGTTGAACATCCCCTCTTCCTAACTTGACACCATTCAGATAATAATCTGCCTTTCTATTCTTACTTCCAAAGTGAATAACCTCACACTTATCTACATTAAACTGCATCTGCCATGTATCCGTCCACTCACACAACCTGTCCAAGTCACCCTGCAGCCTTATTGCATCTTCCTCACAATTCACACTACCCCCCAGCTTAGTATCATCTGCAAATTTGCTAATGGTACTTTTAATCCCTTCATCTAAGTCATTAATGTATGTCGTAAATAGCTGGGTTCCCAGCACCGAACCTTGCGGTACCCCACTGGTCACTGCCTGCCAATCCGAAAGGGACCCATTTATCCCCACTCTTTGCTTTCTGTCTGTCAACCAATTTTCTATCCATGTCAGTACCCTACCCCCAATACCATGTGCTCTAATTTTGCCCACTAATCTCCTATGTGGGACCTTGTCGAAGGCTTTCTGAAAGTCGACGTACACCACATCCACTGACTCTCCCCTGTCAATTTTCCTAGTTACATCCTCAAAAAATTCCAGTAGATTTGTCAAGCATGATTTCCCCTTCGTAAATCCATGCTGACTCGGAATGATCTTGTTACCGCTATCGAAATGCTCAGCAATTTCATCTTTTATAATTGACTCCAGCATCTTCCCCACCACTGATGTCAGACTAACTGGTCTATAATTACCCGTTTTCTCTCTCCCTCCTTTCTTAAAAAGTGGGATAACATTTGCTATCCTCCAATCCACAGGAACTGATCCTGAATCTATAGAACATTGAAAAATGATCTCCAATGCTTCCACTATTTCTAGAGCCACCTCCTTAAGTACCCTGGGATGCAGACCATCAGGCCCTGGGGATTTATCAGCCTTCAGTCCCATCAGTCTACCCAAAACCATTTCCTGCCTAATGTGGATTTCCTTCAGTTCCTCCATCACCCTAGGTTCTCCGGCCCCTAGAACATTTGGGAGATTGTGTGTATCCTCCTCAGTAAACACAGATCCAAAGTAACGGTTTAACTCGTCTGCCATTTCTTTGTTCCCCATAATAAATTCCCCTGCTTCTGTTTTCAAGGGACCCACATTTGCCTTGACTATTTTTTTCCTCTTCACGTACCTAAAAAAACTTTTGCTTTCCTCCTTTATATTATTGGCTAGTTTCCCCTCGTACCTCATCTTTTCTCCCCGTATTGCCTTTTTAGTTAACTTTTGTTGCTCTTTAAAAGAGTCCCAATCCTCTGTCTTCCCACTCTTCTTTGCTATGTTATACTTCCTCTCCTTAATTTTTATGCTGTCCTTGACTTCCCTCGTCAGCCACAGGTGTCTCTTACTCCCCTTAGAGTCTTTCCACCTCTTTGGGATAAATTGATCCTGCAACCTCTGCATTATTCCCAGGAATACCTGCCATTGCTGTTCTACCGTCTTCCCTGCTAGGGCCTCCTTCCAGTCAATTTTGGCCAGCTCCCGCCTCATGCCTCTGTAATCCCCTTCGCTATACTGTAATACTGACACTTCCGATTTTCCCTTCTGCCTTTCCATTTGCAGAGTAAAACTTATCATGTTGTGATCACTGCCTCCTAATGGCTCTTTTACCTCTAGTCCCCTTATCAGATCAGGATCATTACACAACACTAAATCCAGAATTGCCTTCTCCCTGGTAGGCTCCAGTACAAGCTGTTCTAAGAATCCATCTCGAAGGCACTCTACAAACTCTCTTTCCTGGGGTCCATTTCCAACCTGATTTTCCCAGTCTACCTGCATGTTGAAATCTCCCATAACCACCGTAGCATTACATTTGTGACACGCCAATTTTATCTCCTGATTCAACTTGCACCCTATGTCGAGGCTACTGTTTGGGGGCCTATAGATAACTCCCATTAGGGTCTTTTTACCCTTACAATTCCTCATTTCTATCCATACTGATTCAACATCTCCTGATTCTATGTCACCCCTTGCAAGGGAATGAATATCATTCCTTACCAGCAGAGCAACCCCACCCCCTCTGCCCACCTGTCTGTCTTTACTATACGTTGTGTACCCCTGAATATTCAGTTCCCAGGCCTGGTCCTCTTGTAGCCATGTGTCAGTGATCCCTACAACATCATACTTGCCCATGACTAACTGAGCCTCAAGCTCATCCATTTTATTTTTTATACTACGCGTATAAAAATCGTAGTGTTTGTTAGTAGTAGTCCCGCCCATTATGTGCTGTATATATTAAGAACTTGCCTGCGTCAGTCAGTAGGTGCAGCAGCTCGGAGCTGGAATGTAGTGCACCTCCTGTGATGTAAGTGTTGCATTAAAAGCCATGTGTGGTATTACAGCGCTGGTATGATCACTTCATTACATGGTGTCAGAAGTGGGATGGGGCCATCTACAGACGCAACCGTCAACACATCCTTCCGGTGAAGGAACCGCGTCCTGCGTCTCCGAGTCGTGACGCCCCGCATCTCGTGTTTGCTCCCACCGTTGATTCACCACCAACCGTTGTTCCTGCCGCGGGTTCCCCGCGTCGGTCGGTGCCTGATGCGCCCGTGTTATCTCCCACTAGTCCTGTCAAGTCGCCTGTTGTGTCCCCACTCTCCTCCCCTTGTTCTCCCACGAAAGGAGGTGAGGCGGTCTCGAACCGCACGAGGACCGGACGGGTTTGTAGGCCACCCGTTAGATATGGCGATTTTGTGTACCGTTGATTTTGTGTAACTTTGCTAGTATGTTCTTTACATTTGTTGTTCATTGTTTAAGCTACCGTTGTTTCTTTATTTCTACAAGAGATGTAGATGAGCTATTGCATGCTAGCCAATCGTAGTGTTTGTTAGTAGTGATGTAGATGAGCTATTGCATGCTAGCCAATCGTAGTGTTTGTTAGTAGTAGTCCCGCCCATTATGTGCTGTATATATTAAGAACTTGCCTGCGTCAGTCAGTAGGTGCAGCAGCTCGGAGCTGGAATGTACTGCACCTCCTGTGATGCAGACTGCAGGAGTACGTGCTGAAGCTTGGTGCAGCCAACGCTAAGGCCCTGTGGGGGAGGAGCACAGTCTAGGGTCCTTCCGCTGCTGGACATGGGGGGCAGGGTATGGTGGAGAGAGACGCCCCTCCAAATAAGGGATACTGGGTAAATGTCTAAATGTAAGTAAATGTCTAAGTGAATGTCTGTATCAAATGTAACCTCTGGAAATGTCTTGTTTAAAAATATGTTTTGTGAATGATATTTATTATTTGAATAAAGTATTTTTTTGATATTAAAAAAAACCTCCTGTGATGTAAGTGTTGCATTAAAAGCCATGTGTTGTATTACAGCGTTGGTTTGATCACTTCATTATAGCGACAAATCGAAGGTGGCTCCTTCAGTGACAGACTGCCTCACGCCAAGTGCGTGAAGGAGAGATATCGGAGGTCCTTCCTGCCCGCTGCTGTGAGACTGCATAACCAGCACTGCTCCCAACAGAGGAGTCAACAGTAACAGTTAAGGAATACACAGTAAACTGGTGACAATTTATCCTTGTCTTTATTTTTATTTATAATGAATGTCTCCTGTTATCCACTTTGCTGCTGTAACACTGTAAATTTCCACGGTGTGGGACAATTAAATGAATTTATTATTAATATTATTATTATTATCATTATTATTATTATTACAGACGGCAGTCCAGGAGTTTTATGGTCATCGATTCCCGGAACAGACCTGTTTAACATCTAAAATAAAGAGGTGATTTAACTATATTCCAGGTGCTGGTGAACGATTGATAGAATTTGTTAAATACTGACACGGAGCGGAACCGGAGCAGATTCTCAGCCACTGGTTTATATCCCAGGTCCCGAAGAAAGGATAAAGTTTCTCCGTGAATTTATTCCCGGTGAAGGTGTGGAGATGGGACTTGGTGTCCTCATCGTAAAATGAAACTGTCCCGGACTCGTAACTGAGATAAACTCCCACCCTCCCGGGGATGGGACGGGCGGGGAGACGGGATGGAGGGGAGGTGACTGCAGCAAACACGTCATCCCACCGCCCGATCATCCAGACTCCATTCTTCTGGGACAGTCCGGCCAGTCTCTTCCTCTCCACAGACTCTGCGGCGACTCCCAGACTCCAGCGCCGACTCCCCGCCACCTCCACCTCCCAGTAATGTCTCCCCGATGTGAATCCCTCCGATCCCAGCACCCACCCGTAGACTGCAAACCTCCTCCCGGTGTCAGGGAGACTCCTCTGGGTCCCGGTCCATCTCACCCTCTTCCGATCCTCAGACACCTCGAGCTGCACATTCGCTGTTTCCACATCCAGGGTGACGGAGACTGGGGAGAGAAGCAGAGAATCAGAGAGTTCCCGGGGGTTGGGGGGAGACTCGGGCAGCGCGGCCCCGGGACCGGGGGAGAGGCCGCTCGGCCTCAGGCACAGGCGGGCGGACAACTGAAACCCTGCCCGGGGTTTTCTTCCCCCTCCCCCTACCACGTAAGATGGACAACAGAAATCCCTCCCGGATATTTTCTCCCGCGGTCGAGGCGAGAGTTGTGATATGTCGTGGGCAAGCAGATGCAATTGGGAGAGAGGAGGTAGGAGAAATGGTGGGTGGATGGGTGTGCGGGCGTGATATTGAGTTTTTTTGCGCTTCTGGTGGTGGAAATTGGGGCTAGATTGGCGGGACAGTTGAGCAGTTAAATGTTTACTGGAGGTAATTAAAAATGAGGAAAGATGTGACTGTGCTGGAGAGAGTGCAAAGGAGATTCACCAGGATGTTGCCTGCATTGGAGGACTTGAATAATGCTGATTTGGAGACCTGGGAGAACTTTACAAGTTTACGAGACAGAGAGGGGGTTGTTAGTCAGATTCAGTTCCCCATCTTAATGGTATCGAAAACAAGGTTATTGGTTTAAAGTGAGAGGATGGAGTTTTAAAGAAGACTAGACCAAGTGGACCCGTTGGGCCCAAACCTCTACTGCATTGGTGCAACACCCTCTCATTCTACCCTCCCCCCTCCCCGCTCCCCTCCTCCACCCCACTCCCTCCACCCACCCTCCCCTCTCCCCCTTCCCCCCTACTCCATCCCCCTCCACCCCCTTATCCTCCCTCCTCCCCCCCCCTCCCTAGGACATAGATTTAATCTTTAAAATGTGAATAACTTAAAAAATATAACACTGATTTCAATGAAACTCCTTCCATTAGCACCAAAGGGACGACGGTGAGTAAGTTGGGCCTAAAATTGTCGCGCTATCGTGTACCGTTTTGGCTGTAGTTCAGGAACAAACAAACAAACAAGCGAGTTTTAGTATATGGATGTGAGGGATCAATCTCTTGCACAGAGAGTAGTTGATACCTGGAACGTGCTCCCGTTGGAGGAAGTGGAATCACTAACTTCAAGAGTCATTTAGACAGACACTTGTACATGCGAGGTATATAAGGGCGTTGACGTGTTGTGAACCAATGGGATTGATGTAGGTGTGCAAAATGATCGGAATAGAGATAGTGGGTCGAAGGGTCCATTTCCCTGCAGTAGACTGGGACTGAATGAAGTGAATCACTGAGCCTTCACTGCCATCCGATGCGGAGAATCCCAAAGGTCTACCATCCTCTGAGTGCAGAAATATCTCCTTATCTCTGTCCTATATAACCTACTGCCTATTCTGAGACGATAACCTCTGTTCTGGACACCTCAGGAAAGGGAAAGATCCTCCCATCATGCTGCCTGTTAAGTCGAGTAGAACTTTGTGTTTCACTGAGATCTCCTCACTTTCTCTTTAACATAGAACATAATCAATAGACGCAGGAGTAGGCCATTCGGCCCTTCGAGCCAGCACCACCATTCAATGTGATATGGCTAATCATTCTCAATCAGTACCCCATTCCTGCCTTCTCCCCATACCCCCTGACTCCGCTATCCTTAAGACCTCTATCCAGCTCTCTCTTGAATGCACTCAGAGAATTGGCCTCCACTGCCTTCTGAGGCAGAGAATTCCACAGATTTACAACTCTCTGACTGAGAACGTTTTTCCTCATCTCGGTTCTAAATGGCCTACCCTTTATTCTTAAACTGTGGCCCCTGGTTCTGGACTCCCCCAAAATTGGGAACATGTTTCCTGCCTCTAACGTGTCCAACCCCTTAATAATCTTATATGTTTCAATAAGATCCCCTCTCATCCTTCTAAATTCCAGTGTACACAAGCGTAGACGCTCCAGTCTTTCAACATATGACAGTCCTGCCATTCTGGGAATTAACCTAGTAAACCTACGCTGCACGCCCTCAATATCCTTCCCCCAATAGAAACATACAGAACAGGTACACGCCCTTTGGCCCAGCATATCAGCGCCATCCATGATGCCTATGAACATAAACTAATCCCATTTGGTTGCACATGGCCCGTTTCCCTCTTTTCCTTGCCCATGCCTATCCCATGTTCCCTGTCACGGCTGTGTAAATATCTCTTAGACATCGGTGTGATCGCTGCTACTGCAGTGACCCCTGGAAGCATATTCTTAGAAGTTACGTGTATTGTTAAAAATCCTTACAATCCTCCGTTAAATTTTCGTACTGTTTCCTTAACCATATGCCCTCTACGATTTACACCTTCTCATAATTTAAAATAATTCTATCAGTTTCCCCTCAGCTTTTGACACTCCACATAAAACAAGCAAATGTATCCCACCTCTCCTAATAGCTAATGCCCTCTAATCCAGGCAGCATTCTGGTAAACCTCTTCTGCACATTTCCCAAGGCATCCACATTCTTCCTGCAAAGGGATGACCAGAACTGCACAAAATACTACAAATTATCCCTAAGTCCTGTAAAGCTGAAACATAATTTCCTGACTCGTGTATCAATGTTGTATCGTTCTCCTGTGTTGCATGTGTTCCTGGATCTTACAATTCAGTGCTTTATCCTGGCCAATCTTTGCATCACGCAAAAACATCAATGTGTCCCGCAAACCAAGTGAAATAAGTCCATATGTTTTACCTTGTTTAATGGAGTCAAACGTTTCTATCAACGTTGTCTTCAACAAAAAGAGGTGGTTGAATTTTTCAGCCGTTATAGAAACATAGAAAATAGGTGCAGGAGTAGGCCATTCGGCCCTTCGAGCCTGCACCGCCATTCAATATGATCATGGCTGATCATCCAGCTCAGTAGCCTGTACCTGCCTTCTCTCCATACCCCCTGATCCCTTTAGCAAAAAGGGCCACATCTAACTTCCTCTTAAATATAGCCAATGAACTGGCCTCAACTACCTTCTGACAATGATTTCACCTGATCACTAATCCTGCAAATCCGCTCCAACCGCTCCTGGGCCTCTGTAAGAACAAAGCCCCGTGCTCGGTTTCCAAAAACTACCGCCCGGACGCTACTCCAACCACTCCAACCGCCCACCCAAAAGAACCGAATGATCTCCTGGGAGAGGCGAAAAACCGGATTAAAAACCCAGGCCAATTTGGGAAAAGAAATCCGTGAAATTCCTCTCCGACCCCAAGCTAGGCGATCGAAACTTGTCCGGGAGATCACACAGGTCTTACTCCTTACTATCCCCACACAATACTACGGTCTCTGCTCTCTCTCACACACACACATGCACACTGATTACTGCTACCGTTGTTCATTATAATTTAATTCCGTTACTTCCAATTTCCTGACTGCCGTGGTAGAATTCAAACTCATAGGTCAGAGTGTTTTTGCGGTGTGGGTGGGTTGGGTTGCATTGGTTCATCCAACAGCCTGGGTATTTGTTGTATCGTGCTCCTGGGTTGCATGTGTTCCAGGATCTAACATCTCCAGCTGACCATGTGTGCGTGAGGCTTCTCAGCCCGTGGGTTGGTGCAGAAATGAAACTCCAATTACCATTCAGAGCTTTATCCTGGCCAACCTTTGCATCACATAAAACATCAATGTGTCCCACAAACCAAGTGAAATAAGTCCATATGTTTTACCTTGTTTAAAGGGGTCAAACATTTTTATCAACGCTGCCTTCAACAAAGAGAGGTGGTTGAATTTTTCAGCTGTTATGGCACCATCTGTCACTGACAATGAATTCACCTCATCACTAATCCTGCAAATATTAAATAGCTGATTACAAATTGTGCATTGATGTTTATGAGGAAATAAGTTACATGCAGAGTTTCAGTGAAGAACATGCCCTACCTTCGCTTGCGAACAGCTTCCTCCTGAAATAAATAAAACACAAGACTGAATTGACCGAGGCAGAACTGCTGAGAGCACGAATTTCACCCAGATTATTATGAGGTGTCAAAAATTCCCATTTCTCCACTCTCACCCCCATTGACACACTGAGGAGAATAATGATATTGCAGACATAGAACCGATGGAGGAAGTATAAAAATTATTCTGAAAATTACACGATGCTGACAGGATAGTCTGGAAACGATGCGAACAGGGAGGAGTCAGCGCTGCTGTCGCAGCTGCGGCTTGCCTGCAGTCCGTCTGTCTTTTGTGTTTTTTGTTGTTTTTGTCTGAATTGTAGTTTTAATATGGTGTAGGGTTTGTATGTTATGTTTGGGGGGGGGGGTGGGAGGGAACGGGAACTGTAAAATTCTCTCTCCCGAACGGAGACGCGACCTTTGTTTCTGTGTCGTGTTTCCGTTCCCGCTGCGGCCTACCAGCGGCCATGCACCTGGGACCACCTGGGGCTCTGGTTCGCAGAGCCCACGGCCTGGACTCACCACCTGCGGCGTTGGCCTCCTTCGGATGCTGCGAGAGCGGCTGCGACTCGTCTCCGGAGGCTCCGGTGCGGGCCGCCTGGACGTCGGAAGCCCGCAGGCCGCTGGATGGGAGCAGACATCGGGAGCTGCGGCAGAGGCAGCGTGTTCGCCCGCCCCGAATCGCGATGCTTGGGTCGGCCCGCCACGGACCTTTTACCGTCCAGCGCGGCCTGAAATAGGCCGCGGGATTTTCACCGCCCAGCGGGGGCTTCAATGTCGGGAGCCACGACCGCCCCGACGTGGCAACTCCAACAGCCTGACCGCGGGAGAAGACGCCAGGGGAAGAGAAAAGCCATTGTGGCCTTCCATCACAGTGAGGAGGGACTGGAGGAGACTCACTGTGATGGATGTTTCTTTTTGTTTGGTGTTAGTTTGTGATTGTATGTGTTATTGCATTTTTATTGTTTATTCTTATTGGTCTTATTGTTCAACTGCGGGTAATGTTTCATTTCACTACACATTTATGTGTATGTGACAAATAAACGACTATTGATTGACAGGCTGTGCGTTTCGGCTGAATAAGGGATAGGCCATTTAGAACGGAGATGAGGAAAAACTTTTTCAGTCAGAGAGTTGTGAATCTGTGGAATTCTCTGCCTCAGAAGGCAGTGAAGGCCAATTCTCTGGATGCTTTCAAGAGAGAGCTAGATAGAGCTCTTAAGGATAGCGGAGTCAGGGGGTATGGGGAGAAGGCAGGAACCCCATTGAGAATGGGAATGATCAGCCATGATCACATTGAATGGAGTTGCTGGCTCGAAGGGCTGCATGGTCTACTTCTGCACTTGTTGTCTCTTGTCTATTGAATATGATGTTAGTGATGTGTAGGAAGAAACTGCAGATGTATAGACAATAGACAACATAGTTGAATTTGTTTCAAATATATCAGACGCCATTTTGTGATAGTGCCCATTTAAAGAAGCAAATTTAAATAGACTTCCTTACCTCTAGAAATTTCACGCTGTCTTTTTGTCCCATCCGTTTCTGTAAACGCAGGAGTTCCTCCTGAATATAATTTAAATTCCCTTGAATCTCCCGATGATTTTTCTCCATTGGATTTAGAACCCGCTCCTCGTCTTCTCGGATATCTTTGTGGAAGTCCTTTTCTTTCTCAGTGATAATCTGGTGCAGTTCAGCAAACTGGGATGTGACATGGGACTGAAGGCTGTGTGACTCTTCCTGTCAAATGAATGCTGAAGATTAACATAATATATTTCTGTATTGTGTTTGCTAACAGAATAAGTGACCAGTTAGCCCATCAGCGTCCGGTTCTCAGAATTATCTAATCAATCAAATTCTCTCACACTTTCCTGAAACAAAGAAGTTTAATTCTCCTTCCCATTCCCACACTGACCTTTCCGTCCTAGGTCTCCTCCATTGTCAGAGGGAGGCTAATTGCAAAATTGGAGGAACAGCATCTTATATTTCACCTGGGCAGCTTTCAGCCCAGTAATATTGACTTTTCTCACTTCAGGTAGCCCCGGCATTCCCTCTCTCTCTCCCTCCCCCACCCAAGTCGCACTAACTTCTCACTTTCACCCCATCCCAATGGCATGTTTCCTTTATCGTCGTTACTTGTTTCCATATCTTTTATTCATTGTTCTTTATTTCTCTGCGTCATCATCTACTCCCTGTCCCTCGTTTCCCTTATCTCTAACCAGTCTGAAGAAGGGTCTTGTCTCGAAACATCACCCATTCATTCTCTCCAGAGATGCTGCCAGTCCCGCTGAGTTACTCCAGCTTTTTGTGCCTATCTTCGGTTCAAACCAGCATCTGCAGTTCCTTCCTAGGCACCTAATTTCAGCAGTCAATTGATCCAGCATGTCCACTACACATTAAAATGAGCAACGCTGCATAAAAATTCCCGACAGAAAGGACTCACCCGAACTTTGGAAATCTTTCGTAGTTGTTGCTGTTCTATTTTTTCGATATCAGATTTATTTTTCGTGACAGATTCTATGGCCGATTTTACCGGAGCCTAAGATCAAAGAATAAAGGCGTTAGACAACAAAGACTCAACAAGGTAAATAAAGATACAAATCTGTTTGCATTGACCTTGTAGATGTCAACAGCTTCTTTAATCGGCTGCAAGCTGTGGTTTCTGTGTTCCACCGCATCTCGACAAACCAGACAGACCAGTTTCTTGTCATTTTCACAAAACTGCTTCTTTTCTTCCTGATGTTCCTCGCAGAAAAGATTACTTCCCTTCTCTTCTGTATTCAGGCTCAGTGCTCGAGCTTTCTCAGCGATATTCGCCAAGGCCCGATTTACTTTGAGGGTGCGGTCTGTAATCTCCGCTCTACATTCCGGGCAAGAGTTTCTCCACTCCCTGCCCCAACTCTGTGTGATACAGGAGCGGCAGTAGTTGTGGCCGCACTCCAGTATAACCGGGTCGGTGAAGAAATCCAGGCAGATGGGACAAACTACCTCCTCGGACCAACTGTCGACCTTGTCTTTCGAAGCCATTTTAATTCCAGGTGCTTTCGGATTTGAAGTCTATTTGCTTTTGTAATAAAGTTGTTAAATCCACGCTAAGATACAACACATCATTTTATTGAATCACTTACATCACAGGACCTACAGCACATTACAGCTCCGAGCTGCTGCACCTACTGCCTGACGTAGGCGAGTACTTAATATTATAAAGCACATACTAGGCGGGACTACTACTAACAAACACTATGATTGGCTAGCATGCAATAGCCCATCTACACTTTTGGGAGCGGCTGAATTCTTGCAGTATCGCATTGTCCACTCCGCACCCTCCCACTTCGTAGCATATATGTTAATTGACTGCAATAGACAATAAACAATAGACCCAGGAGGAGGCCATTCAGCCCTTTGAGCCAGCACCACCATTCAATGTGATCATGGCTGATCATTCTCAAACAGTACCCCGTTCCTACCTTCTCCCCATACCCCCTGACTCCGCTATCTTTAAGAGCTCTATCTAGCTCTCTCTTGAAAGCATTCAGCGAATTGGCCTCCACTGCCTTCTGAGGCAGAGAATTCCACAGATTTACAACTCTCTGAGTGAAAAAGCTTTTCCTCATCTCCGTTCTAAATGGCCTATCCCTTATTCTTAAACTGTGGCCCCTGGTTCTGGACTCCCCCAACATTGGGAACATGTTTCCTGCCTCTAACGTGTCCAACCCCTTAATAATCGTATATGTTTCAATAAGATCCGCTCTCATCCTTCTAAATTCCAGTGTATACAAGCCTAGTCGCTCCAGTCTTTCAACATATGACAGTCCCGCTATTCTGGGAATTAACCTAGTAAACCTACGCTGCACGCCCTCAATAGCAAGAATACCCTTCCTCAAATTTGGAGCCGAAAACTGCTCACAGTACTCCAGGTGCGGTCTCACTGCGGCCCTGTACAACTGCAGAAGGACCTCTTTGCTCCTATACTCAACTCCTCTTGTTATGAAGGCCAACATTCCATTGGCTTTCTTCACTGCCTGCTGTACCTGCTTGCTTCCTTTCAGTGACTGATGCACTAGGACACCCAGATCTCGTTGTATGTCCCCTTTTCCTAACTTGACACCATTCAGATAATAATCTGTCTTCCTATTCTTATCCGCATTAAACTGCAAGGTTTCATTGGGAAGTTGTCCGAACAAACCTCCAAGTAATCTCACAGGAGTTCTTGAAAGTCAATATACCAGAGATATAGCCCTAAGTCAGTGTAAAGAAGAACAAAGGGGACCAAGGTCAAAATGGTGCCATACGTGGATGGGAAACGATGGTGAAATTTAAATTCAGAGCAACTGTTCAATGGTAACGTGCGAACACCGGTGAAATGTGGCGTTCCACACTCTCTCGGTGTAATCTACACGTGCAGGAAAGAACTGCAGATACTAGTTTAAACCGAAGATAGACACTAAAAGCTGGAGTAACTCAACGGGTCTGACAGCATCTCTGGAAAATAGGAATGGGCGATGTTTCGGGTCGAGACCCGTCTTCAGAGTGAGCGTTCGGGGAAAGAGAAACGAGAGATATAGACAAGGATGCAGAGAGATGTAGAACACATGAATGAAAAATATGGAAAAAAAAGTTAGGGTGATAACGGAAACAGGCCATTGTTAGCTGGGTATTTATTCACAAAATGCTGGAGTAACTCAGCAGGTCAGGCAGCATCTCAGGAGAGAAGGAATGGGTGACGTTTCGGGTCGAGACCATTCTTCAGACTGATGTCAGGGGGGGCGGGACAAAGGAAGGATATAGGTTGACACAGGAAGATAGAGGGAGATCTGGGAAGGGGCTGGGGAAGAGAGGGACAGAGGAACTATCTAAAGTTGGAGAAGTCAATGTTCATACCACTGGGCTGCAAGCTGCCCAGGCGAAATATGAGGTGCTGTTCCTCCAATTTCCGGTGGGCCTCACTATGGCACTGGAGGAGGCCAATGACAGAAAGGTGAGACTGGGAATGGGAGGGGGAGTTGAAGTGCTCAGCCACTGGGAGATCAGGTTGGTTAAGGCGGACTGAGCGAAGGTGTTGAGCGAAGCGATCGCCGAGCCTGCGTTTGATTTCGCCGATGTAAAGAAGTTGACATCTAGAACAGCAGATGCAATAGATGAGGTTGGAGGAGGGGCAGGTGAACCTCTGTCTCACCTGGAAAGACTGCTTGAGTCCTTGGATGGGGTTGAGGGGGGAGGTAAAGGGACAGATGTTGCAACTCGTGCGGTTGCAGGGGAAAGTGCCCGGGTATGGGGTGGTTTGGGTGGGAAGGGACGAGTGGACCAGGGGGTTACGGAGGGAACGGTCTCTGTGGAATGCAGAAAGGGGAGGGAATGGGAAGATATGGCCAGTGGTGGGGTCCCGTTGTTGGTGACGGAATTGTTGGTGGATGATTTGTTGGATACGCTGGCTGGTGGTGTGGAAGGTGAGAACGAGGGGGTTTCTATCCTTGCTGCGAATGGGGGGAGGGGGAGCAAGTGCGGAGCTGCAGGATGTAGAAGAGACCCTAGTGAGAGCCTCATCTATAGTGGAAGAGGGGAAGCCCCGTTTCCTGAAGAATGAGGACATCTCTGATGCCCTAGTGTGAAACACCTCATTCCGGGCGCAGATGCGGCGTAGACGGAGGAATTGGGAGTGGGGGATAGACTTTTTGCAGGAGACAGAGTGGGAAGAAGTGTAGTCCAGTTTTCCATTCCATGCGGGCACTATTGTTTTACAGCTAAAATGACCTGCCATCGCACAGATGCAATGACCCAGTGTTGGTTTTGACCTGGTGCTCAATTTGTGGAGTCTGCACGTTCTCGCTCTAACCTCGCGGACCTCTATTCGATACTCCGGTTTAGTCGCACTAAAAAATAGAGTTGCTTCTGTTCTTTGGTAACGGTTGAAGGGATTTAGCGGAACACGGGGCGAGCTAAACTGGGAATTAGTTTAAACGGGTGTTTGAGAGCTTGACGAGAAGCCACACAGATTCACAGAGTTACACAACGTGCTGGAGTAACTCGGCGGGTCAGGCACCATCTCTGGAACCATCTTCTCTGACCACTGCCCCCTCCAGGCCTCCTGTCACCTAACAAGAGGACCGGAAGGCGGGCAGAGGGACGTGGAAGTTAAATGGGGAGCTGAGAACATTGAGGACCTAAAGAGGGACTACGCATGTTGGAGAACTGTGAGGCCCCTCTTTGACTCCCCGACACTCTGGTGGGAAGCAACCAAGGAGAACATCAAGAAGTTCTTCGTCTCCAAAGGTGTTCAGAGAGCAAGACAGAGAAAGAGGGAATTGTGTCAACTCCAGATAGATTTCCAGCAACTGCTCCTTCTGCAGAAGAGAGGGGTGGATGTGAGGGAGGAACTTAGAGAGTTGAAGTGCCGGCAAGCTCGGCTCTTTACCTCTGAATCCTCCAAGATAATTTTCTGGTCAAGGGTCCGCCACGTGGAGCAGGATGAGACGTGCTCACGTTTCTTCTTACATAAGGTTCATAGGGGGATCTCTGTGATCAACAGCCTTAGGGAGGAGGACGGCTCGGTAACATCCTCGCAGACAGACATGCTGAGGATCCGCAGATCCTTTTATAAGGATTTGTACGAATTAAAGACCACAGACAGCACCGCCTCCCAGAAATTCCTGTCCTCCATCACGGAAGTCTTGGACGACAGCAAGCGGGAGTGTCTGGACCAACCACTGACCCTGGAGGAGCTGACTGGCTCCATCCATTCCTTTGATTCGAGTAAAACTCCTGGAAGCGACGGCTTACCGGCAGGGTTGTATTGGGCTCTGTGGGACTGGGTGGGCCTGGACCTGCTGCAAGTGTACAAACACATACTTCTAGCAGGCAGCATGTCAGACTCTATGAGGAAGGGCAGCATCACCCGAATCTACAAGCAGAAGAGGGAGATGAATGATATAAGGAATTGGAGACCCATCACATTGTTGAATGTAGACTACAAGATCCTGTCTAAGGCCATTGCCAACCGGATCAAGTCTGCTCTGGGACAGGTGATCCACCCGAACCAAACCTGTGCTGTACCGGGCAGGAGAATTTCAGACAGCCTGGTGCTGCTGAGAGATACCATTGCCTACATGCAGGACAGACGGGTGGATGCCTGCCTGGTCAGCTTGGACCAGGAGAAGGCCTTCGACAGGATATCGCACACGTACATGAGGGACGTGCTCTCCAAAATGGGCTTTGGGGAGGGAATCAGGAAGAGGATCCAACTGCTCTACTCCGATATCTGTAGTGCAGTCCAAATCAATGGTTGGGAATCAGACAGCTTCCCCGTCAGGTCTGGAGTCAGGCAGGGTTGCCCTCTGTCCCCTGTCTTGTTCGTCTGTTGTATTGAGCTCTTTGCCGAATCCATCAGGAAGGATGCGAGCATAAGAGGAGTGACATTGCCAGGCAGTGGGGGCACTCAGGTCAAGGCCTCCCTGTACATGGACGATAGACAATAGACAATAGGTGCAGGAGTAGGCCATTCAGCCCTTCGAGCCAGTACCGCCATTCAATGCGATCATGGCTGATCACTCTCAATCAGTACCCCGCTCCTGCCTTCTCCCCATACCCCCTCACTCCGCTATCCTTAAGAGCTCTATCCAGCTCTCTCTTGAAAGCATCCAACGAACTGGCCTCCACTGCCTTCTGAGGCAGAGAATTCCACACCTTTACCACTCTCTGACTGAAAAAGTTCTTCCTCATCACCGTTCTAAATGGCCTACCCCTTATTCTTAAACTGTGGCCACTTGTTCTGGACTCCCCCAACATTGGGAACATGTTTCCTGCCTCTAATGTGTCCAATCCCCTAATTATCTTATATGTTTCAATAAGATCCCCCCTCATCCTTCTAGGACCAGGGTCGGTCCGCAGACTGATCAGCGTCTGCGACCAGTTTGAATCGGCCACGTAGGCCAGGGTGAACCGCAGGAAGAGCGAGGCCATGCTCTTTGGCAACTGGCCCGACCGATCTTCCATCCACTTCACCATCAAGCCTGACTTCTTAAAGGTGCTGGGGATCTGGTTCGGGAAGGCTGAGGCTTGTGACAAGAATTGGCTGGAGCGGATAGCCATGGTAGGGAAGAAGCTGGAGCTGTGGAAGCAGCGCTCCCTCTCCATCACGGGGAAAAATCTGGTCATCAGGTGTGAGGTGCTCTCGGGGCTGCTCTACTTGGCGCAAGTGTGGCCCGTCCCTCCCTCCTACGCCACGGGGATCACCCGGGCCATCTTCCGCTTCATCTGGGGGTCGATGATGGACCGGGTGCGATGAGCCACAATGCACAAGTCGGCAGGCAACGGGGGTAAATCGTGGCCAACGTCGCCCTCATCCTGATGGCCACCTTCGTGTGTGGCTGCATCAGGCGGAGCGTAGAGCCAAGGCACGTGGGCACCGTGCAACTACCTGCTGAGGTTCTACCTGTCCCCGGTGTTGCGAAGGATGGGCCTGGCGCAGATGCCACGCAATGTGCCAGTCAGCTGGACACTGCCACACCATCTGTCGCTCGTGGAAAGGTTCTTCTGGACCAACACCTTTGACCACAAGTCCATCGGGCAGTGGTCAGCACGGAACGTCCTGCAGGCACTGCAGGGGAATGACTCCATGGATCCTGTGGCGTGGTTCCCAGAACAGACTGCCCAGCTTGTCTGGCAAAATGCCTCGTCGCCAGAACTCACCAACAAGCACCAAGACCTGGCTTGGCTGGCGGTGAGGGGAGCCCTCTCAGTCAGATCCTTCCAGCACCGCCGGAACCTCACTACCAGCGCACGCTGCCTTCGGGACGGCTGCTATGGAGAGGAGACGGTTCCCATCTCTTCACAGAGTGTGGATTTGCCAAGAGAGTCTGGAGAGGTTTACAGGGGTCCCTGTCATGATTTATTCCGAGCAGCTCCGTCACAGAGGACTCTGTGATCTACGGACTGTTCCCAGGGACGCATTCAGAGACTGACATCGAGTGCTGCTGGAAGGTCATCAACACGGTGAAAGACGCTCTTTGGTCTGCGCGAGCTTTGTTGACCCTCCCAGCGGAGCGAGCTGTCCGTTGGGTAATGTTGCTGACTGGGCCCGCTGCAGACTGCAGGAGTATGTGCTGAGGGAAGCACTGAAGCTCGGTGCAGCCAACGCCAAGGCCCTGTGGGGGAGGACCACAGTCTAGGGCCCTTCCGCTGCTGGACATGAGGGGCAGGGTGTGGTGGAGACGCCCTCCAAATAAGGGATACTGGTTAATCTCAAAACAAGGGCAGGGGTTCCACGCCAGTGGGCCACATAAGTGGCAAGGGTGGGGAGGCAATTTTATGCATTCGGTGCTTTGAATGTATGTATTGAATGTATGTGTAGCCTCCGAGAATGTCGGATGGAGTTTTGGAGGGGACACGTTTTGTATATATTTATTTCTTGAACAAAGTATGTTTTTGAAAATAAAAAAAACCTCTAAGCGAAACTAAACCAATCTGTACGTTTGCCCTTCGTTCTGTGTCTGCAATATTCTTTGTTTTGCTCTGTGTGGCCGCGAATGTCAGAGTTGGAGCAAGGGAATCGTCGATAACATAATAAATTGGGTGAAATTCCTGCTCTCGGAATGTGAAGGGTTCGTCTAATAGAAACATGGAAACATAGAAAATAGGTGCAGGAGGAGGCCATTCGGCCCTTCGAGCCAGCACCGCCATTCATTGTGATCATGGCTGATCGTCCACAATCAGCATCCCGTGCCTGCCTTCTCCCTGTATCCCATGATTCCACTAGCCCCCAGAGCTCTACCCAACTCTCTCTTAAATCCATCCTCTGTGGCAGAAAATTCCACAAATTCACAACTCTCTGGGTGAAAAAGTTCCTTCTCACCTCAGTTTTTAATGGCCTGCCCTTTATTCTAAGACTGTGGCCCATGGTTCTGGACTCGCCCAACATTGGGAACATTTCTCCTGCATCTAGCTTGTCCAGTCCTTTTATAATTTTATATGTTTCTATAAGATCCCCTCTCATCCTTCTGAACTCCAGTGAACACTCCGTCTCATTCAACTTCAGCTGTGGTGTTTTGCAATATTTATTTCAAGATGAAGCTGGTCGCAAGAGAAGCTAGGACATATTCTTCAGTTAAACTCTGTGTGGAACTGAACTACCTTAGTGCCAACGGTGAATGCTGTAGAATATTTGCAGGATATCAGTGATGATGGCCAGTTATTGTCAGTGGCAGATGGTGCCGTGCTGGGTCAAAAAATCGACCACCTCGTTTTGTTGAGCACAGCGTTGAGCGGAATGTTTGACTCCATTAAGCCAGGTAGAATATATAGATCCCTTCATCTTTCTTTGTGAGACTCGTTTAAGTAGTATCAAGTGAATGTCAGGTGATGTTTTTTAATCGCGGCACAACGGGGTACTGATTGAGAATGATCAGCCATGATCACATAGAATGGCGGTGCTGGCTCGAAGGGCCGAATGGCCTACTCCTGCACCTATTGTCTATTGTCTATTGTCCATAACCCCACCTTCTGCGAAGCATCACCGTCGCACGGTCAGATGAAAAGATCGGATCCCCGACCACATGCAACTCGAGAGTACAATCAAGTCCGTTTGGTTGAACACCTTCGCTCAGACCGTCCAAACCTGCCTCATCTCCCGGTTGCTAAACACTTCAAATCTCATACTAATCTTTCTGTCCTGGGCCTCCTCCACTGTTAGACTGAGGCCCAGCGCAAATTGGAGGAACAGCACCTCATATTTCACTTTGGGAGCTTACACCACAGCGGTAGGATTATTAATTTCTCTAACTTCCAGTAACCCTTGCTCTCCCTCTTTCTCCATCCCTCTCTCATCCTTGTTCTACCACCAGTATGACTGTCCCCCTGGTTAAATTGTACTTCTGGTTTGCTTCGTTGTCACCGTCTCCTAGCTAACAATGATCTATTCTACATTTTACTTGAGCAGCATCTCATTTGATGTCTCGTTTTCACACCTTACCCTTCCTTATTCTCTGCGTATGAAGATATATTGTAAAATAAAAAGAACTGCAGATGCGGGTTTATACCAAAGATCGACACAAAGTGCTGGAGCAACTCGGCGGGTCAGGCAACATCTCCGGAGAACATGGATAGGATGTCCCTAGTGGGTGTAGGATAGTGTTAATGTACGGGGATCACTGGGCGGCACGGACTTGGAGGGCCGAAAAGGCCTGTTTCCGGCTGTATATATATGATATGATGATGATATGAGACGCTTAGGGTCGAGACTCTTATAGACAATAGACAATAAGTGCAGGAGGAGGCCATTCGGCCCTTTGAGCCAGCACCGCCATTCAATGTGATCATGGCTGATCATTCTCAATCAGTATCCCGTACCTGCCTTCTCTCTAAACCCCCTGATCCCTTTAGCCACAAGGGCCATATCTAACTCCCTCTTAAATATAGCCAATGAACTGGTCTCAACTACCTTCTGTGGCAGAGAATTCCACAGATTCACCACTCTCTGTGTGAAACAAAACGTTCTCATCTCGGTCCTAAAAGACTTCCCCCTTATCCTTAAACTGTGACCCCTTGTTCTGGACTTCCCCAACATCGGGAACAATCTTCCTGCATCGTTTATGCGCGATCGTTCTCTTCCAGACCCGACTGGACAAGAGAACAAGACCTAATACAATATAATACAATACAATCTATCTTTATTGTCATTGTACAGGGGTATGACGAGATTGGGAATGCGCCTCCCATACGACGCAATAAATTAATTAGCTAATCAGTATTAATTTAAACAACCCAATGAAACAAATTAGAACAGTTTTAAAACAGAATAAAGTGCAAGTAGATCTGTGGCGGATCACTGTGTGATGTGACCATCCGGCTTAGCAGGACCGGTTCATAGAAGCTATGGTCCTGGGGATGAAGCTGTTCCTGAGTCTGGAGGTGCGGGCGTAGAAGGCCTTGTATCGTCTGCCCGATGGTGGAAGTTCGAACAGACTGTTGCAGGGGTGTGAGGTGTCTTTGTAGATGCTGGTAGCTTTTCTGAGGCATCGTGTGTTGTAGATGCCCTCCAAGGCTGGTAGCTGTGTTCCTAGGGTCCCCCCCGAAACACTTCATTTCGGGCTCCCTGCCTTAATTTCGGGCTTATCGACCGGCCACATTGGTGACCCCGACGCTCCATTGGTGTCGTAATGGAGTCAAAACACAGAGCCGCCCCTCTGTCCGCCTCACAGGCCGACCAGGCCCTGTCTCTCGACGCGGTCTCCCGTCAAACTACCGATGTTCTGGACCACCCGGCCTCCGGTCTGGTTTCAGCAGGTTGAGGCATAATTTCAGCTGCGGGGCATCACGGTGGACGACACCCGCTATTTCTACCGCCGGCACCTGCATTCTGTGCCAGACGGCAAAAATTCGGCGCCGCGTTCAGGAGTTCGGTCTACCCCGCCGGCGGTTCCCCCTCCTGCACGTGGACATTGTGTGGCCTCTCCCGCCGTCCCGGGGCATCACCCACCTCCTCACGGTGGTGGACAGCTCCACGCGGTGGCCGGGGGCCATACTGCTGGCCGACACATCCACAGCTACATGCGCTCGTGTGTTATCCGCGCACTGGATTGCTCGCTTTGGGGTGCCGGTGGTCATCTCGTCAGACCGGGGGGGGGGGGCACAGTTCACCTCTGAGCTGTGGGCGGCCATGGCTCACCAGTTGGGCGTGCGGCTGCACCACACCACGGCCTATCACCCGCAGGCAAACGGCCTGGTGGAGAGCTTCCACCGGCAGCTGAAGGCAGCGCTGAAGGCGCGACTCTCCGGCCCGGACTGGATGGACGCACTGCCGTGGGTCTGGCTGGGCATCCGGAGGACCTGACCTCATCTTCGGTGGAGCTCGTGTACGGGTCGCTGCTCACGGTGCCCGGGGATTTTGTGCCCTCAGCGCCGGGGCAGCAGGGACCGCCCTCATCCGCCCTACAGCGCCTTCGCGAGTTGGCAAGCTCGCACCCGTGCCGACATCCCGCCAAGGGGCATTCCGCCCGCACGGGCTATCGGCCCTCCAGGTTTGCCCCTATGCTTTCCAGCACCGTGACGCCCACAGGGCGCCACTCCAGAGGCCGTATCGGGGCCCGTACCGGGTGCTGGAGCACGGGCAGACAACCTTTGTGCTGGGCATGGGGGGGGGGGGGGGGGTCGTGTCGACTCACCGCGTAAAACGGGCACATTTGGACATTGACCAGCCTGGGCTGGTTGCCCAGTGTCGGCTGCGAGGTCTCCCCCCTTCGCGGCTCCCTCAACCTGTGCCTCCGCCGGCCGACATCCGTACGCGGTCCGGTCGGGATGTGCGCCCGCCGGTGCGTTTCGTGCCTCCTGTTCTGTGGGGGAGGGGGGGCTCCCAAGGGTCGGGCCATATCACTATCGAACCCCTCGGCATGGGAATGGACCCGTCCGGGAGCGGCCCTTAGCGACAGGGATAAAGGCCAGGGGGGTTAGGGCGCGATTGTTCCCTTGCAGACCCGACTGGACAAGAGAACAACAGCTAATGAAGTCCCTCCCGAAACACCTGGCTCCTCGCCTTCATTTCGGGCTTATCGACGCGCCACAACTTCAAATATTTTCTGTACCTTCCCATTCCCAGCGTTCATCTTTATTCTTCTCACTCCATGTAATTTCTCGCTCCATTCGTCCTTCCTATTTACACCTCGATTGTATCGCAAAATGCTGGAGTAACTCAGCAGGTCAGGCAGCATCTCAGGAGAGAAGGAATGGGTGACGTTTCGGGTCGAGACCCCTCTTCAGACTGAAGAAGGGTCTCGACCCGAAAGGTCACCCATTCCTTCTCTCCTGAGATGCTGCCTGACCTGCTGAGTTACTCCAGCATTTTGTGACACCTTCGATTTGTATCAGCATCTGCAGTTATTTTCCTATTTACACCTGGTCAGTCGGACCTATACCGCCCTCTCCCGGATAAAATCAGCGCCACTTCATTATACCACAGACAGGCATTAGAATCAGGGGGAGCCCGGAGCTCAGGACCCGCCGCCCGCGGCCGCTGCCGAACCCGCGGGAAGGGCGATTGTTTCAATCTTTATATTTTCACAAAAGTAATTTCTGTTCCGTTGCCGGACGCGGTGAACGCGTTAAAATGAACGGATCAACAGCTCTGATTTCAGTAGCACTTTATTTCTCTCTTCCCACCTTTACATTCCCCCTGGTTTTATTTCCGCGCTCACTGGGGGTTTTTACGACGCGGAATTTGGGGATTAAATGGGAGCCGTTCAGCGCCGACCTGTTGTCCACCGGGTTTCTGCCCCACAGCCCCTGAGCCCCGCTCCTGACGCCGGTCCCGGGACCCGACCCCCTTCACACACCCGGAGCGGAACCGGAGCAGATTCTCAGGCACTGGTTTCCAACCCACGTCCAGAAAAAAGGATACAGTTTCTCCGTGAATTTATTTCCAGTGAAGGTGTGGAGATGGGACTTGGTGTCCGCGTCGTAAAATGAAACTGTCCCGGACTCGTAACTGAGATAAACTCCCACCCTCCCGGGGATGGGCCGGACGGGGAGACGGGATGGAGGAGAGGTGCCTACATTAACGTCGTTACCATCTCGCCTGATGCTCCAGACTCCAGTCTCTGGGGTCAGGACGCCCGCACCCTTCCTGTCTACAGACTCTGCGGCGACTCCCAGACTACAGCCCTGATTTGCCCCGATCCCCACCTCCCAGTAATATCTCCCCGATGTGAATCCTTCCGATCCCAGGACGCACATATTTTGCATAAACCTCTTCCCGGTGTCAGGTAAATTTCGCCTGCCACCGTCATATTGCATGCCCTTGCGATCATCAGACACGTGGAGCTGCCGATGCGCTGTTTCCACATCCAGGGCGACGGAGACTGGGGGGAGAAGCAGAGAATCAGACAGTTCCCGGGGGGGGGGGGGTCGGGAGACTCGGCCTCGGACACAAACGGTCGGCCAACTGAAAGATTGCGCGGGGTTTTAACGTCGAGTGGAGAAGAAAGCCCTTTTCCGACGTGGTGGAGTTGCATTTGTGCAGAGGTGAGAGAAGACGATGGGGACAGCGAGATGTGGTGACGCCCTCAGAGCAACAGAGCCCGGTTCTTGGTTCTTTGTTCCTCCGAAATATTCCAAAGGGAATTTAAACTGGAGGTGGCGGGGTATGGACTTAAGCAAGAAGGGTTTCTTGGAGAAGAAAAGCTGCCTTAAATTTAGTTGCGTCTGGTTGAGTAACTACAGTAGGGAGAAGACTATTCCATGCTTTAATTGTGCGAGGGAAGAATGAATTGCTATACTCATCTGTTTTGGTAGCTGGCATCTCAAATTGAAGAAAGCCAATGGAATGTTGGGCTTCATAACAAGGGGAGTATAGGAGCAAAGAGGTCCTCCTGCATTTGAACAGGGCCCTCGTGAGACCGCACCTGGAGTACTGTGTGCAGTTTTGGTCTCCAAATTTGAGGAATGATATTCTTGCTATTGAGGGTGTGCAGTGGAGGTTTACTAGGTTAATTCTCGGAATGGCGGGACTGTCCTATGTTGAAAGACTGGAGCGTCTAGGCTTGTATACACTGGAATTTAGAAGGATGAGAGGGGATCTTATCGAAACATATATGATTATTAAGGGGTTGGACACGTTAGAGGCAGGAAACATGTTCCCAATGTTGGGGGAGTCCAGAACCAGGGGCCACAGTTTAAGAATAAGGGGTAGGCCATTTAGAACGGAGATGAGGAAAAACTTTTTCAGTCATAGAGTTGTAAATCTGTGGAATTCTCTGCCTCAGAAGGCAGTGGAGGCCAATTCTCTCAATGCATTCACGAGAGAGCTGGATAGAGCTCTTAAGGATAGCGGAGTCAGGAGTTATGGGGAGAAGGCAGGAACAGGGTACTGATTGAGAATGATCTGCCATGATCACATTGAATGATGGTGCTGCCGGGAATTAACCTAGTAAACCTACGCTGCATGCCCTCAATAGCAAGAACATCTATCCTCAAGTTTAAAGCAGCATCTGTAGTTCCTTCCTCCACATCAGTTCAGATATTGAACCTTTATTACCACCGTACTCTATCCGTACTCTATTGCCTCGTCAGTCTAGGATAATCTCTCTCAGTGCAGTTGCGACATTTTCTATCATCAGTGGCTCAGTTCGACCACATCTTTAACATCCCTCCCTATCACATCGGAAACACCTGGATCCTGATTCGTTGAGCCTCTTCGCCTCTTATCAACCATGTCTTTGCAATGCCTTCAACATCAGAGATCCCTTTAGTAATCGTGACCATATTCACCTGCTTCACTGCATTGAAATCAGTAGCTTTTAGCACATCAACCCCATTGTGTTCATGAAACCGGCCTTGTGTGTCTGTACTTTCAAATGCATTTGTTCCTCTCTCCACATTGTCCTCAATCTCCCCCTTGCTGACCTACAAGTTTCCTTGGCGAGTAGGGCTAAAGACAATTCGAAAGTGTGTTATACATACGTTGAATCAAGAGGGTATCAATGGAGAGAGGGTAACAGCTGTTGGACAAAGGAAGTAATTCGTGTCTGAAGTGCCTCACCAGTCCGGTATTAAAGGTATCACAAAATGCTGGAGTAACTCAGCGGGTCAGGCAGCATCTCTGGAGAGAAGGAATGGGTGACGTTTCGGGTCGAAACCCTTCTTCAGACTAATGATTCCTTTCCCCTGCAACCGCAGGAGATGCAACACCTGTCCCTTTACCTCCCCCCTCAACTCCATCCAAGGACCCAAACAGTTTTTCCAGGTGAGACAGAGGTTCACCAGCACCTCCTCCAATCTCATCTATTGTATCCGCTGCTCTAGATGTCAACTTCTTTACATCGGCGAAACCAAACGCAGGCTCGGCAATCGTTTCGCTCAACACCTTCGCTCAGTCCGCCATAACCAACCTGATCTCCCGGTGGCTGAGCACTTCAACACCCCCTCCCACTCCCAGTCTGACCTTTCTGTCATGGGCCTCCTCCAGTGCCATAGTGAGGCCCACCGGAAATTGGAGGAACAGCACCTCATATTTCGCATGGGCAGCTAGCAACCCAGCGGTATGAACATTGACTTCTCCAACTTTAGACTGTTCCTCTGTCCCTCTCTTCCCCTCCCCCTTCCCAGTTCTCCCTCTAACTTCCTGTCTCCACCTTTATCCTTCCTTTGTCCCGCCCCCCCTGACATCAGTCTGAAGAAGGGTCTTCACCCGAAACGTCACCCATTCCTTCTCTCCTGAGATGCTGCCTGACACGCTGAGTTACTCCTGCATTTTGTGAATAAATACCTTCGATTCCGGTAGTAAATAGACCCTTTACAGATAACTGATACTTCAATATCTCCAATGGGGTTTTTTTTTTAGGTATTACCTCTTGTAATGCCATCGGGCACTTCCGTGAACACCGTGTTCAACAAAAATGGGTGATCGAACTTTTCAACGGCCAGGGCACCCTCTGCTACTGACAGCGTCAGGGCTTCATCACTCACCCTGCATTAATTAAACAACTAGTTAGAAGACCAACGTCCAACGTTTCCTGAGTTATATTCCAAAAACAACACAGCGAGCCTCACCTCCTCTTCCGAAGAGTTTCCTCCTGAAATACATAACAACAGAAAGACCAATTAATTTCCACATCGTGACAGCAGGAAGTTGAGCCAAATTGTTACAATTTGCCAACAGATCCTGGCTTCCACTGCTGGTGTAGCTTCTCGACCCAGAACATCTACCAACCTTTACCCCCACCTCTTTGTATTCACTGGAGTTTAGAAGAATGAGAGGGGATCTTATAGAAACATGTAAAATTATAAAAGGACTGGACAAGCTAGATGCAGGAAAAATGTTCCCAATGTTGGGCGAGTCCAGAACCAGGGGCCACAGTCTCAGAATAAAGGGGAGGCCATTTAATACTGAGGTGAGAAGAAACTTTTTCACCCAGAGAGTTGTGAATTTGTGGAATTCTCTGTTTTTGCAGTTGCAGCTCCTAGACTATGGAACAGCATCCCTCTCCCCATCAGAACTGCCCCCTCCATCGACTCCTTTAAGTCCAGGCTCAAAACCTATTCCTACTCCCTAGCGTTTGAGGCCCTCTGAGGGGGCGCTGTGAACTGTTTATGTATGTGCTGCTATCTTTGTGTGCCATTGTATGTTCGTTTCTTAGTACCTCAACTGATGTGCGGCACTTTGGTCAATGTGGGTTCTTTTTAAATGTGCTATACAAATAAAATTGAATTGACTTGACTTGACTTGACCGAGGGCAGTAGAAGCCAAATCACTGGATGGATTTAAGAGAGAGTTTGATAGAGCTCTGGGGGCTAGTGGAATCAAGGGTTATGGGGAGAAAGTAGGCACGGGTTATTGATTGTGGACAATCAGCCATGATCACAATGAATGGCGGTGCTGGCTCAAAAGGCTGAATGGCCTCCTCCTGCACATATTTTCCATGTTTCTATGGTTGCAAAAGTTATTTCGCCAGCTTGTGAGGAGATATTACGTGAGTCTGCGTGAGAATTAGGCCCAGTTAACATGGAAAAATATTACTAGCTCAGTGTCATAACTGCTGATCCAGAGTAGAGTGCAGCTGTGCTTGTGTAAGGAAAGCACTAACTATGGCCCTGGAACAAACGAACCATTTATTCAGAGACACAAGACATGGCGGATTTAGGAGCAGGCATGTACCGATGATGCTTCGGTACCGGAGCCTTCTTGTGTCTTGTGGAGTAGAGGGGGTAGAGCTGGAAAAGAGGGGCAAGGGGAAGGACTCAGGGCAAGTCTTGGCAATTGACAGGTGGATTCGGCTGAGGAAGGACGTTGGTGAGATGGGCGGAGATATCCACCGCCGTGGAGATGGGGACAAAGATGGCCTCAGGATTGGAATATGATCAGGATGAAAGATGGTGAATAGAACAAAATGCTTGTCAAAATGTACCGTTGGAATCACTCCCATTCTTGACTGAAATGGCACAGAGGAGGCTGAGGGTGGGTAATGACTGGATCAAGGGAACAATGAAAATATGGTCAGAAGTAGGAAAGAAATTAAAACTGTCGAATTCCATTTTGTACGGCCCCTAAAATAGCGATAAACCCAGATTTTTTACCATCTACTATGGACTCAGGGTATAACAATTGGTCAAACAAGGGGTTAATATATATCGCACAAGTGTTTAATGGACAGATCATGAAGTCATTCGAACAACTTGCACAGGAATTTAATCTACCAGCTCATGACTTTTTATAAATTCCTACAACTACGACATTACCTTCAGAAACATAAGGAATGGGAGAATATTTGTAAAAAACCATCCAAATTAGAGGAACTGTTAAGTATAAGAAAATAACTGCAGATGCCGGTACAAATCGAAGGTATTTATTCACAAAATGCTGCAGTAACTCAGCAGGTCAGGCAGCATCTCAGGAGAGAAGGAATGGGTGACGTTTCGGGTCGAGATCCTTCTTCAGACTGATGTCAGGGGGGCGGGACAAAGGAAGGATATAGGTGGAGACAGGAAGATAGAGGGAGATCTGGGAAGGAGGAGGGGAAGGGAGGGACAGAGGAACTATCTAAAGTTGGAGAAGTCGATGTTCATACAACTGGGCTGCAAGCTGCCCAGGTGAAATATGAGGTGCTGTTCCTCCAATTTCCGGTGGGCCTTACTATGGCACTGGAGGAGGCACATGACAGAAAGGTCAGACTGGGAATGGGAGGGGGAGTTGAAATGCTCGGCCACCGGGAGATCAGTTTGGTCAATGCGGACCGAGCACAGGTGTTGAGCGAAGCGATCGCCGAGCCTGCGCTTGGTTTCGCCGATGGGAATAAGTTGACATCTAGAGCAGCGGAAGCAATAGATGAGGTTGGAGGAGGTGCAGGTGAACCTTTGTCTCACCTGGAAAGACTGTTTGGGGCCTTGGATAGAGTTGAGGGGGGAGGTAAAGGGACAGGTGTTGCATCTCCTGCAGTTGCAGGGGAAAATGCCCGGGGACGAGGTGGTTTGGTTAGGAAGGGACGAGTGGACCAGGGAGTTACGGAGGGAACGGTCTCTGCGGAATGCAGAAAGGGGAGGGGATGGGAAGATATGGCCAGTGGTGGGGTCCCGTTGTAAGTGACGGAAATGTTGGCGGATGATTTGTTGGATACGATGGCTGGTGGGGTGGAAGGTGAGGACGAGGGGGATTCTGTCCTTGTTGCTAGTTGGGGGAGGGGGAGCAAGAGCGGGGCTGCGGGATGTAGAAGAGACCCTAGTGAGAGCCTCATCTATAATGGAAGAGGGGAAGCCCCGTTTCCTGAAGAATGAGGACATCTCTGATGCCCTAGTGTGAAACATCTCATCCCGAGCGCAGATGCGGCGTAGACGGAGGAATTGGGATAGGGGATAGACTTTATGCAGCGGACCGGGTGGGAAGAGGAACTGTTAATGTCATTTTCAGAGGAAGAGACAAAAAAGGAGTGATATCGAAAATTTATAAAATAATACAACATGAATCAAATGATAACAATAAGGATGTCAAAGAAAAATGGGAGTTGGAAACAAATATTATACTAACAGATGAAAAATGGGAGGAATCATTCAAAGGAGGACATAAATTAACCAACAGTCCAACATGGAGGGAATTTGATTGGAAGGTGAAAATGCGGTATTTTAACACTCCATCTATAACATCAAAATATAGTAACACATCTGAGCTATGTTGGAGGGACCGTGGAATGGTGGGGGTCTTCACAGATATATTTTGGGATTGCCCAAAGCTCTTGGAGTTCTGGAAGAGTGTTCAAAAGGAGATTGAACAGATGTTGGCCATTAATTTCACTTTAGATCCAGCACTCTGTGTACTGGCTATACTCCCTGACAATATGGCAGATGGAGAGTTCATTTATCTACTGAGAATTCTACTTTTGATAGCAAAAAAAATGATAACAGTTTTCTGGTAGAAGCCACAACCCCCCAGCATAACGCAATGGAGAGACAGGGTAAAAAATGTCTTTGTCATGGAGAAAATCACAGCAAAAATACAGTTGAAAACAGACAAGTTTTTTCAAAGATGGCCACCATTAATACAGGCGATGCCAGAACTCTAGTCACCTTTCACTTTTTTTTTTCTTTAATTTTTTTAAATTAATTTTTTTTAAAAACTTATTTGTATTTATTTTTACTTATATTACACCTGTTCATCGTTGGGTTAATACCACAGTCTGAAGAAGGGTTTCGACCCGAAACGTCACCCATTCCTTCTCTCCCGAGATGCTGCCTGACCTGCTGAGTTACTCCAGCATTTTGTGAATAAATGCCTTCGATTTGCACCAGTATCTGCAGTTATTTTCTTATACCACAGTTACAGTAGTCTATTCATAGGTGGAATGCGAGATAAGGTATATGATGAGTGATACCCTTGTTTAGGTATTTGTGAATTATTATTACCAATGAGGAAGTAGTTATTAACCATGTTCATAACAGATATGAACAGAAGAGAATATACGTGAAAACAGGTGTAACCGAATATGTTTCTCCTTCATGTTGTATGTATTCTGTACTATGGTGTTGAATAAATGTTAAAATTGAGTTAAAAAAAGGAAAGATGGTGAATTTAATGGAAGGGGAGGGTTAGATGTCAACAGGAGAGAACGTGCTGGGAGCTAAACAGAAAGGTTTAGGAGATCATCGGATGGGGCAGGGGGTATAAACGTGATGGCGGGGCCTAGGGGTGAAAAGAAATATGGAGGGTTGTGGGGAACAGGGAGACTTGATGGGGATTAGATTGACCTATAATAGGACAATTCAGTGTACACGAGTCTGAAGAAGGATCGCGACCCGAAACGTCATCACTTCCTTCTATCCAGAGATGCTGCCTGTCCCGCTGAGTTACTCCAGCATTTTGTGTCTCGTCAGGGTACAGGCTTTTGGTGTGTTTGCTATTTAGAATATGAGGTATTTTACTTCCCTACAACTATTCTAATTTGTTTCATTGGGTTGTTTAAATTAATACTGACTAGCTAATTAATTTATTCCATCGTAGGGGAGGTGCCTTCCCAATCTCGTTGTACCCCTGTACAATGACAATAAAGATATATTGTATTGTATTGTATGTGATTTGTTTAAATGAGCCCCGAATTAAAGCACAATGCTGAATTTATTTCAAAAGTCGCCCACTATTTTGTGATGTTGGAAAATAACTACAGATGCTGGTACAAATCGAAGGTATCACAAAATGCTGGAGTAACTCAGCAGGTCTGAAGAAGGGTCTCGACCCGAAACTTACTCTAAACCAAACTGAAAATGTGACCGCTTACCTTCAGAAACATCAAACTGTCCGTTAGGTTCAGCTGATCCTGTAGCTTCAAGCATTTCTCTGGCATAGAGTTTATCTCCTCTTGAATCGCTCGGAGATTCTTTTCCATTGGATTTAGAACGCTGTTCTCTTCTTCCAGAAGATCCTTGAGAAAGAGGAGCTCTTTCTCATTGAGAATCTGGCGCAGTTCAGCAAATACCGATGTGATGTAGGTCACCAGATTCTGATACTGTTCCTGTCAAATGAAAGGTGAAGGTCAATATTATCGAGCCTGGAATCTAAGACAAATAGCACAAAATCAGAGAAGGGAAACTGGAAACCTTACCTGGACTCCAGAAATCTTCTCTTTCTGTTGCTGCTCCATTTCCTCCATCGCTGATTTATTTTTTGTGAGAGTTTCCAAGGATGTTTTAATCTTCTCCTGGGATTGAGGTTCAGATTCAGTGAGTAAAAGAATTACACCAGACGGAACCAATGGACTGCAGACACGGAACTGTACATGAACGTTTACAAAAAGACACAGACTGCTGAGGAACTTGGCGGGTCAGGAAGCGTATCGGCGGAGAGCCGTAGGCGACATTTTGGGTCAGAATCTTTCTTTGGACTGATTAGAGTAGGTGGGAAAGATGGGCCAGGAATACATCTGCCAGGTGATAGGTGGATACAAGTGAAGGGGGGGGAGGGGTAGGGGTTTGGCAGCAGGTTGGTCAAAGGCCATACATGAAAAGACAAAAATAAGGGAAGTAAGGAGTAAGGAAACAAGAGGTGCGAATACATTAATGACTTAGACGAAGGGATTAAAAGTACCATTAGCAAATTTGCAGATGATACTAAGTTGGGGGGTAGTGTGAATTGTGAGGAAGATGCAATGAGGCTACAGGGTGACTTGGACAGGTTGTGTGAGTGGGCGGATACATGGCAGATGCAGTTTAATGTAGATAAGTGTGAGGTTATTCACTTTGGAAGTAAGAATAGAAAGGCAGATTATTATCTGAATGGTGTCAAGTTAGGAGGAGGGGGAGTTCAACGAGATCTGGGTGTCCTAGTGCATCAGTCAATGAAAGGAAGCATGCAGGTTCAGCAGGCAGTGAAGAAAGCCAATGGAATGTTGGCCTTCGTAACAAGAGGAGTTGAGTATAGGAGCAAAGAGGTCCTTCTACAGTTGTACCGGGCCCTGGTGAGACCGCACCTGGAGTACTGTGTGCAGTTTTGGTCTCCAAATTTGAGGAAGGATATTCTTGCTATGGAGGGCGTGCAGCGTAGGTTCACTAGGTTAATTCCCGGAATGGCGGGACTGTCGTATGTTGAAAGGCTGGAGCGATTGGGCTTGTATACACTGGAATTTAGAAGGATGAGGGGGGATCTTATTGAAACATATAAGATAATTAGGGGATTGGACACATTAGAGGCAGATAACATGTTCCCAATGTTGGGGGAGTCCAGAACAAGGGGCCACAGTTTGAGAATAAGGGGTAGGCCATTTAGAACGGAGATGAGGAAGAACTTTTTCAGTCAGAGGGTGGTGAAGGTGTGGAATTCTCTGCCTCAGAAGGCAGTGGAGGCCAGTTCGTTGGATGCTTTCAAGAGAGAGCTGGATAGAGCTCTTAAGGATAGCGGAGTGAGGGGGTATGGGGAGAAGGCAGGAACGGGGTACTGATTGAGTGATCAGCCATGATCGCATTGAATGGCGGTGCTGGCTCGAAGGGCTGAATGGCCTACTCCTGCACCTATTGTCTATTGTCTATTGTCTATCGTCTATTGAATTGTAAAGCCAGAGGAAAGAATATAGATGGGGAGGGGTTGGGGATGGGAAGGAGGAAATGGTTGCACTGCCAGGTGTGGCATCTCTATACTAAAACCCTCGTTTGTTTGTTTGTTTGTTTGTTCCTGAACAACAGCCAAAGCGGAACACGATAGCGCGAAAATTTTAGGCCCATCTTACTCAACGTCGTCCCTTTGGTGCTAATGGAAGAAGTTTCATTGAAATCGGTGTTATATATTTAAAGTTATTCATATTTTAAAGTTTAAATCTATCTCCGAGAGAGGGAGGGGAGGGTGGAGGGAGGGAGAAGGATGGAGGATAAGGGGGATGCAGTGGGGGAAGGGGAAGGGGAGATGGGGGAGGGGAAGGGGTAGGGGGGGGGGGGATGGGAAGGGAGGAAGGTGTGTCTTGGGGGAGGGGGGGATGCAAGGTGGGGGGAGGGAGGGGGGAGGGGAGGTGGGGGAGTGGGGGGTAGGGGGAGGGGGGAGAGGAGAGGGGGAAGGGGGCGAGGGATGGAGGAGAGGGTGCTGCACCAATGCAGGAGAGGTTTGGGCCCAGTAACTTGGTCTAGTAAGGCAAGGCAAGTCTATTTATATCGCACATTTCATACAGCAATGGCAATTCAAAGTGAGCATAAAAATACAGAACAAGGAGAAAAGGTAGGAAAATACAAATAATAAGAGTAATAATTTAAATAAAAAAGTTATAAGTAAGATTAATAGAGGAATGATTAATAGAGTAATAGTTGGGAATTAAAGTGTTGTGGGTGGTATGGGAGTGTTATGTATGCATGTAGTTTGGTTACCTACAAACTGTAAATGTTAATGTTTATGCTGAAGGAATTACACGAGAAATTCCGAGCTACACAAGCGGAATTTGAGGCGCTATTCCTTCAGTTTGCAATCAAGCAAACCACAAGCCCAGGGCAGAAAAGTCAGCGCAGGAATGCAAAGGAGAGTTGAACTGGTTAGCAACCGGTAGATCCATCGGGGCTTGGCTGGGGTACTCGCGGAAACGGTGGCTCAATCTACCCTCTCGCCTCGCCGGTGTAATGGAGGCCTCGCCGGGAACACGGGATGCAGTGGGTGAGGGTCACAGGTGGTGCACGAAAACCCCCCTCTCTCTCTCTCTCGCTGTCAGGGGTCCCTTGATGGGTGTAAGACAGACAGAAAGCAAAGAGTGGGGATAAATGGGTCCCTTTCAGAATGGCAGGCAGTGACTAGTGTGGTACCGCAAGGCTCGGTGCTGGGACCGCAGCTATTTACAATATACATTAATGACTTGGATGAAGGGATTAAAAGTACCATTAGCAAATTTGCAGATGATACCAAGCTGGGTGGTAGTGTGAACTGTGAGGAAGATGCTATGAGGTTGCAGGGTGACTTGGACAGGTTGTGTGAGTGGGCGGATGCATGGCAGATGCAGTTTAATGTGAATAATTTCTTATCTAAGATACAATTACCAACAATTTCTAATGAGGAGCAGATGGGACTAAATGCCTCCTTTACTTTGAGAGAAGTGGAGGAAGTACTACATTCTTTACCAAGTAATAAATCACCAGGGGAAGATGGCTTCCCGCCAGAGTTCTATAAAAAAATTTAAAGATTTGTTGTTACCAGTATTTATGGAAGTGATACAACAAGCGGAAAAAACTTCTACATTACCGGAATCCTTTTCAATGGCAATTATAACTGTAATTCAAAAAAAAGGGAAAGACCCTTCAAAAGCATCGTCGTATAGACCAATATCACTGTTGAATGCAGATTATAAAATAGTTGCCAAGCTTTTGGCAAAGAGACTGGCAGAATTTTTACCTAAGTTGGTTAAAGAGGATCAATCTGGATTTGTCAAAAAAAGGAGAATATCTGATAATGTAGCGAGATTTATAAGTATTTTACATTTAGCACAGAACAGAAAGGAATTAAGCGAAGCAGTTGCTTTAGATGCTGAAAAAGCGTTTGACAGGTTAGAATGGGATTTTTTATTTAAAGTATTAGAGAAGTATGGATTGGGGAATGGTTTCATTAACTGGGTAAAAGCCCTTTATAAACAACCTAAAGCCAAAGTGGTGACAAATGGCCAATCTTCTCAACCATTTAATTTGGAAAGATCTAGCAGACAGGGATGTCCCTTGTCACCAGCTTTATTTGTATTGGCTATTGAACCTCTGGCAGAACTAATAAGATCAGATTCAGACATTAAAGGATTTAAAGTTAATCAGGAAGATCACAAAATTACTTTATTTGCAGATGATGTCTTAATTTGTCTTACTAGACCATTGGAATCCTTAAGAAAATTATATTTCAGATTGGAAGAATACGGGAAAGTATCAGGATATAAAATTAATAAAGATAAAACTGAAATAATGCCTCTTTTTGAAGGCAATTATGATCAATGTAAAAGAGAAAGTCAGTTTAAATGGCAAAAAGAAGGCATTAAGTACTTAGGAGTTAAAGTAGATAAGTTAAATAATTTGTATAAATTAAATTATAAACCACTAATAAAAAAAATAGATGAAGACCTGAAGAAATGGATGAATCTTCCAATTACATTGATAGGGAGAGTGAACTGTATTAAGATGAATATTTTTCCGAGGATACAGTATTTATTTTCAACACTGCCTATACCTTTGCCAAATAATTTTTTTCAAGAATTGAACAAAATTGTGAGGAATTTTCTTTGGAAAGGTAAAATGCCAAGAGTGTCTCTGGAAAAATTTACATGGAAATTTGAATTAGGTGGATTGCAATTACCAAATTTTAAAAATTATTATCTGGCAGCACAAATGAGTTTTATTTCATCCTTTTATCAAAAGGGTGGAAAAACAGCATGGGTTAAAATTGAAATGGATAAAATAAAAGAGTTATGTCCAGAAGAATTTATATATAAATGGGAAGCGAAGCTATTAGTTAAGGATAAAGAGTCACCTTTGCTAAAACATTTAATTAATACATTGTTGAAAACAGTTAAAGTTAATGATAAAAAAAAATTTTTAACAGCTAAAACTCCATTAGTAAAAAATAGATTATTGCCGTTTGCTTGGAATAATCAAATACTACAAGTCTGGGAACAGAAGGGTATTAAAAATATAGGAGATTGCTATGAAGGAAATAACTTTTTGACATTTTCTCAATTGAGAAATAAATATCAAATTCCAGGGAATAGTATTTTTTTCTATTATCAATTACAATCTTTTTTTAAGGGAAAAGTTAGGTAATTCAATGTCTCTATTTCAGATTAAAGGAATAGAATCCTTGATTCAGGGCAAGGGAATAAAAAAAATTATATCATCAATGTATAATTAACTAGTCCAAAGATAAGAATTCAAAAATCAAGACAAAGATGGGAAACAGATCTTAATATTATCATTGATGAACCAAGTTGGGAAAGACTGTGTTTAGATAGTATGAAAAATATGAAAAATACTATTAATGTGAGATATAGTTTAGTACAATATAATTTTTTACATCAACTATATTTAACCCCGAAAAAATTAAACAATTTAAAACCAAACTCATCTGAAATTTGTTTTAGATGCAACCAAGACATGGGTACTTTTTTACACTCTACATGGGCATGTCAGAAGGTAACTCCTTTTTGGAAAGACCTAAAAAAAAATTTGGAACAATTGATGAATAAGATCATACCAATGGATTCAAGGTTGTTTTTATTGGGAGATACAAAAGGAATATTACCAAAGCTAATTTTAGATAAACATCAGGAAAGATTTCTCAAAATAGCAATAGCAGTAGCAAAAAAATGTGTAGCGGTCACTTGGAAAGATCAAAATGAAATAAGATTTGAAAGATGGTATGCAGAAATGCGTAGTTGTATCCCATTAGAAAAAGCAACGTATAATCTGAGAAATGGATATGACTTCTTCTTGAAGGTGTGGAACCCATTCATTTTAAAGCTAGGATTAAGAATTGGAAATATTTAAATTCAGGATTGCTTTGATACCTTTAATAAGAATTTAATAAGAAATTACCCGGAAGTGTCTCCTTCTGGACTCCAGGTTTCTTTCTTTCTCTCTTTCTTTTTCTTTTTCCTTCTTTTTAACTGGGGGGTGTGGGGAAGGGGGGGGTGTGTGGGAGGGGAGATAATACAGAACAATACCTGTATAATCGAATTTATAATGTAGTTATTATTGCTTACTATGAAATGTAAAATGTATGAGTTCTGTTAAAACTTAAATAAAATTAAAAAAAATAAAATAAAATAAATTTTAAAAAATGTGAATAAGTGTGAGGTTATCCACTTTGGTGGTAAGAATAGGAAGGCAGAGTATTATCTGAATGGTGTCAAGTTAGGAACAGGGGACGTACAATGAGATCTGGGTGTCCTAGTGCGTCAGTCACTGAAAGGAAGCAAGCAGGTACAGCAGGCAGTGAAGAAAGCCAATGGAATGTTGGCCTTCATAACAAGAGGAGTTGAGTATAGGAGCAAAGAGGTCCTTCTGCAGTTCTACAGGGCCCTAGTGAGACCGACCGCACCTGGAGTACTGTGTGCAGTTTTGGTCTCCAAATTCGAGGAAGGATATTCTTGCTATTGAGTGCGTGCAGCGTAGGTTTACTAGGTTAATTCCCGGAATGGCGGGACTATCATATGTTGAAAGACTGGAGCGACTAGGCTTGTATACACTGGAATCTAGAAGGATGAGAGGAGATCTTATCGAAACGTATAAGATTATTAAGGGGTTAGACACATTAGAGGCAGGAAACATGTTCCCAATGTTGGGGGAGTCGAGAACAAGGGGCCACAGTTTAAGAATAAGGGGTAGGCCATTTAGAACTGAAATGAGGAAAAACTTTTTCAGTCAGAGTTGTGAATCTGTGGAATTCTCTGCCTCAGAAGGCAGTGGAGGCCAATTCTCTGAATGCATTCAAGAGAGAGTTGGTTAGAGCTCTTAAGGATAGCGGAGTCAGGGGGGATGGGGAGAAGGCAGGAACGGGGTACTGATTGAGAATGATCAGCCATGATCACATTGAATGGCAGTGCTGGCTCGAAGGGCCGAATGGCCTCCTCCTGCACCTATTGTCTGTTGTAAGGTAGAAGGTATAGCCACAGGTGTCTCATGTCTTACTGTAGGTGGGGCGGGTTCATGGGGAAGGGGTGGTTCGTGTGGGAAACTGAGTGCAAAACAGCAGTCGCCGAGGGTGCGGTCTCTGCGAAAGGCGGAAATGGAAAATCACCAGATGCTCTTTGTTTTTTTTACCTTGAAGATTTCCACTGCTTCTTTAATCGGCATGAAGAGGTGCTCTCTGTGTTCCCGCGCGTCTCGGCAGATCAGGCAGATTAGTTGCTTGTCTGTTTCGCAAAACAGCTTCAGTTCTTCCTGGTGTTCCTCGCAGTGAAGTTTACTTTTCTTGCTTTCCGTTTTCGGGCTGAGTGTTCGAGCTTTCTCGGTGATACTCACCAGGGCCCGATTCACCCTGAGGCTGCGGTCTGCAAACTCCTCTCTACACTCCGGGCAGGAGTTTCTCCCCTCCCTGTCCCAACTCTGCGTGATGCAGGAGCGGCAGAAGTTGTGCCCGCACTCCAGTGACACCGGATGGGTGAACAAATCCAGGCAGATGGGACAAACCACGTCCTCGGTCCAACACTCGGACTGAGCCATCGAAGCCATTTTCAATTCCCGGAACTTCCTAATTCACGCCGAGCCCTGGAGTATCGCGAGTGTTCAAATGTGCGCTGGCAGCAAAGGATGAACAATACTAATAAACAACACCAAGCACAACACCGCGTGTGGGCGGGGCCCAGGAGCGGTGGGTGCAGCGTGTGGGCGGGGCCCAGGAGCGGTTGGAGCAGGCGTGTGGGCGGGGCCCAGGAGCGGTTGGAGCAGCGTGTGGGCGGGGCCCAGGAACGGTTGGAGCAGCGTGTGGGCGGGGCCCAGGAGCGGTTGGAGCAGCGTGTGGGCGGGGCCCAGGAGCGGTGGAGCAGCGTGTGGGCGGGGCCCTGGAGCGGTTGGTTCAGCGTTGGTTTAAAAACGTTCCCTCACACTTCAAAAGAAGTGGTCTTTAGGAAGCCGCTGATTGGTGGAAGCGGACTAGAGGAAGCAGCTGATTGGTGGAAGCGGACTAGAGGAAGCAGCTGATTGGTGGAAGCAGACTAGAGGAAGCAGCTGATTGGGCGTAACCCGAGGGTTGTATTTCTGCTTTTTGTTCGTACTTTTAGTTCAGGGTTCAGTGAGTTCAGGGTTCAGTGAGTTCAGGGTTCAGTGGTTCAGTGAGTTCAGGGTTCAGTTAGTTCAGGGTTCAATGAGTTCAGGGTTCAGTGAGTTCAGGGTTCAGTGAGTTCAGGGTTCAGTGGGTTCAGGGTTCAGTGAGTTCAGGGTACAGTGAGTTCAGGGTTCAGTGCTTTTCAGTAAAGGTACAGTTTAAAGCAAGGGTGTCAAACTCATTTTCACCCCGGGCCACATCAGCATTATGGTTGCCCTCAAAGGGCCGTTTGTAACTGTAAGACTGTATAAATGTAACTAATCCTTAACATATTGTTAAATAACTGTCTGCATTTGATTATTATTTATTGAAATGAACAAATATTGTACATGCATTAACATAAATGTAAAAATATATGTAAGCACATTGACAAATTGGGCCCGTTCCTCGTAGGGTTTCCATTTCGACCTGGAGAAATCGCGTTTTTTTCTTTAAAATAAATTGTCTCTTAAAAAAAAAAAAAAAGAATCTCAAGGGGGGAGGGGGGGAGGTGGAGAGGGGAGGGGTGGGTGAGATGGGGAGAGGGATCCTCTGACACCGTCCTGCCAGCGGCCATCTTCTTTCTCCTTCACTGTGGTGCCGTGCTCCTCCAGGGGAGGGGGAGCGCAATTAAAGACGGTACAGGGAAGGGGAGAGGGTGACCGAACCTTGGACCCAAAGCCTCTCCTGTATTGGTGTGGCATCCTCAACACCCTACTCAATCCCCCTTATCCCTCCTCTCCCTACCCCCCACTCTCCCATTTCCCCTGAGCACCACTGTCCCCTTCTCCCCCACCCCACTCTCTCATCCCCCCACCAACACCCCCTCCACCCCCCTCCACCCCCCCCACCCCTGCTGTCCCCTTCCCCCCACCCCTCCTCCCACCCCCACTCTTCTCTCATCTCCACCCTCCTTCCTAGTAGCACTCTCCCTCCAACACCCACTCGCACTCTCCCCGACCCCCCCATTCCCCACCACCTCCCTTTCCACCACTCTCTCCTCCCCCCACCCCCCCATTCTCTCCTCCCCGCCCCACTTTCACTCTCCCCATCCCCCCTTTCCCCCCACTCTCTCCTCCCCCATCCCCCCTTTCCCCCACTCTCCCCTCCCCCCACATTCTGTCCTCCCCACCCTCCCCAGCCCCACTATCTCCTCCACCCCTCCTCACCCACCCCCGCCTCCCCCACTATCTCCTCCCCTCACCCCTCTCCCATCCCTCCCCTCCACCCACTCGCCCCACCTGCATTCTCACCGTCCCCCTCTCCCCCACCCCCACTGTCCCCCTCCCCCTACCCCCCATTCTCTTCCCCCACCACCACCCCCTTCCCCCCGCACTCCCTCTCTCCTCCCCCCACCCTCCCCCTCCTTTCACTCTCACTGTCCCCTTCCCCATCATCCACCTTTCCCTCCCTCCCCCACTCCCTCCCCCCACTTTCCCCTCTTCCCTGACAGTCCCCCTTCCCTCCCACCCCCACTCTCTCTTCCCCCATCACCACCCCCCACCACCACCCCCCTCCCCCACCACCACCCCCCGCCCCACACCCCCTCTCCTCCCACCTCCTCCACCCCCTGCTCCCCCTTTCACTCTCACTGTCCCCTTCCCCACCCACCTTCTCCCTCTTTGCTTCCCCCCCACTCTTCCCTGACCCCCACCATCCCCCTTCCCCCCACCCCCACTCTCTCTTCCCCCCACCACCACCCTCCCCAGTCCCACTCTCCCACCCACCCCCACTCTCTGCTCCTTCCACCCTCCCCCAAACTCTCCCTTCTTCCCTGACCCCCACTGTTCCCCTTCCCCCACCCCCACTCTCTGCTCCTCCCAACTCTCCCCTCTTCCCTGACCCCCACTGTTCCCTTTCCCCCCACCCACACTCTCTCTTCCCCCAACCACCCCAGCCGTCCCCCTCCCCAGTCCCACTCTCCCCCTACTCTCTCCTCACCCACTCTCCCCCCCTTTCCCCCACCACCCCTTTCCCCCACTCTCTCCTCCCCCCATTCTCTCCTCCACCCCTCCCCCCCTCCTACCCCCACCCGCCCCCCACGTCCCCACCCCTCCGTGGAGCCGTTGGCGGCGAAAGGCACTTACCGAACGTGCAGGGAGGAGGAGGGAGCCCCGGACTACTCGAGTCGGGCGGCGGAGGTGGGACTACTCGAGTCGGGCGGCGGAGGTGGGACTACTCGGGGCGGACGGCCGCGGGTCTGGGAGAGTGGGGAGGGGAGAGAAGTGAGAGGAGAGAGGAGAGAGGCGCGGCGGGGGATGCGCACAAGGTGGCGGAGCATGAGGAGGCCGCCATCTTTCTGAGGTCGCGACGGGGCCGTCGGTGGCAGCGACCGCTGAAGGAGGAGGAGAAGAAGCTGCCCGGTCCCGCTGGGTCCGGGCGGGAGGGGGGACTCCAGGACGCCGTGCCCGTGGATTGAAGGGACGGAAGGGAAGGATGAGGACCATCAGTCCGACCATCTCCCTCCTGCTCGGGAGTGTCCCCCGGATGAGGTAGAGTGAGGAGAGGCCGTGCCGTCAGACGCACAGCACTTTGAAAAATGTGTTTAGAAATGAGAGTTTGAAAGTTAAAAATGTCTGTAACTTAAAAGATATTCGACCAATGACAATTAAGCTCTCGCGGGCCACATAAAATTACGTGGCGGGCCGCATTCGGCCCGCGGGCCTTGTGTTTGACACATGTGCTGTAAGCAAACACAATACAGAAATATATTATGTTAATCTTCAACATTCATTTGACAGGAAGAGTCACACAGCCTTCAGTCCCATGTCACATCCCAGTTTGCTAAACTGCACCAGATTATCACTGAGAAAGAAAAGGACTTCCTCAAAGATATCCGAGAAGATGAGGAGCGGATTCTAAATCTAATGGAGAAAAATCTTCGGGAGATTCAAGAGAATTTAAATTCTAATCAGGAGGAACTCCTGCGTTTACTGGAACGGATGGAACAAAAAGACAGCGTGAAATTTCTAATTTCGAAGGTGCCCTTCGAGCGAGCACCGCCATTCAATGTGATCATGGCTGATCATTCTCTATCAGTATCCCGTTCCTGCATTCTCCACATACCCCCTGACTCCGCTATCCTTAAGAGCTCTATCTAGCTCTCTCTTGAATGCATTCAGAGAATTGGCCTCCACTGTCTTCTGAGGCTGAGAATTCCACAGATTCACAACTCTCTGACTGAAGAAGTTTTTCCTCATCTCTGTTCTAAATGGCCTACACCTTATTCTTAAACTGTGGCCACTTGTTCTGGACTCCCCCAACATTGGGAACATGTTTCCTGCCTCTAACGTGTCCAACCCCTTAATAATCTTATACGTTTTGATAAGATCTCCTTTCATCCTTCTAAATTCCAATGTATACAATCCGAGTCGCTCCAGTCTTTCAACACATGACGGTCCCACCATTCCGGGAATTAACCTAGTAAACCTACGCTGCACGTCCTCAATTGCAAGAATATCATTCCTCAAATTTGGAGACCAAAACTGCACACAGTACTCCAGTTGCAGTCTCACTAGAGCCCTGTACAACTGCAGAAGGGCCTCTTTTCTCCTATACTCAACTCCTCTTGTTATGAAGGCCAACATTCCATTGGCTTTCTTCACTGCCTGCTCTTCCTGCATGCTTCCTTTCAGTGACTGATGCACTAGGACACCCAGATCTCATTGTTCCTAACTTGACACCATTCAGATAATACTCTGCCTTCCTATTCTTACCACCAAAGTGGATAACCTCACACTTATCCACATTAAACTGCATCTGCCATGCATCCGCCCACTCACACAACCTGTCCAAGGCAACCTGCAACCTCATAGCATCTTCCTCACAGTTCACACTGCCACCCATCTGCCGGTGACTCAGCACTTCAACTCCCCCTCCCATTCCCAATCTGTCCTTTCTGTCCTGGGCCTCCTCCATTGTCAGAGTGAAGGTACAGCAAATTGGAGGAAGAGCACCTCATATTTAGCGTGGGTAGTTTACACCCCAATGGTATGAACATTGACTTCTCTAACTTCAAATAGCCCTTGCTTTCCCTCCCTATCCCCTCCTCCTCCCCAGTTCTCCCACCATAGTCTTCCCCTTCCCGTCTCACGCTCCGACCGCCGATCGCGGGTCGATCGGGATCCCCCTTCCCTCCGCCGCGGAGGCTCAGGTTTCTAACGCGCCTACTCTATAGACAATGGACAATAGACAATAGGTGCAGGAGGAGGCCATTCGGTCCTTCGAGCCAGCATCACCATTCAGTGTGATCATGGCGACACTCTCAATCATGGCTGATCACTCTCAATCATTACCCCGTTCCTGCCTTCTCCCCATCCTCTCTGACTCCGCTATCCTTACGAGATCTATCTCGCTCTCTGGAATGCATTCAGAGAATTGGCCTCCACTGCCTTCTGAGGCAGAGAATTCCACAGATTTACAACTCTCTGACTGAAAACGTTTTTCCTCATCGCCGTTCTAAATGGCCTACCCCTTATTCTTAAACTGTGGCCCCTAGTTCTGGACTCTCCCAACATTGGGAACATGTTTCCTGCCTCTAACGTGTCCAATCCCTTAATAATCTTATATGTTTCGATAAGATCCCCTCTCATCCTTCTAAATTCCAGTGTATACAAGCCTAGTCGCTCCAGTCTTTCAACATACGACAGTCCCGCCATTCCGGGAATTAACCTAGTAAATCTACGCTACACCCCCTCAACAACAAGAATATCCTTCCTCAATTTTGGAGACCAAAACTGCACACAATACTCCAGGTGCGGTCTCACTAGGGTTCTGTACAACTGCAGAAGGACCTTTTTGCTCCTATACTCTTGAGGCGAAGTGCTGTTCCTCGAGAACGCATGGAAAGGATCACTGTCCGTGGGATTCGGAGAGTTCTCGGAGTTTAACTTGACGAAGTAGAAACAAAGGAACCGCAACATGCTGGAGAACTCGACGGCCAGGTAGCATCCCTGAAGAACATGGATTTTCGAGGTTTCCGGACGGGATGTTTCTTGGGATAAAACATGGGTAGATGACGTTTCGGGTGCGGGTCCATCTCCAGACCGAAGATGGGTCCCAGCCCGAAACATCACCGATACGTTTTCCAGAGATGGTGCCTGACCCGCCGAGTTACTCCAGCACGTTGTGTAATTCTGTGAATCTGTGCGGCTTCTCGTCAAGCTCTCAAACACCCGTTTAAACTAATCCCAATTTAGCTCGCCCCGTGTTCCGCTAAATCCCTTCAATCGTTACCAAAGAACAGAAGCAACTCTATTTTTTAGTGCGACAAAACCGGAGTATCGAGGAGAGGTCCGCGAGGTTAGAGCGAGAACGTCCAAACTCCACACAGCGAGCACCAGTTGTATCTGTGCGACGGCAGGTCATTTTAGCTGTACCACAATAGTGCCCGCATACGATGGAAAACTAAAGGGCAGACAACGGGAATGTCAGTCACCCCCGGTGATGCTCCCTGACCTGCTGAGTTACTCCAGAATTTTGTGAATAAATACCCAGCTAACAATGGCCTATTTCCGTTAACAGCCTAACTTTTTTTTGCATATTTTTCATTCATGTGTTCTATATCTCTCTGCATCCTCGTCTATATCTATCGTTTCTCTTTCCCCTAACGCTCACTCTGAAGAAGGGTCTCGACCCGAAACGTCGCCCATTCCTTTTCTCCAGAGGTGCTGTCAGACCCGTTGAGTTACTCCAGCTTTTAGTGTCTATCTTCGGTTTAAACCAGTATCTGCAGTTCCTTCCTACACATGTAGATTACACAGAGAGACTGTGGAACGCCACATTTCACCGGTGTTCGCACGTTACCATTTAACAGTCGCTCTAAATATATATTTCACCATCGTTTCCCATCTACGTATGGCACCATTTTGGCCTTGACGCCTATGTTCTGCTTTACACTGTCCCAGGTCCATATCTCTGGTATATTCACTTTCCAGAACGAACGGCCCCCTCCCTCCTGTGAGATTAGTTGCAGGTTTGCTCGGACAACTACACAATGAACCCTTGCAGTTTAATGTGGATAAATGTGAGCTTATCCACTTTGGTGGCAAGAATAGGAAGGCAGAGTATTATCTGAATGGTGTCAAGTTTGGAAAAGGGGACGTAAAACGAGATCTGGGTGTCCTAGTGCACCAGTCACTGAAAGGAAGCATGCAGGTACAGCAGGCAGTGAAGAAAGCCAATGGAATGTTGGCCTTCACAACAATAGGAGTATAGGAGCAAAGAGGTCTTTCTGCAGTCGTACAGGGCCCTAGTGAGACCGCACCTGGAGTACTGTGTGCAATTTTGGTCTCCAAATTTGAGGAAAGATATTCTTGCTATTGAGGGCGTGCAGCGTAGGTTCACCAGGTTAATTCCCGGAATGGCGAGACTGTCGTATGTTAAAAGACTGGAGCGATTAGGCTTGTATACACTGGAATTTAGAAGGATGAGAGGGGATCTTATTGAAACATATAAGATTATTAAGGGATTGGTCACGTTAGAGGCAGGAAACATGTTCCCAATGTAGTGGGAGTCCAGAACCAGGGGCCACAGTTAAGAATAAAGGGGAGGCTATTTTGAACGGAGATGAGGAAAAACTTTTTCACTCAGAGAGTTGGAAATCTGTGGAATTCTCTGGCTCAGAAGGCAGTGGAGGCCAAATCTCTGGATGATTTCAAGAGAGAGGTAGATAGAGATCTTTAGGATATCGGAGTCATGGGGTATGGGGAGAAGGCAGGAACGGGGTACTGATTGAGAATGATCAGCCATGATCACATTGAGTGGTGGCGCTGGCTCGAAGGGCTGAATGGCCTCCTCCTGCGTCTATTGCCTATTGTCTATTGCAGTCAATTAACATTCATTGTACGAAGTGGGAGGGTGCAGAGTGGATAACGCGATACTTCAAGAATTAAGCCGCTCCCTAAAGCAAACAAACTTCGAACCCGGAAATGCTCGGAATTAAAATGGCTTTGAAAGACCAGGTCGAGAGTTGGTCCGAGGAGGTAGTTTGTCCCATCTGCCTGGATTTCTTCACCGACCCGGTTATACTGGAGTGCGGGCACAACTTCTGCCGCTCCTGTATCACACAGAGTTGGGGCAGGGAGGGGACAAACTCCTGCCCGGAATGTAGAGAGGAGATTGCAGACCGCAGCCTAAGGGTAAATCGGGCCCTGGCGAGACTGTCTGAGAAAGCTCGAGCACTGAGCCTGAATCGGACAGAGAAGGGAAGTAAACTTTTCTGCGAGGAACATCAGGAAGAAATGAAACTGTTTTGTGAAAATGACAAGAAACTGATCTGTCTGGTTTGTCGAGATGCGCTGGAACACAGAAACCACAGCTTCCTTCCGATTATAGAAGCTGTTGACATCTACAAGGTTAATGCAAACAGATTTGTATCTTTATTTACCTTGTTCATTCTTTGTTGTCTAACGCCTTTATTCTTTGATCTTAGGCTCGGGTAAAATCGGCCATAGAATCTGTCACGAAAAATAAATCTGATATCGAAGAAATAAAACAACAACAACTACGAAAGATTTCCAAAGTTCGGGTGAGGCCTTTCTTTTTTTTAAATGTATATTTTTTTAATTTAATTAATTACAGTGCATATAACATCAACAGTAAACCCCATCCCTCCCCTTCCCTACATCATCATGAAAACAAACAAACAAAACCAAACAAATAAATAAATAAAAATAAATTTAAAAAAAACATAACCACAATGTGACAAAAAAAGGCAAAAGCACAAAAACATGAGGCAAGGTAATTTTCACAAGTCAAATATTTCAGTATTTTCACTGGTGGATTCAAAGAAGGTACAAAAGCATGTGGCATTGAGGGGATAGTTTTACTTGTCCTTAATATGCTACAGCACTGGGTTCCATATGTTGAAGAACTTTTGAGGGTTGCCAGACAATTCATATCTCAACCTCTACCCATTAATTCTCTTAACCAAGTCTCAAACTGAGGAGCAGAGTCTGATTTCCATAGTTTCAAAATACATCTGTTGGCAATTACCATACCATAAACCAAGATTGTGCGAGCATTATGGTCTAGCTTCTCAAGCGTTGTGGAATACCCGAAGAGCAGTTTCAGGGTCCGGAGTTAAAGTGACGTTTAAAACAGTAGAGTATCATTGAAATAAAAGACACCAAAAGTTGTGAAGTTTTGGACAAGTCCAAAAGTGGTGAACGAGTGTACCCTCAGCGGTCTTGCATCTATTACACAAAGGTGAGAGATCAGGAAAGATTTTATGCAGCTTAACCTTAGAGTAGTGTAATCTGTGTATAACCTTGAATTGAATCAGTTGTAGCCTATACACAATAGACAATAGGTGCAGGAGTCGGCCATTCAGCCCTTCGAGCCAGCACCGCCATTCAATGCGATCATGGCTGATCACTCTCAATCAGTACCCCGTTCCTGCCTTCTCCCCATACCCCCTCACTACGCTATCCTTAAGAGCTCTGTCCAGCTCTCTCTTGAAAGCATCCAACAAACTGGCCTCCACTGCCTTCTGAGGCAGAGAATTCCATACCTTCACCACTCTCTGGCTGAAAAAGTTCTTCCTCATTTCCGTTCTAAATGGCCTACCCCTTATTCTTAAACTGTGGCCCCTTGTTCTGGACTCCCCCAACATTGGGAACATGTTTCCTGCCTCTAATGTGTCCAATCCCCTAATTATCTTATATGTTTCAATAAGATCCCCCCTCATCCTTCTAAATTCCAGTGTATACAAGCCTAATTGCTCCAGCCTTTCAACATATGACAGTCCCGCCATTCCGGGAATTAACCTAGTGAACCTACGCTGCACGCCCTCAATAGCAAGAATAGCCTTCCTCAAATTTGGAGACCAAAACTGCACACAGTACTCCAGGTGCGGTCTCACCAGGGCCCGGTACAACTGCAGAAGGACCTCTTCGCTCCTATACTCAACTCCTCTTGTTATGAAGGCCAACATTCCATTGGCTTTCTTCACTGCCTGCTGTACCTGCATGCTTCCTTTCAGTGACTGATGCACTAGGACACCCAGATCTCGTTGAACATCCCCTCTTCCTAACTTGACACCATTCAGATAATAATTTGTCTTTCTATTCTTACCTCCAAAGTGAATAACCTCACACTTATCCACATTAAACTGCATCTGCCATGCAGCCGTCCACTCACGCAACCTGTCCAAGTCACCATGCAACCTCATAGGATCTTCCTCACAGTTCACACTACCACCCAGCTTTGTATCATCTGCAAATTTGCTAATGGTATTTTTAATCCCTTCATCTAAGTCATTAATATATAACGTAAATAGCTGGGGTCCCAGCACCGAACCTTGCGGTACCCCACTGGTCACTGCCTGCCATTCCGAAAGGGACCCATTTATCCCCACTCTTTGCTTTCTGTCTGTCAATCAAATTTCTATCCATGTCAGTACCCTACCCCCAATACCATGTGCTCTAATTTTGCCCACTAATCTCCTATGTGGGACCTTGTCGAAGGCTTTCTGAAAGTCGAGGTACACCACATCCACCGACTCTCCCCTGTACATTTTCCTAGTTACATCCTCAAAGAACTCCAGAAGATTAGTCAAGCATGATTTCCCCTTCGTAAATCCATGCTGACTCGGAATGATCCTGTTACTGCTATCCAAATGCTCAGCAATTTTGTCTTTTATAATTGACTCCAGCATCTTCCCCTCCACTGATGTCAGACTAACTGGTCTATAATTACCCGTTTTCTCTCTCCCTCCTTTCTTAAAAAGTGGGATAACATTTGCTATCCTCCAATCCACAGGAACTGATCCTGAATCTATAGAACATTGGAAAATGATCACCAATGCGTCTACGATTTCTAGAGCCACCTCCTTAAGTACTCTGGGATGCAGACCATCAGGCCCTGGGGATTTATCAGCCTTCAGTCTCATCAGTCTACCCAAAACCATTTCCTGCCTAAGGTGGATTTCCTTCAGTTCCTCCATCACCCTAGGTTCTTTTGGGAGATTGTGTGTATCTTCCTCAGAGAAGACAGATCCAAAGTAACGGTTTAACTCGTCTGCCTAGAATTAATAGAACAGGATTTTATACTTTTCAGTACTACCTTCCAGACATCCTCATCAATTTCAATGTTAAGGTCTTCTGCCCAGGTTTGTTATATTTTTAAAGTAGATTTATCTAGTTTGTTTGAAAAGATACCTACAAAAGATGAGATTAGGTTCTTTGCTTCCGGGGGACCCAGCAAAACTTTGGACAATGAATCGTCTTCGGGCAGGGACTCAAAAATCGAATTGTTTTGTCGAACATAATTTCTCAGCTGTAAGTACCTGAAGAATTGAGTTTTGGGCAATGAGAACTTGGATTGTAGCTGATCAAATGATGCAAAGTGTCTATTTATGTAAAGATCTTTTATTGTAACTACCCCTTTACAGCTCCATTCTCTGAACGCTGTGTCTGTAAATGATGGGGGGGAAAGCGTGGTTATGCCAGATTGGGGCGTGCATTGACGTGAGGCCTTTCTATCTGGAATTTGTATGCAGCGTTGCTCATTTTAATGTGTAGTGGACATGCTGGATCAATTGACTGCTGAAATTAGGTGCGTAGGAAGGAACTGCAGATGCTGGTTTAAACCGAAGATAGGCACAAAAAGCTGGAGTAACTCAGCGGGACTGGCAGCATCTCTGGAGAGAATGAATGGGTGATGTTTCGGGACGAGGCCCTTAGGAACATAGAAAATAGGTGCAGGAATAGGCCATTCGGCCCTTCGAGCCTGCACTGCCATTCAATATGATCATGGCTGATCATCCAGCTCAGTAACCTGTACCTGCCTTCTCTCCATACCCCCTGATCCCTTTAGTCATAAGGGCCATATCTAACTCCCTCTTAAATATAGCCAATGAACTGGCCTCAACTACCTTCTGTGGCAGAGAATTCCACAGACTCACCACTCTCTGTGTGAAGAAATGTTTTCTCATCTCGGTCCTAAAAGACTTCCCCCTTATCCTTAAGCTGTGACCCCTGGTTCTGGACTTCTCCAACATCGGGAACAATCTTCCCGCATCTAGCCTCTCCAACCCCTTAAGAATTTTATATGTTTCAATAAGATCCCCCCTCAGTCTTCTAAATTCCAGCGAGTATAAGCCTAGACTATCCAGTCTTTCTTCATATGAAAGTCCTGCCATCCCAGGGATCAATCTGGTGAACCTTCTCTGTACTCCCTCTAAGGCTAGAATGTCTTTCCTCAGATTAGGAGACCAAAACTGTACACAATACTCCAGGTACGGTCTCACCAAGGCCCTGTACAACTGCAGCAGAACCTCCCTGCTCCTATACTCAAATCCTCTTGCTATGAATGCTAACATACCATTCGCTTTCTTCACTGCCTGCTGCACCTGCACGCTTGCTTTCAATGACTGGTGCACCATGACACCCAGGTCACGTTGCATCTCCCCTTTTCCTAATTGGCCACCATTCAGGTAATACTCTGCTTTCCTGTTCTTGCCGCCAAAGTGGATAACCTCACATTTATCTACATTATATTGCATCTGCCATGCATTTGCCCACTCTCCTAATCTATCCAAGTCACTCTGCAGCCTCCTAGCATCCTCCTCGCAACTAATACTGCCACCCGGCTTCGTGTCATCCGCAAACTTAGAGATGTTGCATTCAATTCCCTCATCCAAATCATTAATATATATTGTAAATAACTGGGGTCCCAGCACTGAGCCTTGCGGTACCCCACTAGTCACTGCCTGCCATTCTGAAAAGGACCCGTTTATTCCTACTCTTTGCTTCCTGTCCGCCAACCAATTCTCTATCCACGTCAACACTGAACCCCCAATACCGTGTGCTTTAAGTTTGTACCCCAATCTCCTATGTGGGACCTTGTCGAAGGCCTTCTGAAAGTCCAGATATAACACATCGACTGGTTCTCCCTTATCTACTCTACTAGTTACATCCTCAAAAAATTCTATAAGATTCGTCAGGCATGATTTGCCTTTCATAAATCCATGCTGACTTTGTCTGATTATTTCACCACTTTCCAAATGTGATGCTATCACATCTTTAATAACTGACTCTAGCATTTTCCCCACTACCGATGTTAGGCTAACTGATCTATAATTCCCCGTTTTCTCTCTCCCTCCCTTTTTAAAAAGTGGGGTTACATTAGCTACCCTCCAATCCTCAGTAACTACTCCAGAATCTAAAGAGTTTTGAAAAATTATCACTAATGCATCCACTATTTCTGAGGCTACTTCCTTAAGCACTCTGGGATGCAGCTTATCTGGCCCTGGGGATTTATCGGCCTTTAATCCATTTAATTTACCTAACACCACTTCCCGACTAACCTGGATTACCCTCAGTTCCTCCATCTCATTAGTCCCCCGGTCCCCTGCTATTTCCGGCAGATTGTTTATGTCTTCCCTAGTGAAGACAGAACCAAAGTAGTTGTTCAATTGGTCTGCCATCTCCTTGTTCCCTATGATTAATCCACCTGTTTCCGACTGCAAGGGACCTACATTTGTCTTAACTAGTCTTTTTCTCTTCACATATCTATAAAAGCTTTTGCAGTCAGTTTTTATGTTCCCTGCCAGTTTTCTCTCAAAATCTATTTTCCCATTCCTAATTAAGCCCTCCTCTGCTGGCCTCTGAATTTCTCCCAGTCCTCTGGTATGATACTTTTTCTGGCTAAATTATATGCTTCATCTTTTGTTTTAATACTATCCTTGATTTCCCTTGTTAGCGATGGATGCACTACCATTCCTGGTTTGTTCTTTTGCCAAACAAGGATGAACAATTGTTGTAGTTCATCCATGCAATCTTTAAATGCCTTCCATTGCATGTCCACCGTCAACCCTTTAAGTATAAATTGCCAGTCTATCTTGGACAATTCACGCCTCATACCCTCAAAGTGACCTTTCTTTAAGTTCAGAACACTTGTTTCTGAATTGACTTTGTCACTCTCCATCCTAATGAAGAACTCCACCATATTTTGGTCACTTTTGCCCAAGGTGCCTCGCACAACAAGACTGCTAACTAACCCTTCCTCATTACTCAATACCCAGTCTAGAATGGCCTGCTCTCTCGTTGGTTCCTCGACATGTTGGTTTAGAAAACCATCTCGCAAACATTCCAAGAAATCCTCTTCCTCAGCACCCCTGCCAGTTCGGTTCACCCAATCTATATGTAGATTGAAGTCACCCATTATAACTGCTGCACCTTTAGTGCACGCATTCCTAATTTCCTGTTTGATGCCATCCCCAACCTCACTACTGCTGTTAGGTGGCCTGTACACAACTCCCACTAGCGTTTGCTGCCCCTTAGTGTTTCGCAGCTCTACCCATATCCATTCCACATCCTCCGAGCTAATGTCCTTCCTTTCCACTGCGTTAATCTCCTCTCTAACCAGCAACGCTACCCCACCTCCTTTTCCTTTCTGTCTATCCCGCCTGAATATAGAATATCCCTGGATGTTGAGCTCCCAGTCTTGGTCACCCTGGAGCCATGTCTCCGTAATCCCAACTACGTCATAATCATTAACAACTATCTCCACATATAATTCATCCACCTTATTACGTATACTCCTTGCATTGAGACACAAAGCCTTCAGGCTTGTTTTTATAACACTCTTGCCCCTTATATAATTATGTTGCAGAGTGGTCCTTTTTGATTTTTGCCCTGGATTTGTCTGCCTGCCACTTTTACTTTTCACCTTGTTACCTATTGTTTCTACCCTCATTTTATACCCCTCTGTCTCTCTGCTCTTGTTCCCATCCCCCTGCCATATTAGTTTAAATCCTCCCTGACAGCACTAGCAAACACTCCCCCAAGGACATTGGTTCCATTCCAGCTCAGGTGCAGACCGTCCTGTTTGTACAGGTCCCACCTCTCCCAGAACTGGTTAGACTGGTTAGAGATAACGGAAACGAGTGACATAGAGTAGAGGATGACGCAGAGAAATAAAGAACAATGAATAAAAGATATTCCAACAAGTAACGACGATAAAGGAAACAGGCCATTGTTAGCTGTTTATGGGGTGAAAGCGAGAAGTTAGTTCGACTTGGGTGGGGGAGGGATAGAGAGAGAGGGAATGCCGGGGCTACCTGAAGTGAGAGAAGTCAATATTACTGGGCTGAAAGCTGCCCAAGCGAAATATGAGATGCTGTTTCTCCAATTTTGCAATTAGCCTCCCTCTGACAATGGAGGAGACCTAGGACAGAAAGGTCAGTGTGGGAATGGGAAGGAGAATTAAAGGAGAATTAAACTTTGTTTCAGGAAAATGTGAGAGAATTTGATTGATTAGATAATTCTGAGAACCGGACGCTGATGGGCTATATGGTCACTTATTCTGTTAGCAAACACAATACAGATATATATTATGTTAATCTTCAGCATTCATTTGACAGGAAGAGTCACACAGCCTTCAGTCCCATGTCACATCCCAGTTTGCTGAACTGCACCAGATTATCACTGAGAAAGAAAAGTACTTCCTCAAAGATATCCGCGAAGACGAGGAGCGGATTCTAAATCTAATGGAGAAAAATCTTCGGGAGATTCAAGAGAATTTAAATTCTATCCAGGAGGAACTCATGCTTTTACAGGAACGGATGGAACAAAAAGACAGAATGAAATTTCTAAAGGTAAGGAAGTCTATTTAAATTTGCTTCTATAAATGTGCACCGTCACAAAATGGCGTCTGATATATTTGAAACAAATTCAACTATGTTGTCTATTGTCTGCATCTGCAGTTCCTTCCCACACATCACTGACATCATATTCAATAGACAAGAGACAACAAGTGCAGAAGTAGACCATGCAGCCCTTCGAGCCAGCAACTCCATTCAATGTGATCATGGCTGATCATTCACAATCAGTACCCCGTTCCTTCCTTCTCCCCATACCCCATGACTCCACTTTCATTAAGAGCTCTATCTAACTCTCTCTTGAAAGCATCCAGATAATTGGCCTCCACTGCCTTCTGAGGCAGAGAATTCCACAGATTCACAACTCTCTGGCTGAAAAAGTTTTTCCTCATCTCTGCTCATCTCACCCTTATTCGGCTGAAATGCACAACCTGTCCAGACTATCCTGTCAGCATCGTGTAATTTTCAGAATAATTTTTATACTTCCTCCATCGGTTCTATGTCTGCAATATCATTCTTCTTCTCTGTGTGTCATTGGGGGTGAGAGTGGACAAATGGGGATTTTTAACACCTCGTAATAATCTGGGTGAAATTCGTGCTCTCAGTAGTTCTGCCTCGATCAATTCAGTCTTGTGTTTTATTTATTTCAGGAGGAAGCTGTTCGCAAGCAAAGGTAGGGCATGTTCTTCACTGAAACTCTGCATGTAACATATTTCCTCATAAACAACAATGCACAATTTGTAATCAGCTATTTAATATTTGCAGGATTAGTGATGAGATCCATACATTATCAGTGACAGATGGTGCCATAACGGCTGAAAAATTCAACCACCTCTTTTTGTTGAAGGCAGCGTTGATAGAAACGTTTGACTCCATTAAACAAGGTAAAACATATGGACTTATTTCACTTGGTTTGTGGGACACATTGATGTTTTTATGTGGTGCAAAGATTGGCCAGGATAAAGCACTGAATGGTAATTGGAGTTTCATTCCTGCACCAACCCACTGACTGAGAAGCCTCACGCACACATGGTCAGCTGGAGATGTTAGATCCTGGAATACATGCAACACAGGAGCACGATAGACAATAGACAATAGGTGCAGGAGGAGGCCATTCGGCCCTTCGAGCGAGCACCGCCATTCAATTACCCCATCCCTGCCTTCTCCCCTGACTCCGCTATCCTTAAGAGCTCTATCTAGCTCACTCTTGAATCCATTCAGAGAATTGGCCTCCACTGCCTTCTGAGGCAGAGAATTCCACAGATTCACAACTCTCTGACTGAAAAGGTTTTTCCTCATCTCAGTTCTAAATGGGCTATCCCTTATTCTTAAACTGTGGCCCCTTGTTCTGGACTCCCCCAACATTGGGAACATGTTTCCTGCCTCTAACCTGTCCAACCCCTTAATAATCTTATACGTTTCGATAAGAACCCCTCTCATCCTTCTAAATTCCAGTGTAAACAAGCCTAGTCGCTCCAGTCTTTCAACATATGACAGTCCCGCCATTCCGGGAATTAACCTAGTAAACCTACGCTGCACGCCCTCAATAGCAAGAATAACCTTCCTCAAATTTGGAGAACAAAACTGCACACAGTACTCCAGGTGCGGTCTCACTAGGGCCCTGTACAACTGGAGAAGGACCTCTTTGCTCCTATACTCAACTCCTCTTGTTATGAAGGCCAGCATTCCATTGGCGTGCTTCACGGCCTGCTGTACCTGCATGCTTCCTTTCAGTGACTGATGCACTTGGACACCCGTTGTACGTCCCCTTTTTCTAACTTGACACCATTCAGATAATACTCTGCCGTCCTATTCTTACCACCAAAGTGGATAACCTCACACTTATCCACATTAAACTGCATCTGCCATGCATCCGCCCACTCACACAACCTGTCCAAGTTACCCTGCAACCTCATAGCATCTTCCTCACAGTTCACACTACCACCGAGCTTTGTATCATCTGCAAATTTGCTAATGGCACGTTTAATCCCTTCATCCAAGTCATTAATGTATATTGTAAATAGCTGCGGTCCCAGCACCGAACCTTGCGGTATCCCACTAGTTACTGCCTGCCATTCTGAAAGGGTCCCATTTATCCCCACTCTTTGCTTTCTTTCTGTCAACCAATTTTCTATCCATGTCAGTACCATACCTCCAATACCTTGTGCTCTAATGTTGCCCACTAATCTCCTATGTGGAACCTTGTCGAAGGCTTTCTGAAAGTCAAGGTACACCACATCCACCGGCTCTCCCCTGTCCATTTTCCTAGTTACATCCTCAAAGAATTCCAGAAGATTAGTCCATCAGGCTGGGATGTAGACCATCAGGCTCTGGGGATTTATCAGCCTTCAGTCCCATCAGTCTACCCAACACCATTTCCTGCCTAATGTGGATTTCCTTCATTTCCTCCGTCACCCAAGGATCTCTTGCCACCAGAACATCTGGGAGATTGCTTGTATCTTCCTTAGTGAAGACAGATCCAAAGTACCGGTTCAACTCGTCTGCCATTTCCTTGTTCCCCATAATAAATTCCCCTGCTTCTGTCTTCAAGGGGCCCACATTTGCCTTAACTATTTTTTTCCTCTTTACATACCTAAAAAAGCTTTTAGTATCCTTCTTTATATTATTGGCTAGTTTACCCTCGTACCTCATCTTTTCTCCCCGTATTGCCTTCTTAGTCATCTTCTGTTGCTCTTTAAAAGTGCCCAAATCCTCTGGCTTCCCACACTTCTTTGCATGGTTGTACTTCTTCTCTTTTATTTTTATGCTGTCCTTGACTTCCCTTGTCAGCCACGGGTGCCTCTTACTCCCCTTAGAATCTTACCTCCTCTTTGGGATAAATTGATCCTGCAACTTCTGCATTATTCCCAGGAGTACCTGCCATTGCTGTTCCACCATCTTCCCTGCTAGGGCCTCCTTCCAGTCAATTCAGGCCAGCTCCTGCCTCATGCCTCTGTAATCCCCTTTGCTATACTGTAATACTGACACTTCCGATTTTCCCTTCTCCCTCTCAATTTGTAGAGTAAAACTTATCATATTGTGATCACTGCCTTCTAATGGCTCTTTTACCTCGAGTCCCCTTATCAGATTAGGTTCATTACACAACACTAAATCCAGAATTGCCTTCTCCCGAGTAGGCTCCAGTACAAGCTGTTCTAAGAATCCATCTCGGAGACACTCCGCAAACTCTCTTTCCTGGGGTCCATTACCAACCTGATTTTCCCAGTCTACCTGCATGTTAAAATCTCCCATAACCACCGTAGCATTACATTTGCAACATGCCAATTTTAGCTCCTGATTCAACTTGCACCCTATGTGGAGGCTATTGTTTGGGGGCCTGTAGATAACACCCATTAGAGTCTTTTTATCCTTACAATTCCTCATTTCTATCCATACTGATTCTACATCTCCTGATTCTATGTCACCCCTTGCAAGGGAGTGAATATAATTCCTCACCAACTGAGCGACCCCACCCCCTCTGCCCACCTGTCTGTCTTTTCTATATGTTGTGTACCCCTGAATATTCAGTTCCCAGCCCTGACCCTCTTGTAGCCATGTCTCAGTGATTCCCACAACATCATACTTGCCAATGTCTAACTGCGCCTCAGGCTCATCCAATTCATTTTTTATACTTTGCGCATTTAAATACAACACTTTAATTTCGGTATTCACCTCCTCTCTCACACCGGTCACAATTGGCCCTGACCGTACTCTCTTATCCCTTCTCGAACTTCGCTTCCCATTCATTCGAGTGTCCTTTGCAATTTCTCCTCTATTCGCTTCCCCTTTAACTCCATCTTCATATTCCGAGTTTGTCAACCCCTCCCCCCCACTACTTAGTTGAAAGTCACACTTGTAGCACTAGCAAACCTGCCTGCCAGAATGTTGGTCCCCCTGCTGTTAAGGTGTAACCCATCCCTTTTGTACAGGTCACCCCTACCCCAGAAGAGATCCCAGTGGTCTAGAAATCTAAATCCCTGCTCCCTGCACCAGCCCCTCAGCCATACATTCATTTCCCCAATCTATCTGTTCCTGCCCTCACCAGCACGATGTACAGGTAGCAGTCCAGAGACAACCACCTTCGATGTCCTACTTCTCAGTCTTCTTCCTAACTCTCTAAACTCACGTTGCAGTATCTCCCTCCTCTTCCTCCCCACGTCGTTCGTGCCCACGTGCACAACTACGTCCGGTTGATCGCCTTCCCTCGCTAGGATGTTCTGAAGCCGCTCCGTGATGTCTTTAACCCTGGCACCAGGGAGGCAAGAGACCATCCACGAGTCCCGCCTGCCACCACAGAATCTACTGTCCGTACCTCGGACAATGGAGTCACCCACTACTAGATCACAGGTTAGGCAGATACAACAAGTACCCAGGCTGTTGGATGAACCAATGCATCCCGACCCACCTACACCGCAAAAACACGCTGATCTATGAGTTTGAATTCTACCAGGGTAGTCAGGAAATTGGAAGTAACAGAATTAAATTATAATGAACAACGAACGAGCTGTATTGTCATGAGGATACGAGGGCGTCCTGTGGAGATCTGTGCCATGGGCCCTGCCTAACCTGTGAGTGACTATCGTTGACTCTGTTTGCTGTTGGACCCTTGAGCCGCACAGACTTTCTCAAACCCCATACTGATGCATTTAAGAACGAGACCGGAAAGATCTCGGCCCAAGATCTAGTCTCGGAAAAGCACGCACACTTTCATCGGCCTGACATAGATACCCTTAAACACATTCACAAGAAAAAAACTCCCGTTCGTGGGCACAACCTCCTCAATTTATGTTCCCACTGTAAACTGGATTTGATAATCTTTAGGCACAGTGAATATATTTACCTGAGTAACCCACAGACTCTAGTAACATACACTAAGAGTCAGGAAATTATGTTTCAGCTTTACAGGACTTGGGCATAATTTGGAGTATTTTGTGCAGTTCTGGTCGTCCCTTTGCAGGAAGAATGTGGATACCTTGGGAAATGTGCAGAAGAGGTTTACCAGAATGCTGCCTGGATTAGAGGGCATTAGCTATTAGGAGAGGTCGGATACATCTGCTTGTTTCAAAGCCTCAGTGTCAAAGGCTGAGGGGAAACTGGTAGAATTATTTTAAATTATGAGAGGCATAGACAGGGTGGACAGTCAGAACCCATTTCGCAGAGTGGAATTGTATAGACAATAGACAATAGTTGCAGGAGGAGGCCATTCGGCCCTTCGAGCCAGCACCGCCATTCAATGTGATCGTGGCTGATCATTCACAATCAGTACCCCGTTCCTTCCCTCTCCCCACATCCCCTGACTCCAAAAGTTTTTTTAGGTACGTGAAGAGGAAAAAAATAGTCAAGGCAAATGTGGGTCCCTTGAAGACAGAAGCAGGGGAATTTATTATGGGGAACAAAGAAATGGCAGATGAGTTAAACCGTTACTTTGGATCTGTCTTCACTGAGGAAGATACACACAATCTCCCAAATGTTCTAGGGGCCGGAGAACCTAGGGTGATGGAGGAACTGAAGGAAATCCACATTAGGCAGGAAGTGGTTTTGGGTAGACTGATGGGACTGAAGGCTGATAAATCCCCAGGGCCTGATGGTCTGCATCCCAGAGTACTTAAGGAGGTGGCTCTAGAAATAGTGGAAGCATTGGAGATCATTTTTCAATGTTCTATAGATTCAGGATCAGTTCCTGTGGATTGGAGGATAGCAAATGTTATCCCACTTTTTAAGAAAGGAGGGAGAGAGAAAACGGGTAATTATAGACCAGTTAGTCTGACATCAGTGGTGGGGAAGATGCTGGAGTCAATTATAAAAGACGAAATTGCTGAGCATTTGGATAGCAGTAACGGGATCATTCCGAGTCAGCATGGATTTACGAAGGGGAAATCATGCTTGACAAATCTACTGGAATTTTTTGAGGATGTAACTAGGAAAATTGACAAGGGAGAGTCAGTGGATGTGGTGTACCTCGACTTTCAGAAAGCCTTCGACAAGGTCCCACATAGGAGATTAGTGGGCAAAATTAGGGCACATGGTATTGGGGGTAGGGTACTGACATGGATAGAAAATTGGTTGACAGACAGAAAGCAAAGAGTGGGGATAAATGGGTCCCTTTCGGAATGGCAGGCAGTGACCAGTGGGGTACCGCAAGGTTCGGTGCTGGGACCCCAGCTATTTACGATATACATTAATGACTTAGACGAAGGGATTAAAAGTACCATTAGCAAATTTGCAGATGATACTAAGTTGGGGGGTAGTGTGAATTGTGAGGAAGATGCAATAAGGCTGCAGGGTGACTTGGACAGGTTGTGTGAGTGGGCGGATACATGGCAGATGCAGTTTAATGTAGATAAGTGTGAGGTTATTCACTTTGGAAGTAAGAATGGAAAGGCAGATTATTATCTGAATGGTGTCAAGTTAGGAGGAGGGGGAGTTCAACGAGATCTGGGTGTCCTAGTGCATCAGTCAATGAAAGGAAGTATGCAGGTACAGCAGGCAGTGAAGAAAGCCAATGGAATGTTGGCCTTCGTAACAAGAGGAGTGGAGTATAGGAGCAAAGAAGTCCTTCTACAGTTGTACCGGGCCCTGGTGAGACCGCACCTGGAGTACTGTGTGCAGTTTTGGTCTCCAAATTTGAGGAAGGATATTCTTGCTATGGAGGGCGTGCAGCGTAGGTTCACTAGGTTAATTCCCGGAATGGCGGGACTGTCGTATGTTGAAAGGCTGGAGCGATTGGGCTTGTATACACTGGAATTTAGAAGGATGAGGGGGGATCTTATTGAAACATATAAGATAATTAGGGGATTGGACACATTAGAGGCAGATAACATGTTCCCAATGTTGGGGGAGTCCAGAACAAGGGGCCACAGTTTAAGAATAAGGGGTAGGCCATTTAGAACGGAGATGAGGAAGAACTTTTTCAGTCAGAGGGTGGTGAAGTTGTGGAATTCTCTGCCTCAGAAGGCAGTGGAGGCCAGTTCGTTGGATGCTTTCAAGAGAGAGCTGGATAGAGCTCTTAAGGATAGCGGAGTGAGGGGATATGGGGAGAAGGCAGGAACGGGGTACTGATTGAGAGTGATCAGCCATGATCGCATTGAATGGCGGTGCTGGCTCGAAGGGCTGAATGGCCTACTCCTGCACCTATTGTCTATTGTCTATTGTCTATTGTCCTTAAGAGCTCTATCTAACTCTCTCTTGAAAGCATCCAGAGAATTGGCCTCCACTGCCTTCTGAGGCAGAGAATTCCACAGATTTACAACTCTCTGAGTGAAAAAGTTTTTCCTCATCTCCGTTCTAAATAGCCTACCCCTTATTCTTAAACTGTGACTCCTGGTTCTGGACTCCCCCAACATTTGGAACATGTTTCCTGCCTCTAGCGTGTCCAATCCCTTAATAAGCTTATATGTTTCAATGAGATCCCCTCTCATCCTTCTAAATTCCAGTGTAGCCAAGCCTACAAGACTGCAGAGCATAGCTTTAAGATGAAAGGGAGAATGTTGAAAGAAAATTTACAGGGCAAATTTTTTTTGTGCATTGAGTGCTGGGTTCCGAGACCACGCTGCCAGGGGTGATGGCAAAGGCAGATACTTTAGTAGCTCTTAGAGGTTTTTAAACAGGCTCGTGTACAGTCCATGAATCGAGGAATAGGTATCAAGTGCAGGCGATGGAAATCAGTTTAAATTGGCAATACATAAACACAGAATGATACACATATATACCCAGAGGGATATCTGCATCACTCACCCTGTCTCACCTGTCAGTGACCGCAGACTCTGGTTAACTCAGGTCTGCCCCCTGTTGGACTCCTGGCTGGTGACCTTTCTGTCCCAGGTCTCCTCCATTGTCAGAGTGACGCTGAATGCAAATTGGAGGAACAGCATCTCATATTTCGCTTGGGCAGCTTGCAGCCCAGTGGTCTGACTGTCGATTTCTCTCACTTCAGGTTGCCCCGGCATTCCTTCTCTCTCTATCCTTCCCCCACCCAAGTCGCACTAGGTTCTCGTTTTCACCCGGCAAACAGCTAACAATGGCCTGTTTCCTTTATCATCATAACATTTTTGCATATCTTCCATTGATTGTTCTTTATCTCTCCACGTCATCGTCTATATCTCTCGTTTCCCTTCTCCCTAACCAGTCTGAAGAAGGGTTTGGACCCGAAACATCACCCATTCCTTCTCTCCAGAGATGCTCCCTGTCCGGCTGAGTTACTCCAGCTTTTTTGTGTCTGTCTTCGGTTTAAACCAGCATCTGCAGTTCCTCCTTCTTACACACATATATACAAACAGATCAATGCACAAACACGTCGAGGTATACAGAAACACAGAAACAGATTGTGAGACATACGGACAGAGTGGGACAACTGGTCAAAAAAACAGACACATGGTTCCAGTGGTAATATTGTGGTATGATGATGAAAGGGAAAAAATTGGCAGATAATTAATGCAGCAAAGATTGACAAGTCTAGTTTTAAAGATGATAATTTTGCTATATGAGGAGTGTTTGAGTGGCCTAGGCCTGTATTGCGGAGAGTTTAGAAGGTGTAAATCGTAGAGGGTATATGATCAAGGAAACAGTACGAAAATATAACGGAGGATTATAAGGATTTAAAAAATACACGTAACATCTAAGAATATGCTTCCAGGGGGCACTGCAGTAGCAGCGATCACACCGATGTTTAAGAGGTATTTACACAGCCATTACAGGGAACGTGGGATAGGCACGGGCAAGGAAAAGAGGGAAACGGGCCATGTGCAACCAAATGGGATTAGTTTATGTTCATAGGCATCATGGATGGCGCTGATATGCTGGGCCAAAGGGCGTGTACCTGTCTGTATGTTTCTATTGGGGGAAGGATATTCTTGCTAATGAGGGCGTGCAGCGTAGGTTTACTAGGTTAATTCCTGGAATGGCGGGACAGCCGTATGTTGAAAGACTGGAGCGACTAGGCTTGTATACACTGGAATTTAGAAGGATGAGAGGAGATCTTATCGAAACATATAAGATTATTAAGGGGTTGGACACGTTAGAGGCAGGAAACATGTTCCCAATGTTGGGGGAGTCCAGAACCAGGGGCCACAGTTTAAGAATAAGGGGTAGGCCATTTAGAACTGAGATGAGGAAAAACTTTTTCAGTCAGAGTGTTGTGAATCGGTGGAATTCTCTGTCTCAGAAGGCAGTGGAGGCCAATTCTCTGAATGCATTCAAGAGAGTTGGATAGAGCTCTTAAGGATAGCGGAGTCAGGGGGTATGGGGAGAAGGCAGGAACGGGGTACTGATTGAGAATGATCAGCCATGATCACATTGAATGGTGGTGCTGGCTCGAAGGGCCAAATGGCCTCCTCCTGCACCTATTGTCTATTGTCTATGTTCTATGTTAAAGAGAAAGTGAGGAGATCTCGGTGAAACACAAAGTTCACAATATGATAAGTTTTACTCTACAAATTGAGAGGGAGAAGGGAAAATCGGAAGTGTCAGTATTACATATAGCAAAGGGGATGACAGAGGCATGAGGCAGGAGCTGGCCAGAATTGACTGAAAGGAGGCCCTCGCAGGGAAGACGGTGGAACGGCAATGGCATGTATTCCTGGGAATAATGCAGAATATGCAGGATCAATTTATCTCAAAGAGGAGGAAAGATTCCAAGGGGAGTAAGAGACACCCGTGGCTGACAAGGGAAGTCAAGGTCAGCATAAAAATAAAAGAGCAGAAGTACAACAAAGCAAAGAAGAGTGGGAAGCCAGAGGATTGGGACTCTTTTAAAGAACAACAGAAGATGACTAAGAAGGCAATATGGGGAGAAAAGATGAGGTACGAGGGTAAACTAGCCAATAATATAAAGGAGGATAGTAAAAGCTTTTTTAGGTATGTAAAGTGGAAAAAAATAGTCAAGGCAAATGTGGGTCCCTTGAAGACAGAAGCGGGGCAATTTATTATGGGAAACAAGGAAATGGCACACGAGTTGAACCGGTACTTTGGATCTGTCTTCACTAAGGAAGGTACAAGCAATCTCCCAGATGTTCTAGTGGGCAGAGATCCTAGGGTGACGGAGGAACTGAAGGAAATCCACATTAGGCAGGCAATGGTGTTGGGTAGACTGATGGGACTGAAGGCTGATAAACCCCCAGGGCCTGATGGTCTGCATCCCAGAGTACTTAAGGAGGTGGCGCTAGAAATTGTGGACGCATTGGTGATCATTTTCCAATGTTCTATAGATTCAGGAGAGCTGGATAGAGCTCTTAACGATAGCGGAGTCAGGGGGTATGGGGAGAAGGCAGGAACGGGGTACTGATTGAGAATGATCAGCCATGATCACATTGAATGGCGGTGCTGTCTCGAAGGGCCGAATGGCCTCCTCCTGCACCTATTGTCTATTCTACTCGACTTAACAGGCAGCATGATGGGAGGATCTTTCCCTTTCCTGAGGTGTCCAGTGCAGAGGTTATCATCTCAGAATAGGCAGTAGGTTATATAGGACAGAGATAAGGAGATATTTCCGCACTCAGAGGTTGGCAGACCTTTGGGATTCTCCGCATCGAATGGCAGTGAAAGCTCAGTGATTGACTTCATTCAGTCCCAGTCTACTGCAGAGAAATGGACCCTTCGACCCACTATCTCCATTCCGATCTTATTGCACATCTACATCAACCCCATTGGTTCACAACACGTCAATGCCCTTGTATACCTCGCGTGTACAAGTGTCTGTCTAAATGACTCTTGAAGTTAGTGACACCACCTCCTCCAACGGGAGCACGTTCCAGGTATTAACTACTCTCTGTGCAAGAGATTTATCCCTCACATCTATGTACTAAAACTCTCGCTTGTTTGTTTGTTTGTTCCTGAACTACAGCCAAAACGGTACACGATAGCGCGACAATTTTAGGCCCAACTTACTCACCGTCGTCCCTTTGGTGCTAATGGAAAGAGTTTCATTGAAATCAGTGTTATATTTTTAAAGTTATTCACATTTTAAAGTTTAAATCTATGTCCATGGGAGGGGGGGGAGGATAAGGGGGGTGGAGGGGGATGGAGTAGGGGGAAGGGGGAGAGGGGAGGGTGGGAGGAAGGAGTGGGATGGGGGGGTGGAGGAGGGGAGCGGGGAGGGGGAGGGTGGAAGGAGAGGGTGTTGCACCAATACAGTAGAGGTTTGGGCCCAACCACTGAGGTCCACTTGGTCTCGTCTTCTTTAAAACTCCTTCCTCTCACTTTAAACCAATAACCTTGTGTTTGATACCATTACGATGGGGAACTGAATCTGACTAACAACCCCCTCTCTGTCTCTCCTAAACTTGTAAAGTTTTTTTTTTTTTTTTTTTTTTTTATATCAAAAAATACTTTATTCAAGTTATAAATATCATTTACAAACCATCATTTTTAAACAAACCCATCCGACATTTCCGGAGGTTACATATTCAATACAGGCATTTACTTAGACATTTACATACATTTACATACATATCCCTTATTTGGAGGGGCGTCTCTCTCCACCACACCCTGCCCCCCATGTCCAGCAGCGGAAGGACCCTAGACTGTGGTCCTCCCCCACAGGGCCTTGGCGTTGGCTGCACCGAGCTTCAGAGCGTCCCTCAGCACGTACTCCTGCAGTCTGCAGTGGGCCAGTCGGCAACATTCCTTGACGGACAGCTCGCTCCGCTGGGAGGTCAACAAGGATCGGGCAGACCAAAGAGCGTCTTTCACCGAGTTGATGACCTTCCAGCAGCACTCGATGTCAGTCTCGGAATGCGTCCCTGGGAACAGTCCGTAGAGCACAGAGTCCTCTGTGACGGAGCTGCTCGGAATGAATCGTGACAGGGACCCCTGCAGACCTCTCCAGACTCGCCTGGCAAATCCACACTCTTTGAAGAGGTGGGCCACCGTTTCCTCTCCGTAGCAGCCGTCCCGAGGGCAGCGTGCGCTGGTAGTGAGGTTCCGGCGGTGCAGGAAGGATCTGACTGGGAGGGCTCCCCTCACCGCCAGCCAAGCCAGGTCTTGGTGCTTGTTGGTGAGTACTGGCGATGAGGCATTTTGCCAGACAAGCTGGGCTGTCCGTTCTGGGAACCACGCCACAGGATCCATGGAGTCATTCCCCTGCAGTGCCTGCAGGACGTTCCGTGCTGACCACTGCCCGATGGACTTGTGGTCAAAGGTGTTGGTCCGGAAGAACCTGTCCACAAACGACAGATGGTTCGGCAATGTCCAGCTGACTGGCACATTGCGTGGCATCTGCGCCAGGCCCATCCTTCGCAACACCGGGGACAGGTAGAACCTCAGCAGGTAGTGGCATTTGGTGCCCACGTGCTTTGGCTCTATGCTCCGCCTGATGCAGCCACACACGAAAGTGGCCATCAGAATGAGGGCGGCGTTGGGCACGTCTTTTCCCCCGTTGTCTGCCGACTTGTGCATTGTGGCTCGTCGCACCCGGTCCATCGCCGACCCCCAGATGAAGCGGAAGACGGCCCGGGTGATCCCCTTGGCGTAGGAGGGAGGGACGGGCCACACTTGCGCCAAGTACAGCAGCCCCGAGAGCACCTCACACCTGATGACCAGGTTTTTCCCCGTGATGGAGAGGGAGCGCTGCTTCCACAGCTCCAGCTTCTTCCCCACCTTGGCTATCCGCTCCAGCCAATTTTTGTCACATGCCTCAGCCTTCCCGAACCAGATCCCCAGCACCTTCAGGAAGTCAGGCTTGATGGTGAAGGGGATGGAAGATCGGTCGGGCCAGTTGCCAAAGAGCATGGCCTCGCTCTTCCTGCGGTTTACCCTGGCCCCCGTGGCCAACTCAAACTGGTCGCAGACGCTGATCAGTCTGCGGACCGACCCTGGATCCGAGCAGAAGACGGCGACATCGTCCATGTACAGGGAGGCCTTGACCTGAGTGCCCCCACTGCCTGGCAATGTCACTCCTCTTATGCTCGCATCCTTCCTGATGGATTCGGCAAAGGGTTCAATGCAACAGACGAACAAGACAGGGGAAAGAGGGCAACCCTGCCTGACTCCAGACCTGACGGGGAAGCTGTCTGATTCCCACCCATTAATTTGGACTGCACTACAGATCTCGGAGTAGAGCAGTTGTATCCACTTCCTGATTCCCTCCCCAAAGCCCATTTTGGAGAGCACGTCCCTCATGTACGTGTGCGATATCCTGTCGAAGGCCTTCTCCTGGTCCAAGCTGACCAGGCAGGCATCCACCCGTCTGTCCTGCACGTAGGCAATGGTATCTCTCAGCAGCACCAGGCTGTCTGAGATTTTCCTGCCAGGTACAGCACAGGTTTGGTCCGGGTGGATCACCTGTCCCAGAGCAGACTTGACCCGGTTGGCGATGGCCTTAGACAGGATCTTGTAGTCTACATTCAACAATGTGATGGGTCTCCAATTCCTTAAGTCATTCATCTCCCCCTTCTGCTTGTAGATCAGGGTGATGTTGCCCTTCCTCATAGAGTCTGACATGCTGCCGGCTAGAAGTATATCGTTGTACACTTCCAGCAGGTCCGGGCCCACCCAGTCCCACAGAGCCGAGTACAACTCTGCCGGTAAGCCATCGCCTCCGGGAGTTTTACTCGAGTCAAAGGAACGGATGGAGCCAGTCAGCTCCTCCAGGGTCAGTGGTTGGTCCAGACTCTCCCGCTTGCTGTCGTCCAAGACTTCCGTGATGGAGGACAGGAAGTTCTGGGAGGCGGTGCTGTCTGTGTTCTTTACATCGTACAGATCCTTATAAAAGGATCTGCAGATCTTGAGCATGTCTGACTGCGAGGATGTTACCGAGCCGTCCTCCTCCCTAAGGCTTTTGATCACAGAGCTCCCCCTGTGAACCTTATGGAAGAAGTAACGTGAGCACGTCTCATCCTGCTCAACATGGCGGACCCTGGACCGGAAGATGATCTTGGAGGATTCAGAGGTAAAGTGCCGAGCTTGCCGGCCCTTCAACTCTCTCAGTTCCTCCCTCACATCCACCCCTCTCCTCTGCAGAAGGAGTAGCTGCTGCAAATCCGTCTGGAGTTGACACAGTTCCCTCTTACCCTGTCTTGCTCTCTGAACACCTTTGGAGACGAAGAACTTCTTGATGTTCTCCTTTGTTGCCTCCCACCAGAGTGTCGCGGAGTCAAAGAGGGGCCTCACAGTTCTCCAACATGCGTAGTCCCTCTTTAGCTCCTCAACGTTCTCCGGGGTCAACAGCTCCACGTTTAACTTCCACGTCCCTCTGCCCGCCTTCCGGTCCTCCTGTAGGTGACAGGTGGCCTGAAGGAGGCAGTGGTCAGAGAAGAACACCGGCGCGAGGTCGGTGTGTCTGACCGTGACGGCCTTCGATGTGAAGAGGAAGTCTATCCGGGACTGGGCTGAACCGTTCGGTCCTGACCAGGTGAACCGCCGCTGGGCTCCGCCTGCAGGGTCACTGAAGGCGTCGCGCAGCTTTGCATCTTTGACCGTCTCCACCAGGAGTTTGGAGGTGCCGTCCAGTCTGTGGTTGGCACTGCCGGATCGTCCAGCCGCATCGATGATGCAGTTGAAGTCACCGGCCAGAACGAGCGGTCTAGACGTGGCCAGCAGCGGTGGGAGCTGCTGGAGAACGGCCAACCGCTCGCTCCGCCTGGGTGAGGCATACACATTAATCAGCCGGAGCGGAGAACCACGGTACATTACATCCACCACCAAGAGACGCCCCCCCACCACCTCCTTTACCTCAGTGATGGTGAAGCCCCCTCCCCGCAGCAAGATCCCCAGACCGGACGCTCGACAATCATTGCCCCCCGACCATACCGACAGTCCGTGGGGCCACCATCGCGACCACCTCCGATAGCAGCGAAGGTGTGGCAGCCCGCACTCCTGTAAAAAAGTCACATCCGCCTTTACCTTGGCCAGGTACTGCAAGGCGGATACACATCGCGCAGTGCTCTTCACACTGCGCACGTTTAAGGATGCCAGTTTCAGCTCCATTGTCCTTTATTGTCCCAGGCGATCCTCCCGCATGCCAATCATCTGGCTCAGTTCCTGCACATTTCTGTCGCACAGGTAATGGTACATGTTGGTGGCTTCCTCCGCACAGGGTGTGTTTTCTGGCGAGGCCACTGCGCTGCTCCCAGTTTCCTGGAGCTGGGGCCCATTTGCCACTGCACTGCTCCCGGTCTCCCGGAGCTGGGGCCCATTGGCCACTGCACTGCTCCCGGTCTCCCGGAGCTGGGGCCCATTGGCCATTGTGCCGCTCCCGGTCTCCCGGAGCAGGGGCCCATTGGCCGTTGTGCCGCTCCCGGTCTCCCGGAGCAGGGGCCCATTGGCCGTTGTGCCGCTCACGGTCTCCCGGAGCTGGGGCCCATTGGCCGTTGTGCCGCTCACGGTCTCCTGGGGCTGGGGCCCATTGGCACTGCTCCCAGTCTCCTGGGGCTGGGGGGCAACAGACACGTTCTTTTTCTTACCTTCCTCCTCCCCCGTTTCCTTCCTCTGCCTCTGCCTCCGTTGTCGGCCCTTCCCGGTCGTCTCATCCTCCGATGCGGAGAGGCTGCTGGCCTCGTCCTGGGAGAGGACTCTTTTTTGGGACTTGCTTGCCCCCTCCGCCTTTTTCTCCGTGCGCACAGCCTTCAATGTTTTCCTCGACTGTACCACCTTCCATTCCTCCTCTTCCTGTTCCCCCTCTTCCATCGACTCACCCTCGTGGGGAGGGGCCTGGGGGGCTCTGTCCTGCGGTTTGGGGCTCCTGGTGGTCGCGCTGTCATCGCCCTTGCTCTCCTTTCCTTTTTGGGCTTTTTCAGTGGTAGGAGGCGTCTCGTCCACCCTGGGGGTGCTGGCAGCGGCCCCTCTTATCGCCTGTGCATAAGTGCTTGCTCTTTTAGGGCAGGCCCTGTAAAGGTGGCCTGCCTCCCCACACAGGTTGCAGCTCTTACTCTCTTTACAATCCCTTGTCTCGTGGCCTTCTAACTTGCAGTTTCTGCAGACGACTGTCCTGCATTCTGCCGCCACGTGCCCAGGTTTGTTGCATTTCCTGCACACCCTGGGCTGCCCCGCGTATGTCGTGTAACCCCGGTTCCCTCCGATAGCGAACACCGAGGGAGGGTGGACGATGAATCCCTTCCCGTCCACCCTCAGCTTCACCTTTACCTGCCTCTTGCTCGTCCAGATCCCGAACAAGTCCTTTATGTCCACACAGTTCCCTGCCCCTTCGACGTAGCGCGCAAGGAAGGTGAGGACATCCACGACGGGCACATGTGGGTTGAACATGTGCACCGTGATCATCCGTTCCCTCTGGGTGGGGAGGGTGAAGAGCGGCTGCACCTTCAGGAGCGACAGCGGGGCTTCATCCCCCTTCTCCCGGAAGTCCTGCAGTAACTTCTGCCATCCCGCCGGGTTCTGGAAGGTAACGTCGAAATATCCGTTACCTGGGAAATCCTGGAGGCAGAAGATGTCCCCGGCCTTGAATCCACAGGCCTCCAGCAGCACCTTCTTGATGAAGAGATCCCTTGAGAAAGGGTTCCCCTCCTTGAGGTCCTTCACCGATACTCGCAGGGTATTCCGAATACCCTGCCCTCCAGCTCCACTTGCTGCTGCCATCCCACCTGGATAAGGGTGTTAGGTTGGTTACCCAACCAGCATGGATCCACCCCTAAACCAGACACGTGCTCCTGACCTCCGCTCCTCGTCGATGACCCAATGCAAATACTGCTCTTATACTTACCCTGTTCTTATAAGAACATTAAGATTGTGCCAGAACAGATACTACACTTGATCTTGTAAAGTTCCCCCAGGTCTCCAAATCAGCATTATTCAAGACCTCCAATGGAGGCAACTTCCCGGTGAATCTCCTTTGCAATCTCTCCAGCACAGTCACACCTTTCCCCCTGTATTACCAAAATATAACGATCTCATTTTTAATTACCTCCCGTAGACATTTAACTCCTCAACTGTCCAACCAATCTAGCCCCCATTTTCACCACCATAAACAAAAGCATTCAATATCACGCCCGCACACCCATCCGCCCACCATTTCTCCTACCTCCTCTCTCCCAATTGCATCTGCTTGCCCACGACATATCACAACTCTCGCCTCTACCTCGGAAGGAAATACCCGGGAAGGATTTCTGTTGTCCATCTTACGTGGTAGGGGGAGGGGAAAGAAAACTCCGGGCAAGGTTTCAGTTGTCCGCCCGCCTGTGCCTGAGGCCGAGCGGCCTCTCCCCCGGTCCCGGGGCCGCGCTGCCCGAGTCTCCCCCCGACCCCCGGGGACTCTCTGATTCTCTGCTTCTCCCCCCAGTCTCCGTCACCCTGGATGTGGAAACAGCGAGTCCGTGGCTCGAGGTGTCTGAGGATCGGAAGAGGGTGAGACGGACCGGGACCTGGAGGCGTCTCCCTGACACCGGGAAGAGGTTTACAGGCAGTGCGTCTGTGCTGGGATCGGAGGGATTCACATCGGGGAGACATTACTGGGAGGTGGAGGTGGGGGGGAATGAGCGCTGGAGTCTGGGAGTCGCCGCAGAGTCTGTGGAGAGGAAGAGACCGCCCACACTGACCCCGGAGACTGGAGTCTGGAGCATCTTACGGTTGGATGACGAGTTTGTTGCATTCACATCTCCTCTCCCCGCCCGTCCCATCCCCGGGAGGGTGGGAGTTTATCTCAGTTACGAGTCCGGGACAGTTTCATTTTACGACGCGGACACCAAGTCCCATCTCCACACCTTCACCGGGAATAAATTCACGGAGAATCTTTATCCTTTCTTCGAGACCTGGGATGCAGACCAGTGGCTGAGAATCTGCTCCGGTTCCGCTCCGTGTCAGTAATTAACAAATTCTATCAATCCTTCACCAGCACCGGGAATATAGTTAAATCACCTCGGTTCTTTTAGATGTTAAACAAGTCTGTTCCGGGAATCAATGACAATAAAACTCCTAGACTGCCGCCTGTGATGATGATAATAATAATAACAATAATAATAATAATAATAATTAAAAAATCATTTAATTGTCCCACACCGTGGAAATTTACAGTGTTACAGCAGCAAAGTGGATAACAGGAGACATTCATTATAAATAAAAATAAAGACAAGGATAAATTGTCATCAGTTTACTGTGTATTCCTTAACTGTTGACTGGTCTGGTGGGAGCAGTGCTGGTTGTGCAGTCTCACAGCAGCGGGAAGGAAGGAAGGACCTCAGATATCTCAAGTTAAAGAGCAAATCGGAGCTCGGTGTCTCTGTAGTCACAAGAGACTGCAGATACTGGAATCCTCAACAAAAGACAAAGTGCTGGAGTAACTCAGTGAGTCAAACAGCGTCTGTGGGGGGAACTGGACAGACAAGGTTTCAGATTGGGACCCTTCTTCAGCTTGTCCGCCCCCTTGTTCTCCGCCTTTTCCTCGTCCTCTTAGATTGCGTTATTGTCACCAGCGCTGCTCTCGGGTCGGTGATTTCACCCAGCATCCAAATCTGCTCGTTCTCTCGACCTAAGGCCCCGACCCCCACCCTCACCCCGCGGCGCCCCAGCAACTGTCCAACAACTAATAAGAAAGGCAATGGGATGTTGCCTTCATTACGAGAGGATTTGAGTTGAGCAAGGAGGTCCTACTGCAGTTGTACAGGGCCCTGGCGAGACCACACCTGTAGTATTGTGTGCAAGTTTGGTCCCCTAATTTGAGGAAGGACATTATTGCTATTACCAGAGTGCAGCATAGGTTCACCAGGTTAATTTCCGGGATAGCGGGACAGACGTATGATGAAAGACTGGGTCGACTGGGCTTGTATTCGCTGGAATTTAGTAGAATGAGAGGGGATCTTACAGAAACATATAAAATTCTTAGAGGATTGGACAGGGTAGATGCAGGAAACATGTTCCCGATCTTGGAGGAGTCCAGAACCAGGGGTCATAGTTTGAGAATAAGGGGTAGGCCATTTAGTACTGAGATGAGGAAAAACCTTTTCACCCAGAGAGCTGTGAATCTGCGGAATTCTCTGCCACAGAAGGCAGTGGAGGCCAATTCACTGGATGTTTTCAAGAGAGTTAGATTTAGCTCTTAGGGCTCAGGGAATTAAGGGATATGGGGAAAAATCCAGAGTACTGATTTTGGATGATCAGCCATGATCATATTGAATGGTGGTGCTGGCTCGAAGGGCCGAATGACCTACTCCTGCACCTATTTTCTATGTTTCTATAATCAAGCAATTATTTCTTCATTGTCGCAAAGTTTCAAGAGTTTTATTGTCATGTGTCTAGCGACGGAATAAATATTTGCAGCAGGCCAACAGATATGTTGATATATTACCCTGTAAAAAACCCCATAATAAACCATGATGTACTTCTGTGTTTATCTTCTTCTTACCATCTGCCAAGAAGCAAATGGCCCTTCCTGATGGAGCAATGACTTGTTTGTGACGTATCCTAATTCCGTGAACTGCCAATAGGCAATAGGTCCCGGAGGAGTACATTCGGCCCTTCGAGCCTGCACCGCCATTCAATGTGATTATGGCTGATCATTCTCAATCAGTACCCCGTTCCTGCTTTCTCCCCATACCCCCTGACTCCGCTATCCTTAAGAGCTCTATCTAGCTCTCTCTTGAATGTATTCAGAGAATTGGCCTCCACTGCCCTCTGAGGCAGAGAATTCCACAGATTCACAACTCTCTGACTACAAAAGTTTTTCCTCATCTCTGTTCTAAATGGCCTACCCCTTATTCTTAAACAGTGGCCCCTGGTTCTGGACTCCCCCAACATTGGGAACATGTTTCCTGCTTCTAACGTGTCCAACCCCTTAATAATCTTATATGTTTCGATAAGATCCCCTCTCATCCTTCTAAATTCCAGTGTATACAAACCTAGTCGCTCCATTCTTTCAACATAACCTAGTCGCTCTAGTCTTTCAACATACAGTCTTTCAACAGATGAGCATTTTCAGTTGACAACGCACTGAATGGAAAATGATTAATAGAACTGTATGTATAGGTCTTTAGAACATATGTAACCCCCTTGCCAATTAACTTATTACTACTTGAGCTCTATAGCTCTTCCAGTGTTCATTCCTATCAACTTGCATTATACTGTGTAACTAAAAATTATGACTGCAAAAAAACATTGAGGATACCAGATAAAGTTTATCAATTAATAAAATAAATGCACCCACCACTCACAGATGTGAAATAATTCCCTCTGATCCAATTATATTGACTAAAATTCAGTGTTCATAATGTCAAGTTGTAAGGTACCCAAGCGGAATATAAGGTGGACACAAAATACTGGAGTAACTCAGCAGGTCAGACAGCATCTCTGGAGAAAATGAATCGTTGACGTTTCAGGCGACACACTCCTTCAGCAACGGAATATAAGGTGCTGCTCCTCCCTTTGCATGTGGCCGCACTCAGGCAATGGAGGACAAACCAGCATCTGCAATTCCTTTGTCTACGCTAAACCTGCACAGCCCTCCTGGAGAGATAATTCCAAGGATTTGAATTCTGAAGAATTCTCCCGTCCAGCTCTTCAAGAAATAGAAACATTGAAAGTAGGTGCAGGAGTATGCCATTTGGTCCTTCGAGCCAGCACCACCATTCAATATGATCATGGCTGATCATCCAGAATCAATATCCTATTCCTGCTTTTTCCTCATATCCCTTGATTTCATTAGCCCTAAGAGCTATATCTAACTCTCTCTCTCTCGAATGAATGAATGAATGAATGAATAAGTTTATTGGCCAGGTACGTACACATACAAGGAATGGGTCTTGGTGCCCCGCTCACAAGTAATAACACGAACATACAGTAAACAATTAAGAATAAAGCATAAAACATTAAAACATTAAGACTACAACATTACAGTTTAAACATGTGAGTGAAATAAACCGGAGTAAAAAGAGACTACAGACTTTTGGTTATTGAGTAGAGCTACTACTCACGGAAACAAAGCTGTTTTTATGTCTGGCTGTGGCTGCTTTGACAGTCTTGAATACATCCAGTGACCTGGCCTCCACTGCCTCCTATGCCAGAGAATTCCACAGATTCACAACTCTCTGGGTGAAAAAGTTTTTCCTCATCTCAGTCCTAAATGGCCTACCCCTTATTCTCAAACTGTGACCCCTGGTTCTGGACTCCCCCAACATCGGGAACATTTTTCCTGCACCTAGCCTGTCCAATCCCTCAAGAATTGTATATGTCTCTATAAGATCCTCTCTCATCCTCCTATATTCTAATAAATACATGCTTTTGGTTCTAATAAAGGACTTCTGAATGGATTGTATTTTATAGATTATGGGAGAAGATGGATATAATCGAGAACAAACTGGTGATTTAGCATATTCCAGTCTTGCTGTTAGTTGGCCTTTGTCAGGTTGCAACAGGGAACTTTAACTGAGTGCAGTTGGCATTCCCAATTGCCGAGCAATAACTCCCGCTGAAATTCAATGCATGTAGAAACCAGGATGGTGACACTCAGACCAGGGCCGTCTTAACGCATGGGCCTGATGGGCACTTGCCCGGGGGCCCCATGCTGATCTGTGTATGTTAAGTGACTTGCAATAAATAAATACTACTTTAAAAATGTAGGTTCAATAAGTGCTTTTTTCGCAACATTTTCAGTGCTTCTCACAGCGATCTGTAAGTGCTTTTCGCAACAATGTAGCACCCTAAGTCCATCGCTAAGTGCTTTTCGCCGGCACGACAAGGAGGGGGCTGGTAGGGAAAGGGGGGTGGGGGAGAGTAACGGTGGGGGCCCCAGTACACTGCTTTGCCCGGGGGCCCATAATGCTGTAAAAACGGCCCTGACACAGACGTGAATAACGGCACTAAACGTTATTCATGTTTATCATGTATCTGCACACTTTGGATGGCTCTTTCCACTGACTGGTTAGCACACAGCAAAAGCTTTTCACTGTACCTCTGTACACATGACAATAAACTAAACTCAGACTTTGACTCAAACTCAACTGTGACACCTTTGACAATTAAATTAAGATTCACTTATGTTTTGTGTTCTGCCTATTACAGTCTTATTCTTTTCACTGTGTAATTTGAATTTTCTTGGGTTGTCTGGGTCCATATGCCTGTGTTGCTGCTGCAAGAAAGATTTTCATTGTACCTGCACCCGACCTTGCTTGTGCATATGACAATAAACTTGTGAAGATAGGTATAAGAATATGAACCGTTACATTTAGAAAAGGTGCATGGATTCAAGTATCGGTGCAACAGGGACTGCAGTCCTTGAAGCAAAATATATTTGATTTCCAGTTGAGTAGAAGTAATTTTTTTGTTGTTGAACGGCATCCAGGCCATGCTGACAGCTTGCCAAGCAAACCGATTGTGTTTCTAATTGCCAATCTGTTGATGATTGCAGCTGCTCAGATCTGCTTGCATTGTCAGAGAGGATTTTGAGGATAAGCTTGAGTGATTCCACAGCTCAGGTGTCACTCGGTGTCACAATGACTCAGCTTGGGAGGATCCAGGGAGTTACATCCAGAAAATAGCTTTTGGGCTCCATCAATGTTTAATCGGTGAAATCAAAAACCAGCATTCTTTTTTATCAAGGAACTGCGAAGTGGCACAGTGAGGAGGGCCACTCACTCAGTGCTGGAGATAAGGGTTTGATCCTGACCTTGGGTAATGCCGAGTTTGGAGTTTTGCATGTTCTCTCTAAGACCACATGGGTTTCCCCTCGGACCTAGGGTGGTCGGTGTATGAAATGAATTGCCAGAGGTGGTATTGTAGGAAGGAACTGCAGATGCTGGTTCAAACCGAAGATAGACTAAGTCTGAAGAAGGGTCTCGACCTGAAACATCACCCATTCCTTTAATCCAGAGATGCTGCCTATCCCACTAAGTTACTCCAACATTTTGTGCCAGAGAAGGAAGTTGAGGCAGGTACTATTGCAAGATTTAAGAAACAATTAGACAGTTACATGGATAGGGCAGGTTTAGAGGGATACGGGCCAAATCAAAGCAGGTGGGACTAATGTAGCTGGGACATGTTGGCCGGTATGGGCAAGTTGGGCCGAAGGGCCTGTTTTCACACTGTATGACTCTTTGACCATGACTCTATGACTCGAATTCCGATTTTGTTCCCACATCCCAAAGACATGTGGGTCGTAAATTTAAATGGCCTGTGTAAAATTCCCCCAACATGTCGCTGAGTGATAGAATCTGGGGGGAGTTGATGAGAAAGTAGTGGGTAATAAAAAAAGGATTAATGCAGGATTAGTGTAATTGGATGGCTGGAGAGCCTGGAACCATACTGTTTTACTCTGACTCTATATCGCTTTAAAATTATTGACTTGTTTCATTGAAAACTAGTTAAGTAAGCGTCACATTTTCCAATAAGCTCCAAGGTATGTGAAGCAAATGGTCTAATTCCAAGTAGTGCTGGATATTTCATCTTAGTTGGGGCATCACAAAAGACCTCAGGTCCTTTGAACTGGCTTGATGGCAAAATCAATATTATGCCCTCGTTCCTGATATCCAATAATCTCTGTTGGAACTGATTATACATGAGTGCTGATAATATAGATATTGAGCTCAACCGTGAGGCTTGGATCAATAACTTTCCGAAGTGTAAAAATATCGACCAGGCCGACAGCCATTTGGGCAAGTCATTACAAAACAGCTGATGCCAGGAAAGCTGACTATTATGCAGTATATTTTCAGGAGGGGCAGGCAGAGAGAAAATAAAACTAATTAGTCGAATTTACAATGGGCAACAGGATATAATTCTGGGGTAAAATAGGTGGAAGAAAACAATGGAGACAAATGATTATATAGTATTGGAAAACTGAGGCTTCTGACAAAAGGCAGTGCAGTGGAGCATCTGGTAGAGCTGTTGCCTCACAATGCCAATGAACCAGGTTTGATTCTGACCTTGGGTACTGTCTGAGTGCAGTTTGCACTGTCCCCTGTGCCCATATGGGTTTCCTCCGGGTATTCCAGTTTTCTCCCATATCCCAAGTCATGCCATAGGTTAATTGGACTCTGTAAAATTGCCGATTGTTTAGAGAATGGATGAGGACATCAGATAACATAGAACTAGTGTGATCAGGTGGTCGACGGATGGCATGGACTTGGTAGGCCGAAGGACCTGTTTCCACACTGAATCTCTAAACTAAACTCAATTAGTGCGATAAAATAAATCTCTCTGTGGTTGTTGAACGGCAACAAAACCATGCTCTCCCACGGCAATGTGATGTGAGGAAAATCACATGGCTCAGTACCACGGATTGAATTTTACCTGGTTCCCCCACCTGTAAGCCAAGAAACACACTCACTTCCAAGTTAAATGAATGATAAATATGGGCCTTCAAGCATCTCCAGCCATTATTGTGGTTGGTAAACTCCAGAGGACATGTTTGAACATATCCCTTTTAAATACAATGCCAGCCCGCATGGCTTAGTTTACACGACATCAAATCTTTCTCTCATGATCATTACCATATAACCCTGGTAATATTCAGACCGACACATTTTTGGGTTGAAAAATAATTAAGTGAAATTCATTTTAAAACTGAGTTCAAACCATTTTTCAAAATTATACATACATCCAGTGTAGAAAGGTCTGTTATTTTATTTTAAACCGAAGGGTCTGTTTCCATGCTGGAACTCTAAAATAAAATAAAATGAATAAAGAATGAACAGAAATATATATAATGGTTGCAATTAGACTGCTTGTGCTTTTTGTATTGTATCACTGCCTGGTACATTTTATTTTTCTGCAAAGAAACAGCATGCGATTTGCTGTCTGAAATTAAACAAAATGTGATCCAAAGATGTGAGTCATAATGTGAAAATTCTGAGGAAAGAAAAAGAACTTTTCAATCTGTATTTGATAATCCGAGTTCTTTACCTTCAGCCTGAATAACATGCGTATACTGGATGAGTACAACAGATTTATTCCACAGTGGGGTTCTTCCCGTGAGGATCTCCAGATACAATGCTGTGTCTGAAAAGATCTCAACTGGGGAGAGGGAAAGAACAACTTTTCCACGATTGTTTACTTTTGATACAGAAAGGAAAAAGGGGCGTAACAGATAAAATCAAGGACCAATTACAATTCTAATACAATTCCCATGGTTACAGAGAAAACAAAACCATTAATACAAGTCACATACTTTTGGGGAAACACATCAATTTACCTAGAGTGGATTGAAAACTTTTCCTACTTTCACACGCACCCATATAAGGAGTTGTTAATGAGAAAGAAACTTTTCATCTACTATATAGGAGCAATCTCGCAGCTGCACGACCTTGCTTCTAACTGTTTTAGTACACAAGCTAACACTATCAGACAATGGAGTACTTTAAGAACAAAGAACCCCGATACTCCTCTGTCTACTCCCTATCACTCGCAAAGGGACAAACACATTCCATTCCCAATGATAACATTTCTGCCACAAGCATCCATCTTACTGCTTTCTACTGAAAATAAACATTCATTTTATATTAGCTAAAACAACAAAATAAACCATCTTCGACCATCTACAACAAAATATCAATATCTCTAATTAACTATATCAGCTAATAGCATAGATTCTCATTTTGATCAGCTTTATCATTAATGGGTTCCACCCACGGCATAGTGCATGTGGGCTATTGTTGCCTGACGACAACAGTAATCCAGCTGTGACCTTGGGAAGCATCCCCAGACAATAGCACATCACGCAGTGCATTTAACATTACATCACCACAGTTAGTTACTCCATCCCAGCATTCACACAACTTGTCCGCCCTGCAGCGCCTTCACGAGTTGGCAAGCTCGCACCAGTGCCGACGTCCCGCCACGGGGCATTCCGCCCGCACGGGCTATCGGCCCTCCGGGTTTGCCCCTATGCTTTCCAGCGCCGTGACGCCCACCAGGCGCCGCTCCAGAGGCCGTATGAGGGCCCGTATCAGGTGCTGGAGCATGGGCAGACAACCTTTGTGCTGGGCATGGGGGGGGGGGGGGGGGGGGTGGGGTCGTGTCGACTGACTGCGTAAAGCGGGCACATTTGGACATTGACCAGCCTGGGCTGGTTGCCCAGCCTCGGCCGCGAGGTCGCCCCCCCCTTCGCGGCTCCCTCAACCTGTGCCTCCGCCGGCCGACATCCGTACGCGGTCCGGTCGGGATGTGCGCCCGCCGGTGCGTTTCGTGCCTCCTGTTCTGTGGGGGAGGTGGCTCCCAGGGGTCGGGCCATATCACCTCGGTACGGGAACGGACCAGTCCGGGAGCGACCCTTAGCGACAGGGATAAAGGCCAGGGGGTTTAGGGCGCGATCGTTCCCTTGCAGACCCGACTGGACAAGAGAACAACAGCTAATAAAGTCCCTCCCGAAACACCTGGCTCCTCGCCTTCATTTCGGGCTTATCGACGCGCCACAACTTCCAATATTTTCTGTACCTTCCCTTTACCAGCGTTCATCTTTATTCTTCTCACTCCATGTAATTTCTCGCTCCGTTCGTCCTTCCTATTTACACCTCGAATGTATCGCAAAATGCTGGAGTAACTCAGCTGGTCAGGCAGCATCTCAGGAGAGAAGGAATGGGTGACGTTTCGGGTCGAGACCCCACTTCAGACTGAAGAAGGGTCTCGACCCGAAAGGTCACCCATTCCTTCCCTCCTGAGATGCTGCCTGACCTGCTGAGTTACTCCAGCATTTTGTGACACCTTCGATTTGTATCAGCATCTGCAGTTATTTTCCTATTTACACCTGGTCAGTCGGACCTATACCGCCCTCTCCCGGATAAAATCAGCGCCACTTCGTTATACCACAGACGGGCATTAGAATCAGGGGGAGCCCGGAGCTCAGGTCCCGCCGCCCGCGGCCGCTGCCGAACCCGCGGGAAGGGCGATTGTTTCAATCTTTATATTTTCACAAAAGTAATTTCTGTTCCGTTGCCGGACGCGGTGAACTCGTTAAAATGAACGGATCGACAGCTCTGATTTGAGTAGCACTTTATTCCTCTCTTCCCACCTTTACATCCCCCCTGGTTTTATTTCCGCGCTCACTGAGGGTTTTTACGACGCGGAATTTGGGGATTCAATGGGAGCCGTTCAGCGCCGACCTGTTGCCCACCGGGTTTCTGCCCCACAGCCCCTGAGCCCCGCTCCTGACGCCGGTCACGGGACCCGACCCCCTTCACACACCCGGAGCGGAACCGGAGCAGATTCTCAGGCACTGGTTTCCAACCCACGTCCAGAAGAAAGGATAAAGTTTCTCCGTGAATTTATTCCCAGTGAAGGTGTGGAGATGGGACTTGGTGGCCGCGTCGTAAAATGAAACTGTCCCGTACTCGTAACTGAGATGAACTCCCACCCTCCCGGGGATGGGACGGGCGGGGAGACGGGATGGAGGGGAGGTGCCTACGTTAACGTCGTTACCATCTCGCCTGATGCTCCAGACTCCAGTCTCTGGGGTCAGGACGCCCGCACTCTTCCTGTCTACAGACTCTGCGGCGACTCCCAGACTCCAGCCCTGATTGGACCCGATCCCCACCTCCCAGTAATATCTCCCCGATGTGAATCCTTCCGATCCCAGGACGCACGTATTTTGCATAAACCTCTTCCCGGTGTCAGGGAGACTTCGCCAGCAACCGTCATATTGCATGCTCTTGCGATCATCAGACACGTGGAGATGCACATGCGCTGTTTCCACATCCAGGGCGACGGAGACTGGGGGGAGAAGCAGAGAATCAGAGAGTCCCCGGGGGTCAGGGGGGAGACTCGACCTCGGGCACAAACGGTCGGCCAACTGAAAGATTGCGCGGGGTTTTAACGTCGAGTGGAGAAGAAAGCCCTTTTCCGACGTGGTGGAGTTGTATTTGTGCAGAGGTGAGAGAAGACGATGGAGACAGCGAGATGTGGTGACGCCCTCAGAGCAACAGAGCCCGGTTCTTGGTTCTTTGTTCCTCCGAAATATTCCAAACAGGATTTATACCGGAGGTGGCGGGGTATGGACTTAAGGAAGAAGGGCTTCTTGGAGAAGAAGAGCTGCCTTAAATTTAGTTGCGTCTGGTTGAGTAACTACAGTAGGGTGAAGACTATTCCATGCTTTAATTGTGCGAGGGAAGAATGAATTGCTATACTTATCTATCTTGGTAGCTGGCATCTCAAATTGAAGAAAGCCAATGGAATGTTGGCCTTCATAAGAAGGGGAGTTAAGTATAGGAGCAAAGAGGTCCTCCTGCAGTTGTACAGGGCCACCATGAGACCGCACCTGGAATACTGTGTGCAGTTTTGGTCTCCAAATTTGAGGAAGGATATTCTTGCCATTGAGGGCGTGCAGCGTAGGTTTACTAGGTTAATTCCCGGAATAGCGAGACTGTCCTATGTTGAAATACTGGAGCGACTAGGCTTGTATACACTGGAATTTAGAAGGATGAGAGGAGATCTTATCGAAACATATAAGATTATTAAGGGGTTGGACACGTTAGAGGAAGGAAACATGTTCCCAATGTTGGGGGAATCCAGAACCAGGGGCCACAGTTTAAGAATAAGGGGTATGCCATTTAGAACAGAGATGAGGAAAAACTTTTTCAGTCATAGAGTTGTAAATCTGTGGAATTCTCTGCCTCAGAAGGCAGTGGAGGCCAATTCTCTGAATGCACTCAAGAGAGAGCTAAATGGAGCTCTTAAGGATAGCGGAGTCAGTGGGTATGGGGAGAAGGCAGGAACGGGGTACTGATTGAGAATGATCTGCCATTGAATGGTGGTGCTGGCTCGAAGGGCCGAAAGGCCTACTCATGCACCTATTGTCTATTGTCTATTGAATCGAATGCCCTCGTCTACACCCGATGGGTTTGTGTTTGGTGTAGATGTGGTAATCTACGTCGAGCCGACCATTTAACATTTTGTAAAAACAGGTCAAACAATGGGCTTTACGTCTGTCTTGGAGAGTGTTCCCCAGCAATGAATTTAGAAGTTCGGTAACACTCGCTTCTCTCTCATAGGTATTTGTAACAAAACGAGCTGCCTGTCTTTGAACACGTTCGATGGAAGAAATGTTTTTATTTGTGTATGGGTCCCATGCTATTCACTTTGTTCCCTTTATCACGCATCTGTTCACTAGTGCTGCTCGATTGTAATCGTGTATTGTCTTTCTGCCGACTGGTTGGCACACAACATAGGCTTTTCATTGTACCTCGGTGAGCCCGGTGATGGGAGACAATGAGCCGTGTTAGGATGAAGCGGAGGGAACTGAGTGGGATAGAAAGACGAGGAGGAGGAGTTTCGGGATTGCGGGAAGGAGAATCGGGGATGGGAATGATGGACTGCGTTGACTACAAATTGGCATCAAGAACTCCAACAACATCAAACCAGCATTCGGATCGAGCGGATGTGGAGTGGATGTTTACCTAGCAGGACAGTCTGGGATTAGAGCCAAAAGCTTCGTAATAAAAGGACAAATGTTTTGAATGTCTTTAGTCACAGGGTGGCAAATCTGTGGAATTCATGGAAGCAAAAAGCTGTGGAGGCCACATCGATGGATATTTTTAAGGCAGAGAACGACAAAGTCTTGATTAGTAACGTGGTCCTGATAAGGCGTGGAAAAAGGACCTTCAGCTCAACTTGCCCATAGCATCCGCCATGTCCCAGCTACACCAGTCCCACCTGCCTGCGTTTGGCCCATATCCTTCCAAACCTGTCCTATCCATCTACCTGTCTAACTTTCTTGAACGTTAGGATAGTCCGTGCACCAACTACCTCCTCTGGCAACCCGTTCCATACACCCACCACTCTTTGTTAGGACACAATAGACAATAGGTGCAGGAGTAGGCCATTTGGCCCTTTAAGCCAGCACCGCCATTCAATGTGATCATGGCTGATCATTCTCAATCAGTACCCCGTTCCTGCCTTCTCCCCATACCCCCTGACTCCGCTATTCTTAAGAGCTCTATCTAGCTCTCTCATGAATGCATTCAGAGAATTGGCCTCCACTGCTTTCTGGGGCAGAGAATTCCACAGGTTCACAACTCTATGACTGAAAAAGTTTTTCCTCATCTCCGTTTCTAAAGGACCTACCCCTTATTCTTAAACTGTGGCCCCTGGTTCTGGACTCCCCCAACATTGGGAACATGTTTCCTGCCTCTAATGTGTCCAACCCCTTAATAATCTTATACGTTTCGATAAGATCCCCACTCATCCTTCTAAATTCCAGTGTATACAAGCCTAGTCGCTCCAGTCTTTCAAAATATGACAATCCCGCCATTCCGGGATTTAACCTAGTAAACCTACGCTGCACGCCCTCAATAGCAAGAATATCCTTCCTCAAAAATGGATACTGCACACAGTACTCCAGGTGCGGTCTCACTAGGGCCATGTACAACTGCAGAAGGACCTTTTGCTCCTATATTCAACTCCCCTTGTTATGAAGGCCAACATTCCATTGGCTTTCTTCACTGCCTGCTGTACCCGCATGCTTCCTTTCAGTGACTGATGCACTAGAACACCCAGATATCGTTGTATATCCCCTTTTCCTAACTCAGATTCCTATTAAGTCCTTACTCCCTCATCTAAACCCGATGTCCTCTGGTCGCCGATTCACTCACTTTGTTTGTTGTTAAACAGGTTTCAAAAATGCAGTCAACGCTGCCGCAATCTCTTCGCTTGCCACGCCCAATATCCTGGAATATGTTGCAACAGACATGGCGAAATGCCACTTGGGCATCTTACAACTCAGCGGTATGAATATTAATCTCAATAACTTCAAGTAACCCTTGCGTAGGAAGGAACTGCAGATGCTGGTTAATCCGAAGATAGACAGAAAGTGTTGGATTATCTCAACGGGACAGGCGGCCTCTCCGGATAGAAGAAATGGGTGGGTATTCGGGTCTAGACCCTTCTTCAGACTGAAGTCAGGGGAGAGGGAGATACAGATATAAGGTCGTGTAAGGTGTGAAAACGAGACAAAGGGGGTGGAGATCAAGGAATATGTGGAATCAAAGCAAACAGAGACAAAATGTAATCGGAGACAGTCAGACTGGTTGGAGAACTGGGAAGGGGGAGGGATGGAGAGACGGGGAAAGCAAGGGTTACTTGAATTTAGCGAAGTCAATATTCATACCGCTGGGGTATGAAATAGGATGTGCTGTTTCTCCAAACCCTCACTCTGACAGTGGAGGAGGCCCAGGACAGAAAGGTCAGAGTAGGAATGGGAGGGGGAGCTAAAGTGTTTAGCAACTGGGAGATCAGGTAGGCAGAGGCGGACTGAAGAAGGGTCTCGACCCGAAACGTCAGACATTCCTTCTGTCCAGTGATGCTGCCTGTCCCGCTGAGTTACTCCAGCATTGTGTGTATATCTTCGGTTTAAAGCAGCATCTGTAGTTCCTTCCTCCACATCAGTTCAGATATTGAACCTTTGTTACCACCGTACACTATCCGTTCTCTATTGCCTCGTCAGTCTAGGATAATCTCTCTCAATGCAGTTGCGACATTTTCTATCATCAGTGGCACAGTTCTTTAACATCCCTCCCTATCACATCGGAAACACCTGGATCCTGATTCTTTGAGCTATCTGTCCTTCGCCTCTTATCAACCATGTCTTTGCAATGCCTTCAACATCAGAGATCCCTTTAGTAATCGCGACCATACATTCACCCGCTTCACTGCATTGAAATCAGTAGCTTTTAGCACATCAACCCCATTGTGTTCATGAAACCGGCCTTGCGTGTCCGTACTTTCAAATGCATTTGATCCACTCTCCACATTTTCCTCAATCTCCCCCTTGCTGACCTACAAGGTTCCTTGGCGAGTACGGCTGAAGACAATTCGAAAGTGTGTTATACATACGTTGAATCAAGAGGGTATCAATGGAGAGAGGGTGACACTTGTTGGACAAAGGAAGTAATTCATGTCTTAAGTGCCTCACCAGTCCGGTATTAAAGGTATCACAAAATGCTGGAGTAACTCAGCGGGTCAGGCAGCATCTCTGGAGAGAAGGAATGGGTGACGTTTCGGGTCGAGACCCTTCTTCAGACTAATGATTCCTTTCCCCTGCAACCGCAGGAGATGCAACACCTGTCCCTTTACCTCCCCCCTCAACTCCATCCAAGGACCCAAACAGTTTTTCCGGGTGAGACAGAGGTTCACCTGCACCTCCTCCAATCTCATCTATTGTATCCGCTGCTTTAGATGTCAACTTCTTTACATCGGCGAAACCAAACGCAGGCTCGGCAATCGTTTCGCTCAACACCTTCGCTCAGTCCGCCATAACCAACCTGATGTCCCGGTGGCTGAGCACTTCAACACCCCTTCCCACTCTCAGTCTGACCTTTCTGTCATGGGCCTCCTCCAGTACCATAGTGAGGCCCACCGGAAATTGGAGGAACAGCACCTCATATTTCGCATGGGCAGCTTGCAGCCCAGCGGTATGAACATTGACTTCTCCAACTTTAGACAGTTCCTCTGTCCCTCTCTTCCCCTCCCCCTTCCCAGTTCTCCCTCTAACTTCCTGTCTCCACCATTATCCTTCCTTTGTCCCGCCGCCCCTGACATCAGTCTGAAGAAGGGTGTTGACCCGAAACGTCACCCATTCCTTCTCTCCTGAGATGCTGCCTGACCCGCTGAGTTACTCCTGCATTTTGTGAACAAATACCTTTGATTCCGGTAGTAAATAGACCCTTTACATATAACTGATACTTCAATATCTCCAATGGGCTTTTTTTTTAGGTTTTACCTCTTGTAATGCCATCGGGCACTTCCGTGAACACCGTGTTCAACAAAAATGGGTGATCAAACTTTTCAACGGCCAGGGCACCCTCTGCTACTGACAGCGTCAGGGCTTCATCGCTCACACTGCATTAATTAAACAACCAGTTAGAAGACCAACGTCCAATGTTTCCTGAGTTATATTACAAAAACAACACAGCGAGCCTCACCTCCTCTTCCGAAGAGTTTCCTCCTGAAATACATAACAACAGAAAGACCAATTAATTTCCACATCGTGACAGCAGGAAGTTCAGCCAAATTGTTACAATTTGCCAACAGATCCCGGCTTCCACTGCTGGTGTAGGTTCTTGACCCAGAACATCTACCAACCTTTACCCCCACCTCTTTGTATTCACTGGAGTTTAGAAGAATGAGAGGGGATCTTATAGAAACATGTAAAATTATAAAAGGACTGGACAAGCTAGATGCAGGAAAAATGTTCCCAATGTTGGGTGAGTCCAGAACCAGGGGCCACAGTCTCACAATAAAGGGAAGGCCATTTAATACTGAGGTGAGAAGAACTTTTTCACCCAGAGAGTTGTGAATTTGTGGAATTCTCTGCTTTTGCAGTTGCAGCTCCTGGACTGTGGAACAGCATCCCTCTCCCCATCATATCATATCATATCATATCATATATATACAGCCGGAAACAGGCCTTTTCGGCCCTCCAAGTCCGTGCCGCCCAGTGATCCCTGTACATTAACACTATCCTACACCCACTAGGGACAATTTTTACATTTTACCCAGCCAATTAACCTACATACCTGTACGTCTTTGGAACTGTCCCCCTCCATCGACTCCTTTAAGTCCAGGCTCAAAACCTATTTCTACTCCCTAGCGTTTGAGGCCCTCTGAGGGGGCGCTGTGAACTGTTTATGTATGTGCTGTTATCTTTGTGTGCCATTGTATGTTCGTTTCTTAGTACCTGAACTGATGTGCGGCACTTTGGTCAATGTGGGTTCTTTTTAAATGTGCTATACAAATAAATTTGAATTGACTTGACTTGACTTGACCGAGGGCAGTAGAAGCCAAATCACTGGCTCGAAAGGCTGAATGGCCTCCTCCTGCACATATTTTCCATGTTTCTATGCTTGCAAAAGTTATTTCGCCAGCTTGTGAGGAGATATTACGTGAGTCTGCGTGAGAATTAGGCCCAGTTAACATGGAAAAATATTACTAGCTCAGTGTAATAACTGCTGATCTAGAGTAGAGTGCAGCTGTGCTTGTGTAAGGAAAGCAGTAACTATGGCCCTGGAACAAACGCACCATTTATTCAGAGACACAAGACATGGCGGATTTGGGAGTAGGCATGTACCGATGATGCTTCGGTACTGGAGCCTTCTTGTGTCTTGTGGAGTAGAGGGGGTAGAGCTGGAAAAGAGGGGGAAGGGGAAGGACTCAGTGCAAGTATTGGCAATTGACAGGTGGATTCGGCTGAGGAAGGACGTTGGTGAGATGGACGGAGATATCCACCGCCGTGGAGATGGGGACAAAGATGGCCTCAGGATTGGAATATGATCAGGATGAAAGATGGTGAATAGAACAAAATGCTTGTCAAAATGTACCGTTGGAATCACTCCCATTCGTGACTGAAATGGCACAGAGGAGGCTGAGGGTGGGTAATGACTGGATCAGGGGAACATTGAAAATATTGTCAGAAGTGCGAAAGAAATTAAAACTGTCGAATTCCATTTGTACGGCCCCTAAAATAGCGATAAACCCAGATTTTTTACCATCTACTATGGACTCAGGGTATAACAATTGGTCAAACAAGGGGTTAATATATATCGCACAAGTGTTTAATGGACAGATCATGAAGTCATTCGAACAACTTGCACAGGAATTTAATCTACCAGCTCAAGATGGTGAATTTAATGGAAGGGGAGGGTTGGATGTCTACAGGAGAGAACGTGCTGGGAGCTAAACAGAAAGGTTTAGGAGATCATCGGATGGAGCAGGGGGTATAAACGTGATGGCGGGGCCTAGGGGTGAAAAGAAATATGGAGGGTTGTGGGGAACAGGGAGACTTGATGGGGATTAGATTGACCTATAATAGGATAATTCAGTGTACACGAGTCTGAAGAAGGGTCTCGACCCGAAACGTCATCACTTCCTTCTATCCAGAGATGCTGCCTGTCCCGCTGAGTTACTCCAGCATTTTGTGTCTCTTCAGGGTAAAGGCTTTTGGTGTGTTTGCTATTTAGAATATGAGGTAATTTACTTCCCTACAACTATTCTAATTTGTTCATTGGGTTGTTTAAATTAATACTGACTAGCTAATCAATTTATTCCATCGTAGGGGAGGTGCCTTCCCAATCTCGTTGTACCCCTGTACAATGACAATAAAGATATATTGTATTGTATTGTATGTGATTTGTTTAAATCAGCCCCGAATTAAAGCACAATGCTGAATTTATTTCAAAAGTCGCCCACTATTTTGTGATGTTGGAAAATAACTGCAGATGCTGGTACAAATTGAAGGTATCACAAAATGCTGGAGTAACTCAGCAGGTCTGAAGAAGGGTCTCGACCCGAAACTTACTCTAAACCAAACTGAAAATGTAACCCCTTACCTTCAGAAACATCAAACTGTCCGTTAGGTTCAGCTGATCCTGTAGCTTCAAGCATTTCTCAGGCATAGAGTTTATCTCCTCTTGAATCGCTCGGAGATTCTTTTCCATTGGATTTAGAACACTGTTCTCTTCTTCCAGAAGATCCTTGAGAAAGAGGAGCTCTTTCTCATTGAGAATCTGGCGCAGTTCAGCAAATACCGATGTGATGTAGGTCACCAGGTTCTGATACTGTTCCTGTCAAATGAAAGGTGAAGGTCAATATTATCGAGCCTGGAATCTAAGACAAATAGCACAAGATCAGAGAAGGGAAATTGGAAACCTTACCTGGACTCCAGAAATCTTCACTTTCTGTTGCTGCTCCATTTCCTCCATCGCTGATTTATTTTTTGTGAGAGTTTCCAAAGATGTTTTAATCTTCTCCTGGGATTGAGGTTCAGATTCAGTGAGTAAAAGAATTAGACCAGACGGAACCAATGGACTGCAGACACGGAACTGTACATGAACGTTTACAAAAAGACACAGACTGCTGGGGAACTTGGCGGGTCAGGAAGCGTATGGGGGGTAGGGGAGGGGGGAGAGGAGAGGGGGAAGGGGGCGAGGGATGGAGGAGAGGGTGCTGCACCAATGCAGGAGAGGTTTGGGCCCAGTAACTTGGTCTAGTAAGGCAAGGCAAGTTTATTTATATAGCACATTTCATACAGCAATGGCAATTCAAAGTGAGCATAAAAATACAGAACAAGGAGAAAAGGTAGGAAAATACAAATAATAAGAGTAATAAGATAAATGAAAAAGTTATGTAAGATTAATAGAGGATGATTAATAGAGTAATAGTTGGGAATTAAAGTGTCGTGGGTGGTGTGGGTTTGTTATGTATGTATGTAGTTTGGTTACCTACAAACTGTAAATGTTAATGTTTATGCTGAAGGAATTACACGAGAAATTCCAAGCTTCACAATTGGAATTTGAGGAGCATTTCCTTCAGTTTGCAATCAAGCAAAACATAAGCCCAGGCCAGAAAAGTCAGCGCAGTAATGCAAAGGAGAGTTGAACTGGTTAGCAACCGGTAGATCCATCGGGGCTTGGCAGGAGTACTCGCGGAAATGGTGGCTCAATCTACCCTCTCGCCTCGCCGGTGTAATGGAGGTCACGTCGGGAACAGAGGATGCAGTGGGTGAGGGTCACAGGTGGTGCACGAAAACCCCCCTCTCTCTCTCTCACTGTCAGGGGTCCCTTGATGGGTGTAAGACAGACAGAAAGCAAAGAGTGGGGATAAATGGGTCCCCTTTCAGAATGGCAGGCAGTGACTAGTGGGGTACCGCAAGGCTCAGTGCTGGGACCGCAGCTATTTACAATATACATTAATGACTTGGATGAAGGGATTAAAAGTACCATTAGCAAATTTGCAGATGATACAAAGCTGGGTGGTAGAGTGAACTGTGAGGAAGATGCTATGAGGTTGCAGGGTGACTTGGACAGGCTGTGTGAGTGGGCGGATGCATGGCAGATGCAGTTTAATGTGAATAAGTGTGAGGTTATCCACTTTGGTGGTAAGAATAGGAAGGCAGAGTATTATCTGAATGGTGTCAAGTTAGGAACAGGGGATGTACAACGAGATCTGGGTGTCCAAGTGCATCAGTCACTGAAAGGAAGCATGCAGGTACATCAGGCAGTGAAGAAAGCCAATGGAATGTTGGCCTTCATAACAAGAGGAGTTGCGTATAGGAGCAAAGAGGTCCTTCTGCAGTTGTACAGGGCCCTAGTGAGATTGCACCTGGAGTACTGTGTGCAGTTTTGGTCTCCAAATTTGAGGAAGGATATTCTTGCTATTGAGGGCGTGCAGCGTAGGTTTACTAGGTTAATTCCCGGAATGGCGGGACTATCATATGTTGAAAGACTGGAGCGACTAGGCTTGCATAGACTGGGATTTAGAAGGATGAGAGGAGATCTTATCGAAACGTATAAGATCATTAAGGGGTTAGACACGTTAGAGGCAGGAAACATGTTCCCAATGTTGGGGGAGTCCAGAACAAGGAGCCACAGTTTAAGAATAAGGGGTAGGCCATTTAGAACTGAAATGAGGAAAAACTTTTTCAGTCAGAGAGTTGTGAATCTGTGGAATTCTCTGCCTCAGAAGGCAGTGGAGGCCAATTCTCTGAATGCATTCAAGAGAGAGCTGGATAGAGCTCTTAAGGATAGCGGAGTCAGGGGGGATGGGGAGAAGGCAGGAACGGAGTACTGATTGAGAATGATCAGCCATGATCACATTGAATGGCGGTGCTGGCTCGAAGGGCCGAATGGCCTCCTCCTGCACCTATTGTCTGTTGTAAGGGAGAAGGTATAGGCACAGGTGTCTCATGTCTTACTGTAGGTGGGGCGGGTACATGGGGAAGGGGTGGTTCGTGTGGGAAACTGAGTGCAAAACAGCAGTCTCTGCGAAAGGCGGAAATGGAAAATCACCAGATGCTCTTTGCTTTTTTTACCTTGAAGATTTCCACTGCTTCTTTAATCGGCATGAAGAGGTGCTCTCTGTGTTCCCGCGCGTCTCGGCAGATCAGGCAGATTAGTTGCTTGTCTGTTTCGCAAAACAGCTTCAGTTCTTCCTGGTGTTCCTCGCAGTGAAGTTTACTTTTCTTGCTTTCCGTTTTCGGGCTGAGTGTTCGAGCTTTCTCGGTGATACTCACCAGGGTCCGATTCATCCTGAGGCTGCGGTCTGCAAACTCCTCTCTACACTCCGGGCAGGAGTTTCTCCCCTCCCTGTCCCAACTCTGCGTGATGCAGGAGCGGCAGAAGTTGTGCCCGCACTCCAGTGACACCGGATGGGTGAACAAATCCAGGCAGATGGGACAAACCACGTCCTCGGTCCAACACTCGGACTGAGCCATCGAAGCCATTTTCAATTCACACAACTTACTGGTTCACGCCGAGCCCTGGAGTATCGCGAGTGTTCAAATGTGCGCTGGCAGCAAAGGCTGAACAATACTAATAAACAACACCAAGTCAAGTCAAGTTTATTTGTCACATACACATACAAGATGTGCAGTGACATGAAAGTGTCAACGCCTGCGGATTGTAGAAAAAAATTACAATTACAGCATAAAAATTAAAATTAATAGATTTTTAAAAATTCTTTGGAGATATAATAGTTAACAGTCCCGATGGCCTGTGGGAAGAAACTCCATCGCATCTGAAGAAGCCTGAAGAAGGGTCTCGACCCGAAACGTCACCCATTCCTTCTCTCCAGAGACCCTGCCTGACCCGTTGAGTTACTCCAGCATTTTGTGTCCACTGGCATCTCATATTTCGCTTGGGCAGCTTGCAGCCCAGTCGTATGAATATTGATTTCTGTAATTTCCAGTAACTCCAGCATTCCCTCTCTCTCTATCTCCCCACTCAAGTTGCACTAGCTTCTCGTTTTCACTCAACAAACAGCTAATAATGGCCTGTTTCCTTTATAATCGTTACGTTTTTGCATATCTTTCATTCATTGTTCTTTATCTCTTGGTTGGTGCAGCGTGTGGGCGGGGCCCAGGAGCGGTTGGAGCAGCATGTGGGCGGGGCCCAGGAGCGGGCGGAGCAGCGTGTGGGCGGGGCACTGGAGCGGTTGGTGCAGCGTGTGCTCGGGGCCCAGGAGCGGTTGGTGCAGCGTGTGGGCGGGGCCCAGGAGCGGCGGTTGGTGCAGCGTTGGTTTAAAAATGTTCCCTCACACTTCAAAAGAAGTGGTCTTTAGGAAGCCGCTGATTGGTGGAAGCGGACTAGAGGAAGCAGCTGATTGGGCGTAACCCCAGGGTTGTATTTCTGCTTTTTGTTCGTACTTTTAGTTAAGGGTTCAGTGAGTTCAGGGTTCAGTGAGTTCAGGGTTCAGTGAGTTCAGGGTTCAGTGAGTTAAGGGTTCAGTGAGTTCAGGGTTCAGTGAGTTCAGGGTTCAGTGAGTTAAGGGTTCAGTGAGTTAAGGGTTCAGTGAGTTGAGGGTTCAGTGAGTTCAGGGTTTAATGAGTTCAGGGTTCAGTGTTTTTTAGTAAAGGTACAGTTTAAAGCAAGGGTGTCAAACTCATTTTCACCCCGGGCCACATCAGCATTATGGTTGCCCTCAAAGGGCCGTTTGTAACTGTAAGACTGTATAAATGTAACTAATCCATAACATATTGTTAAATAACTGTCTGCATTTGATTATTATTTATTGAAATGAACAAATATTGTACATGCATTAACATAAATGTAAAAATATATGTAAGCACATTGACAAATTGAGCCCGTTCTTCGTAGGGTTTCCATTTCGACCTGGGGAAATCGCGTTTTTTCTTTAAAATAAATTGTCTCTTAAAAAGAATCTCAAAGGGGGGGGGGGGGGGTGGGGTGGAGAGGGGAGGGGTGGGTGAGATGGGGAAAGGGGAGAGGGATCCTCTGACACCGTCCTGCCAGCGGCCATCTTCTTTCTCCTTCACTGTGGTGCCGTGCTCCTCCAGGGGAGGGGGAGCGCAATTAAAGGCGGTACAGGGAAGGGGAGAGGGTGTGACCGAGGAGCCTTGGACCCAAAGCCTCTCCTGTATTGGTGTAGCATCCTCAACCCCCTACTCAATCCCCCTTATCCCTCCTCTCCCTACCCCCCACTCTCCCATTTTCCCTGACCCCCACTGCCCCCCTTCTCCCCCACCCACTCTCTCACCCCCCCATCAACACCCCCTCCTCCCCCCCACCCCCACTCTTCTCTCCTCCCCACCCCACCTTCCTCCCCAGTAGCACTCTCCCTCCAAACCCCACTCGCACTCTCCTCCACCCCCCCATTCCCCACCACTCTCTCCTCCCCCCACCCCCCACTCTCTCCTCCCCCGCCCCACTCTCTCCTTCCCATCCCCCCTTTCCGACCCTCTCCCCTCCTCCATCCCCCCTTTCCCCCACTCCCCTCCCCCACATTCTGTCCTCCCCCAGCCCCACTCTCCCCAGCCCCACTATCTCCTCCACCCCTCCTCACCCACCCCCGCCTCCCACACTCTCTCCTCCCCTCACCCCCCTCCCACCCACCCACTCGCCCCACCTGCATTCTCACCGTCCCCCTCTCCCCCACCCCCACTGTCCCCCTACCCCCCATTCTCTTCCCCCACCACCACCCCCTTCCCCCCGCACTCCCTCTCTCCTCCCCCCACCCTCCCCCTCCTTTCACTCTCACTGTCCCCACCTTCTCCCTCTTTGCTTCCCCCACTCTTCCCTGACCCCCACTATCCCCCTTCCCCCCACCCCCACTCTCTCTTCCCCCACCACCACCCCCCTCACCAGTCCCACTCTCCCACCCACCCCCACTCTCTGCTCCTCCCACCCTCCCCCTCCCCCCAACTCTCCCCTCTTCCCTGACCCCCACTGTTCCCCTTCCCCCACCCCCGCTCTCTCTTCCCCCAACCACCCCCGCTGTCCCCCTCCCCAGTCCCACTCTCCCCCTACTCTCTCCTCACCCACTCCCCCCTTTCCCCACCACCCCTTTCCCCCACTCTCTCCTCCCCCCATTCTCTCCTCCACCCCCCCCCCTCCTACCCCCACCCGCCCCCCACGTCCCCTCCCCTCCGTGGAGCCGTTGGCGGCGAAAGGCACTTACCGAACGTGCAGGGAGGAGGAGGGAGCCCCGGACTACTCGAGTTGGGTGGCGGAGGTGGGACTACTCGAGTCGGACGGCCGCGGGTCTGGGAGAGTGGGGAGGGGAGAGAAGTGAGAGGAGAGAGGAGAGAGGCGCGGCGGGGGATGCGCACAAGATGGCGGAGCATGAGGAGACCAGCGAGGTCACGTGGGAACGCGACCATGGGGATTGGTCCAGGGAGTGACATCGCTGATTGGCCAGCGATGTCATGTGCGCGTTTGGCGCCCGATTTAGTTAGTTCGGCGAAGTCTTCAAGGAAGACAGTAAGTTTTGTGATGGTTGTCCTTTACCTTGTTGTTTAACTCTGTATTCGAATATTGCGGTTGCAATAAACTTCTTCTACAACCAACAAGTTTCGGACTCGCCATATTGGTGACCCCGACGTGATCTGGACGATCACCGACTGAGCAGGAACCCGACGCCTCGTTGACGATGACCGCGCCGGGCACACCAGAGTCAAGCGCGGCAAGCGTTCATCTTCCGTTGTTTTGGACGCACGCACCGCAAGCTTGGTTTATCCACACCGAGGCTCAATTTCATATAAAGAAGGTGTCGGACGAATCCACGATGTACTACTACCTCGTCAGCGCTCTATCGCCGGACACAACCAAGCGCGTGATGCGGTTCATCGTGAATCCACCTGTGGAAAACAAGTACGAGGCCATGAAGAAGGTATTACTGCGAACCTTCGGGTTTAATAAGCATGGTGGTGCGGCAAAACTTCTGCACCTACCGGATCTTGGAGACCAACTGCCTTCCGTCCTCATGGCCGAAATGATGATGCTAGCCGGTGAGCATACGGATTGTCCTATGTTCGAACAGGCATTCCGCGAGAAACTTCCCGAGGATGTCCGACTGCTGCTCACGGATTGTTCTTTTAAGGACCCCGAAGCATATGCAGAGAAAGCGGACGTGCTCATAGCGGCAAAAAACAAGGCAAGTGGTTCGATCAACAAAGTCTCGACATCAGTGACCACGCCACAGCGACGGCAAGATGGCGCCACGTCTCCCGCCAATTCTCCGAAAGCCCGCCAAAAAGATCCGCACAAGCGCGGCTGGTGCTATTATCACCTACGATGGGGTAACGAATCCCGCAACTGCCGTTTGCCTTGTAGCTTCGCGGGAAATGCCTCGGCCGGTCGTACATAGGGGCAGTTACGATTGGCCAGAACCGGCGCCTCTATGTCCATGATCGATTCACGGACACAGAATTTTTGGTAGACACGGGAGCCATCGTCAGCATAGTGCCGCCGACCGACCTCGAAACCAGATCGGGTAAGACAGGTCCCACCCTCATCGCGGTTAATGGCAGCCCAATTCGCACTTTCGGTACACGGAAGATGTCCCTTGTGTTAGGCCTCCGCACGTACGAATGGCCATTCATCATAGCCGACGTCAAACAAGCGATCCTGGGCGCAGATTTTCTCTGGGCTTTTTCACTGGTTCCTGATGTCCGCGGTAACGACCTCTGACCCTCCGCCGAAGGTGAGCACGTCGCTCCGACAATCGCCTCCTCGCCCAGCCCTACTGTCCAGGCCGTCGTCGCGGCCCCCGACTCGTATGCTGCGATTCTGGCAGAGTTTCCAGAGCTGCTCGTCCAACGTTTTGACACGCCTTCGGCTAAGCACGGTGTGGTCCATCACATCCGCACCGAAGGCCCTCCCGTTTTCGCTCGGGCCAGGAGACTACCGCCAGACAAACTGGTGGTGGCAAGGGCGGAGTTCAGGAAGATGGAGGAAATGGGAATTGTCCGTCAGTCTGACAGCCCGTGGGCCTCGCCGTTACACATGGTCTCCAAGGCATCTGGGGGGTGGAGACCATGTGGCGATTATCGGCGTCTCAATGCTGTCACCACGGCTGATCGCTACCCCATACCGCACCTACAGGATTTTTCATCTGGGCTGGAAGGAGCGGTGGTGTTTTCCAAAATCGATTTGGTGCGAGGATACCATCAGATTCCGGTGCGACCGGAGGACATACAGAAAACTGCAACAATTACTCCGTTCGGGTTGTTTGAATGGTTGCGTATGCCTTTCGGTTTAAAGAACGCGGCACAGGCTTTCCAGCGACTGATGGACCGCGTGGGCCGGGGTTTACCCTTTTTGTTTATTTATTTAGACGACATCCTGGTCGCCAGCCCCTCAGTGCAGGAACACCAGGCCCATTTGCGGACCGTGTTCCAGCGGCTCCAAGACCACGGGCTCGTTATCCAACCCTCCAAATGTCAATTCGGCCTTCCTGCTCCTGATTTTCTAGGGCACAGAATTACCCCTGCCGGCGCCTCCCCTTTGCCTGAGAAGGTGGAGGCTATCCGGGCATTTCCCAGGCCCACCACAGTAAAAGGGCTACAGGAGTTCGTAGGCATGGTTAATTTCTACCATAGGTTCGTTCCGGCAGCTGCGCGAGTCATGCGCCCACTCTTCCAATGCCTGGCAGGGAATCCGGTAGAGTTGTTGTGGTCCCCGGCCGCAGAGTCGGCTTTTACAGCAGCTAAGGCAGCCTTGGCAGACGCCACCATGTTGGTCCATCCAAGCCCCTCCGCCCCCACGGCCCTGACGGTTGACGCCTCTGACGTGGCGGTGGGCGGGGTTCTGGAGCAGCAGGTCGGTGGCCGTTGGCAGCCTTTAGCGTTTTTCAGCCGGCAACTAAATTCGGCCGAGCTGAAGTATAGCGCATTTGACCGAGAGCTTCTGGCTCTCTATTTAGCTGTTCGTCATTTCAGGTACTTCCTCGAGGGCCGCCCATTTGTGGCATTTACGGACCACAAGCCATTAACATTTGCTTTTTTGAAATTGTCTGACCCATGGTCGGCCCGCCAGCAGCGGCACCTGACTGCTATCTCCGAATTTACCACCGATGTCCGTCATGTCGCGGGTAAGCTTAATGCCGTTGCTGACGCCCTGTCTAGACCTGCTTTTCCCCCTATTTCGGCGGTGGACTGCGAAGTGGATCCCCAGGAGCTTGCGGAGGCACAGCTCCTAGCGGATACTGTTTCGGCTTACCGGTCCACCACTTCGGGATTGAAGTTGGCCCAGGTAGCCTATGGGTCGGAAGGCACGAAAGTCTGGTGCGATGTTTCTCTTCCCCGTCCCAGACCGGTAGTACCGCCCTCCCTTCAGCGCCGGGTTTTTGATGCCATTCATGGGCTGGCGCACCCGTCCATCCGCTCCACCTCGGCCTTGGTAGCAGCGAGGTTTGTCTGGCATGGCCTGCGGAAACAGGTAGCGGGGTGGGCACGTTCCTGCGTGCCCTGTCAGACCGCTAAAGTCCAGCGCCACGTCCAGCCCCCCGTACAGGATTTCGAGGTCCCGGCTGTTCGTTTTTTCCACATCCACGTGGATTTGGTCGGGCCTTTGCCTTCCTCCCGGGGCTACACCCACCTCCTCACGGTGGTGGATCGGTTCACCCGTTGGCCAGAGGCTTTCCCATTGTTTGATATTTCGTCAGCGTCTTGTGCTAGGACTTTGGCCCTTCATTGGGTAGCTCGTTTCGGGGTCCCGGCAGTTATTACCACTGACAGAGGGCCACAGTTCACTTCGTCCCTCTGGGCCGCGCTGGCAGAAATGTACGGGTCCAAGTTACAACCCACGACTGCATACCACCCCCAGGCAAATGGACTCGTAGAAAGGTTCCACCGCCAACTTAAGGCATCCCTCAGTGCAAGGCTTGAAGGCCCGGACTGGGTAGACCAACTCCCCTGGGTTCTTCTGGGCATCCGGACTGCTCCTAAGCTAGATCTCGGTGCGTCGTCCGCAGAGCTAGTATATGGCTCGACACTTCGAGTACCCGGAGATCTGTTTCCGGACCCTTCAGACCAGCTGCCTGCAGTCCCATCAGTGTTAGCATCTCTCCGGGAACGGGTGGGCTCCCTGGCTCCAGTTCCGACTTCACGTCATGGGTGTCCCATGGTACATGAACCGTCTTCCCTGAAGGACTGTGAGTTTGTTTTTCTGCGTAAAGATGCCTATCGCGCCCCGTTGCAGAGGGTCTATCAAGGGCCGTTCCGGGTTTTGCGTAAGGGAACGGCTACCTTCACCTTAGACATGGGCGGCAAGAGTGAGCTCGTCTCGGTGTCCCGGCTCAAACCTGCCCATTTGGATCCGGATCAACCAGTCCTGGTCGGTCAAACCCCTAGGAGAGGCCGACCTCCGTTAGTTCCGCTCAGTCCAGGACCCCCCGTTCCGACAGTTCCTCCAGGACCCCCCGTTCCGGCAGTTCCTCCAGGACCCCCCGTTCCGGTAGTTCCTCCAGAACCTCCCGTTCCGGCTGTTCCGCCGAGTCCGGAACCTCCGGCTCCTGTGGTTCAGGCTGTCCCTCTCCGTACTCGTTATGGTCGCGAAATCCGGCTCCCTCCTAGGTTCCGCACCTCGGGTTCTGGGGGGGGGTCATGTAGCGACCATAGAGAATGGTCCAGGTCGTCGAACCCTCGGATTGGCCAGCGAGGTCACGTGGGAACGCGACCATGGGGATTGGTCCAGGGAGTGACATCGCTGATTGGCCAGCGATGTCATGTGCGCGTTTGGCGCCCGATTTAGGTAGTTCGGCGAAGTCTTCAAGGAAGACAGTAAGTTTTGTGATGGTTGTCCTTTACCTTGTTGTTTAACTCTGTATTCGAATATTGCGGTTGCAATAAACTTCTTCTACAACCAACAAGTTTCGGACTCGCCATACCGCCAACTTTCTGAGGTCGCGACGGGGCCGTCGGTGGCAGCGACCGCTGAAGGAGGAGGAGGAGAAGCTGCCCGGTCCCGCTGAGCCCGGGCGGGAGGGGGGACTCCAGGACGCCGTGCCCGTGGATTGAAGGGACGGAAGGGAAGGATGAGGACCATCAGTCCGACCATCTCCCTCCTGCTCGGGAGTGTCCCCCGGATGAGGTAGAGTGAGGAGAGGCCGTGCCGTCAGACGCACAGCACTTTGCAAAATGTGTTTAGAAATGAGAGTTTGAAAGTTAAAAATGTCTGTAACTTAAAAGATATTCGACCAATGACAATTAAGCTCTCGCGGGCCACATAAAATGACGTGGCGGGCCGCATTCGGCCCGCGGGCCTTGTGTTTGACACATGTGCTGTAAGCAAACACGATACAGAAATATATTATGTTAACCTTCAACATTCATTTGACAGGAAGAGTCACACAGCCTTCAGTCCCATGTCACATCCCAGTTTGCTAAATTGCACCAGATTATCACTGAGAAAGAAAAGTACTTCCTCAAAGATATCCGAGAAGATGAGGAGCGGATTCTAAATCTAATGGAGAAAAATCTTCGGGAGATTCAAGAGAATTTAAATTCTAATCAGGAGGAACTCCTACGTTTACAGGAACGGATGGAACAAAAAGACAGCGTGAAATTTCTAATTTCGAAGGTGCCCTTCGAGCGAGCACCGCCATTCAATGTGATCATGGCTGATCATTCTCTATCAGTACCCAGTTCCTGCCTTCTCCACATACCCCCTGACTCCGCTATCCTTAAGTGCTCTATCTAGCTCTCTCTTGAATGCATTCAGAGAATTGGCCTCCACTGTCTTCGGAGGCTGAGAATTCCACAGATTCATAACTCTCTGACTGAAAAAGTTTTTACTCATCTCTGTTCTATATGGCCTACACCTTATTCTTAAACTGTGGCCCCTTGTTCTGGACTCCCCCAACATTGGGAACATGTTTCCTGCCTCTAACGTGTCCAACCCCTTAATAATCTTATACGTTTCGATAAGATCTCCTTTCATCCTTCTAAATTCCAATGTATACAATCCGAGTTGCTCCAGTCTTTCAACATATGATGGTCCCACCATTCCGGGAATTAACCTAGTAAACCTACGCTGCACGTCCTCAATAGCAAGAATATCATTCCTCAAATTTGGACACCAAAACTGCACACAGTACTCCAGTTGCGGTCTCACTAGAGCCCTGTACAACTGCAGAAGGGCCTCTTTTCTCCTATACTCAACTCCTCTTGTTATGAAGGCCAACATTCCATTGGCTTTCTTCACTGCCTGCTCTTCCTGCATGCTTCCTTTCAGTGACTGATTTACTAGGACACCCAGATCTCGTTGTACGTCCCCTGTTCCTAACTTGACACCATTCAGATAATACTCTGCCTTCCTATTCTTACCACCAAAGTGGATAACCTCACACTTATCCACATTAAACTGCATCTGTCTTGCATCCGCCCACTCACACAACCTGTCCAAGGCAACCTGCAAACTCATAGCATCTTCCTCACAGTTCACACTGCCACCCATCTCCCGGTGACTCAGCACTTCAACTCCCCCTCCCATTCCCAATCTGTCCTTTCTGTCTTGGGCCTCCTCCATTGTCAGAGTGAAGGAACAACAAATTGGAGGAAGAGCACCTCATATTTAGCGTGGGTAGTTTACACCCCAACGGTATGAACATTGACTTCTCTAACTTCAAATAGCCCTTGCTTTCCCTCCCTATCCCCTCCTCCTCCCCAGTTCTCCCACCAGTCTTTCTGTCTCCGACTACATTCCATCTCTGTCCCACCCACTCCCCTGCCATCAGTCTGAAGAAGGGTCTCGACTCGAAACGTCACCCATTCCTTCTCTCCAGAGATGCTGCCTGGCCCGCTGAGTTACTCCATCATTTTGTGTCGACCAGTGAATTTATTCATTCGACTAGTCCACAGGCATACAGCACACACTCTCACCAACACACACCTTACATGTGGGGACACACCATGACTTACACAACCATCCATGAACACACTCACCAACGCAGGATACATGCACCCACTGATATTTAATACGGCCATTACATTAACTCAGTCTGACGCACACACATACCCAGCCGCAACTTCGCCATCCTCGTCTCCCATTTCGCTCTCCCCGTCCGCGACAACCAAAACATTTCACTTCCACTTCCCGGAAGAAAATTAGCGGAAATGCATTTCTCTTTTCCATCTCGCGCAATTGTGGAAAATCCCCCGCGGGAAACTTTCATTGTCCGCCCGCCTGTGCCCGAGGCCGAGCGGCCTCTCCCCCGGTCCCGGGGCCGCGCTGCCCGAGTCTCCCCCCGACCCCCGGGGACTCTCTGACTCTCTGCTTCTCCCCCCAGTCTCCGTCACCCTGGATGTGGAAACAGCGCATCCGCTGCTCGAGGTGTCTGAGGATCGGAAGAGGGTGGGACAGACCGAGTCTCGGAGGAGTCTCCCTGACACCGGGAAGAGGTTCATAAACTGGCTGTGTGTGCTGGGATCGGAGGGATTCACATCGGGGAGACATTACTGGGAGGTGGATGTGGCGGGGAGTACGTACTGGAGTCTGGGAGACGCCACAGAGTGTGTGGAGAGGAAGGGACCGGCCGAACTGACCCCGGAGACTGGAGTCTGGAGCATCGAGCTGGATAGTAATGAGCTTAATGCAGTCACCTCCCCTCCATCTCGTCTCCCCGCCCGTCCCAACCCCGGGAGGGTGGGAGTTTATCACAGTTACGAGTCCGGGACAGTTTCCTTTTACGACGCGGGCACCAAGTCCCATCTCCACACCTTCACTGGGAATAAATTCACGGAGAAACGTTATCCTTTCTTTGGGCCTTGGCAAGAAACCCAGTGGCTGAGAATCTGCTCCGGTTCCTCTCCGGGTGTGTGAAAGGGTCGGGTCCCGGGACCGGCGTCAGGAGCGGGGCTCAGGGGCTGTGGGGCAGAAACCCGGTGCACAACAGGTCGGCGCTGAACTGCTCCCATTTAATCCCCAAATTCCGCGTCGTAAACCCCCAGTGAGCGCGGATATAAAACCAGGGGGAATGTAAATGTGGGAAGAGTGAAATAAACAGCTACTGCGTTTAGAAGTGTTGATCCGCCTCTTTTTTAAACGTGTTATCGGATCCCGTCAACTGAACTTTTATAAAAAATCTAAGGATTGATACACTCGGCCTCCCCGCTCATATTTGACCCATGGGATCTCGATCTCATCAGGATCATAAATGGTCGGAAATCTTCATCGGGACACGGAACAGTTGGACATTGAACAAATTTGACATTGCAGTTGAACTTATTAGAAGTGAAGAGAATCATAGGTGAAAGGAGCAGGATTAAGCGATTTGGCCCTTCAAGTCTACTCCGACATTCAATCATGGCTGATCTATCTCCCCCTCCTAACCCCATGCTCCTGCCTTCTCCCCATAACCCCTAAACCCGTACGAATCAAGAATGTCTATCTCTGCCATAAAAGTATCCATTGACTTGGCCTCCACAGCACTCTGTGGCAAAGAAATCCACAGATTCACCACCCTCTGACTAAAGATATTCCTCCTCAATTGCCTAAAGGAACATCCTTTAAATCTGAGGCTGTGACCTCTGGTCCTAGATTCCCACGAGTAGAAACATCCTCTCCACATCCACTCTATCCAAGCCTTTTTCACTTATCGGTAAGTTTCAGATCGCCGGGCAGGACACGGGTGCAACCCACGGGAATGTGAATAACACGAATGGGGTTTTATGTGGGCAGGAAGAAGGTGGCAATGGTGAGCCTGGGCACAATTTAAGAAGGAGATGGGAACTGCATAATTAACAATAGCGATACGATACGATAAATCTGTATTTATCCCCGGAGGGAAATTGGTCTGCCAATTGGTCACGACAAAAAACAAGGTACACGAAAAACATGAAGTTAAAATTAAAAAATTTAAAGGGGAAAAGGGGACGTACAACGAGATCTGGGTGTCCTAGTGCATCAGTCACTGAAAGGAAGCATGCAGGTACAAGCAGGCAGTGAAGAAAGCCAATGGAATGTTGGACTTCATAGCAAGAGGAGTTGAGTATAGGAGCAAAGCGGTCCTTCTGCAGTTGTACAGGGCCCTAATGAGACCACACCTGGAATACTGTGTGCAGTTTTGGTCTCCCAATTTGAGGATAGATACTCTTGCTATTGAGGGCGTGCAGCGTAGGTTTACTAGGTTAATTCGCGGAGTGGCGGGACTCTCGTATGTTGAAAGACTGGAGCGACTAGGCTTGTACACACTGGAATTTAGACGGATCAGAGGGGATCTTATCGAAACATATAAGATTATTAAGGGGTTGGACACGTTAGAGGCAGGAAACATGTTCCCAATGTTGGGGGAGTCCAGAACCAGAGGCCACAGTTTAAGAATAAGGGGTAGGCCATTTAGAACGGAGATGAGGAAGAACCTTTTCAGTCAGAGAGTTGTAAATCTGTGGAATTCTCTGCATCAGAAGGCAGTGGTGGCCAATTCTGTGGATGCATTCAAGAGAGAGCTAGATATAGCTCTTTAGGATAGCGGAGTCAGGGGGTATGGGGAGAAGGCAGGAACGGGATACTGATTGAGAATGATCTGCCATGATCACATTGAATGGTGGTGCTGGCTCGAAGGGTCGAATGGCCTTCTCCTGCACCTATTGTCTATTGTCTAAAATTGAGGGGGAAAAGTAGACTATTCCCCTCAGCTGAGGATTCTAAAACTAGAGTCCCGCGGTACCCCCCTCCCCTTCCCAACACCGGGTCTCCCACCGTCCCTCACGCCGCTCCCCCCACGCTGAGTCCACCATCGTCTTCCCCTCCCGCTCTCACGCTCCGACCGCCGATCGATCGGGATCCCCCTTCCCTCCGCCGCGGAGGCTCAGGTTTCTAACGCGCCTACTCAATAGACAATGGACAATAGACAATAGGTGCAGGAGGATACCATTGTTTCTGCAGGTGTAGCAACACCCTTCATTGCATGCATTCCTTGATGCATTCGTTTCTCTCTAATTAATAATGTCTCGCCTCGGGGGAAACTCGGCAATTTTTTGCTTTGTTTTCTGTCGCTTCCCTTCACAACCGGTCTCTTGCACAAGTCGAGGCTGGTTGAAGCAAAAGTGACGCGTCATTCCAGCCCACCCTCCCCCTCCCGTGACATCCTCCCTCACAGTTATAAATGAGCAAAGGAGATCAGTGCCGAGCCAGACGCGCAAGAAGTCGCAGTTCCTTTCAGCAAAGATGGCATTGAACCTCCAGAACGACGTCTTTTGCTCGTACATTTTCTACTCGGCGTTCTTACTGCTTAAGATGTTCGCGGTCGCGATCCTCACTGGCCAAGTCAGGCTTCGCAAGAAGGTAATATAACTCTCTAAAACTCTCTGGAATTTAGAAGGATGAGAGGGGATCTTATTGAAACATATAAGATTATTAAGGGATCGGACAGGTTAGAGGCAGGAAACATGTTCCCGACGTTGGGGGGAAGTCCAGAACCAGGGGCCACAGTTTAAGAATAAGAGGTAGGACATTTAGAACGGAGATGAGGAAAAAACCCTTTTTCGCTCAGAGAGTTGTAAATCTGTGGAATTCTCTGCCTCAAGATGCTTTCAAGAGAGAGTTCGATAGAGCTCTTATTGATAGCGGAGTCAATAGACAATAAGTGCAGGAGTAGGCCATTCGGCCCTTCGACCCAGCACCTCCATTCAGTGTGATCATGGCTGATCATTCTCAATCATTACCCCGTTCCTGCCTTCTCCCCATCCCCTCTGAATCCGCTATTATAACGAGCTCTATCTCGCTCTCTCTGGAATGCATTCAGAGAATTGGCCTCCACTGCCTTCTGAGGCAGAGAATTCCACAGATGTACAACTCTCACACTGAAAAAGTTTTCCCTCATCGCCGTTCTAAATGGCCTACCCCTTATTCTTCAATTGTAGCCCCTAGTTCTAGACTCTCCCAACATTGGGAACAAGTTTCTTGCCTCTAACGTGTCCAACCACTTAATAATCTTATATGTTTCAATAAGATCCCCTACCATTCTTCTAAGTTAGCCTAGTCGCTCCAGTCTTTCAACATACGACAGTCCCGCCATTCCGGGAATTAACCTAGTAAATCTACGCTGCACGCCCTCAACAACAAGAATATCCTTCCTCAATTTTGGAGACCAAAACTGCACACAATACTCCAGGTGCGGTCTCACTAGGGATCTGTACAACTGCAGAAGGACCTTTTTGCTCCTATACTCTTGAGACGAAGTGCTGTTCCTCGAGAACGCATGGAAACGTTCATTGTCCGTGGGATTCGGAGAGTTCTCGGAGTTTAACTTCACGAAGTAGAAACAAGGAACCGCAACATGCTGGAGTAACTCGGCGGCCAGGTAGCATCCCTGAAGAACATGGATTTTCGAGGTTTCCGGACGGGATCTTTCTTGGGATAAAACATGGGTAGATGAAGTTTCGGGTGCGGGTCCATCTCCAGACCGAAGATGGGTCCCAGCCCGAAACATCACCGATACGTTTTCCAGAGATGGTGCCTGACCCGCCGAGTTACTCCAGCACGTTGTGTAATTCTGTGAATCTGTGTGGCTTCTCGTCAAGCTCCCGTTTAAACTAATCCCAGTTTAGCTCGCCCCGTGTTCCGCTAAATCCCTTCAATCGTTACCAAAGAACAGAAGCAACTGTATTTTTTTAGTGCGACAAAACCGGAGTATGGAGGAGAGGTCCGCGAGCTTAGAGCGAGAACGTCCAAACTCCATACAGTGAGCACCAGGTCGAAGCCAACACTGGGTCGTTGTATCTGTGCGACGGCAGGTCATTTTAGCTGTACCACAATAGTGCCCGCATGCGATGGAAAACTAAAGGGCAGTCAACGGGAATGTCACAGTCACCCCCGGTGATGCTGCCTGACCTGCTGAGTTACTCCAGCATTTTGTGAATAAGTACCCAGTTAACAATGGCCTGTTTCCGTTATCACCCTAACTTTTTTTTGCATATTTTTCATTCATGTGTTCTATATCTCTCTGCATCCTCGTCTATATTTATCGTATCTCTTTCCCCTAGCGCTCACTCTGAAGAAGGGTCTCGACCCGAAACGTCGCCCATTCCTTTTCTCCAGAGGTGCTGTGAGACCCGTTCAGTTACTCCAGCTTTTAGTGTCTATCTTCAGTTTAAACCAGTATCTGCAGTTCCTTCCTACACATGTAGATTACACCGAGAGACTGTGGAACGCCACATTTCACCGGTGTTCACACGTTACCATTTAACAGTTGGTCTAAATTTATATTTCACCATCGTTTCCCATCCACGTATGGCACCATTTTGGCCTTGCTCCCCATTGTTCTGCTTTACACTGTCCCAGGTCCATATCTCTGGTATATTCACTTTCAAGAACTAACGGCCGCTCCCTCCTGTGAGATTAGTTGGAGGTTTGCTCGGACAACTACACAATGAACCCTTGCAGTTTAATGTGGAGAAATGTGAGCTTATCCACTTTGATGATAAGAATAGGAAGGCAGATTAATATCTGAATGGTGTCAAGTTAGGAAAAGGGGACGTACAATGAGATCTGGGTGTCCGAGTGCATCAGTCACTGAAAGGAAGCATGCAGGCACAGCAGGCAGTGAAGAAAGCCAATGGCATGTTGGCCATCATAACAAGGGGAGTTGAGTATAGGAGCAAAGTGGTCCTTCTGCAGTTGTTCATTGCCCTAGTGAGAACGCACCTGGAGTGCTGTGTGCAGTTTTGGTCTCCAAATTTGAGGAGGGATATTCTTGCTATTGAGGGCGTGCAGCTTAGGTTCACTAGGTTAATTCCCGGAATTCTGGGACTGTCGTATGTTGAAAGACAGGAGCGAATTGACTTGTATACACTGGAATTTAGAAGGATGAGAGGGGATCTTATTGAAATATATAAGATTATTAAGGGATTGGACACGTTGGAGGCAGGAAACATGTTCCCAATGTTGGGGGAGTCCAGAACCAGGGGCCACAGTTTAAGACTAAAGGGTAGGCCATTTAGAACGGAGATCAGGAAAAAGTTTTTCAGTCAGAGAGTTGTAAGTCTGTGGAATTCTCTGTCTCAGAAGGCAGTGGAGGCCAATTCTCTGGATGCATTCAAGAGAGAGCTAGATAGAGCTCTTAAGGATAGCGGAGTCAGGGTATACGGGGAGAAGGCAGGAACGGGGTACGGTTTGAGAATGATCAGCCATGATCACATTGAATGTTGGTGCTGCCTCGAAGGGCTGAATGGCCTCCTGCCGCGTCTATTGCAGTCAATTAACATTCATTATACGACGTGGCAGGGTGCGGAGTGGATAACGCGATACTGCAGGAATCCAGCCGCACCCAAAAGCAAATAGACTTCGAACCGGAAATTGCCGGGAATTAAAATGGCTTCGAAAGATAAGGTCGAGAGTTTAACCGAGGAGGCAGTTTGTCCCATCTGCCTGGATTTCTTCACCGACCCGGTTATACTGGAGTGCGGGCACAACTTCTGCCGCTCCTGTATCACACAGAGTTGGGGCAGGGAGAGGACAAACTCCTGCCCGGAATGTAGAGAGGAGTTTGCAGACCGCACCCTCAAAGTCAATCGGGCGTTGGCGAGACTGTCTGAGAAAGCTCGAGCACTGAGCCTGAATGCAGAAGAGAATGGAAGTAAACTTTTCTGCGAGGAACATCAGGAAGAAATGAAGCTGTTTTGTGAAAATGACAAGAAACTGATCTGTGTGATTTGTCGAGATGCGCTGGAACACAGAAACCACAGCTTCCAGCCGATTAAAGAAGCTGTTGATATCTACAAGGTCAATGCAAACAGATTTGTATCTTTATTTACCTTGTTGAGTCTTTGTTGTCTAACGCCTTTATTCTTTGATCCCAGGCTCGGGTAAAATCGGCCATAGAATCTGTCACGAAAAATAAATCTGATATCGAAGAAATAGAACAGCAACAACTACGAAAGATTTCCAAAGTTCGGGTGAGGCCTTTCTGTCTGGAATTTTTATGCAGCGTTGCTCATTTTAATGTGTAGTGGACATGCTGGATCAATTGACTGCTGAAATTAGGTGCGTAGGAAGGAACTGCATATGCTGGTTTAAACCGAAGATAGGCACAAAAAGCTGGAGTAACTCAGCGGGACTGGCTGCATCTCTGGAGAGAATGAATGGGTGACGTTTCGGGACGAGACCCTTCTTCAGACTGGTTAGGGATAAGGGAAACGAGGGACAGGGAGTAGACAATAATGCAGAGAAATAAAGAACAATGAATAAAAGAAATGCAAACAAGTAACGACGATAAAGGAAACAGGCCATTGTTAGCTGTTTATGGAGTGAAAGGGAGAAGTTAGTGCGACTTGGGTGGGGGGGGGGGGGATAGAGAGAGAGGGAATGCCGAGGCTACCTGAAGTGAGAGAAGTCAAAATTACTGGGCTGAAAGCTGCCCAAGCGAAATATGGGATGCTGTTCCTCTAATTTTGGAATTAGCCTCCCTCTGACAATGGAGGAGACCTAGGACAGAAAGGTCAGTGTGGGAATGGGAAGGAGAATTACACTTCTTTGTTTCAGGAAAATGTGAGAGAATTTGATTGATTAGATAATTCTGAGAACCGGACGCTGATGGGCTATATGGACACTTATTCTGTTAGCAAACACAATACAGAAATATATTATGTTAATCTTCAGCATTCATTTGACAGGAAGAGTCGCACAGCCTTCAGTCCCATGTCACATCCCAGTTTGCTGAACTGCACCAGATTATCACGGAGAAAGAAAAGTACTTCCTCAAAGATATCCGCAAAGACGAGCAGCGGATTCTAAATCTAATGGAGAAAAATCTTCGGGAGATTCAAGAGAATTTAAATTCTACCCAGGAGGAACTCCTGTGTTTACAGGAACGGATGGAACAAAAAGGCAGCGTGAAATTTCTAGAGGTAAGGAAGTCTATTTAAATCTGCTTCTATAAATGGCACCATCACAAAATGGCGTCTGATATATTTGAAACAAATTCAATCATGTTGTCTATTGTCTATACATCTGCAGTTCCTTCCTACACATCACTGACATCATATTCAATAGACAAGAGACAACAAGTGCAGAAGTAGACCATTCAGCCCTTCGAGCCAGCAACTCCATTCAATGTGATCATGGCTGATCATTCACAATCAGTACCCCGTTCCTTCCTTCTGCCCATACCCCATGACTCCACTTTCATTAAGAGCTCTATCTAACTCTCTCTTGAATGCATCCAGAGAATTGGCCTCCACTGCCTTCCGAGGCACAGAATTCCACAGATTCACAACTCTCTGGCTGAAAAAGTTTCTCCTCATCTCCGTTCTAAATGGTCTACCCCTTATTCGGCTGAAACGCACACCCTGTCCAGACTATCCTGTCAGCATCGTGTAATTTTCAGAATAATTTTTATACTTCCTCCATCGGTTCTATGTCTGCAATATCATTATTCTTCTCTGTGTGTCATTGGGGGTGAGAGTGGACAAATGGGAATTTTTTACACCTCGTAATAATCTGGTTGAAATTCGTGCTCTCAGTAGTTCTGCCTCGATCAATTCAGTCTTGTGTTTTATTTATTTCAGGAGGAAGCTGTTCGCAAGCGAAGGTAGGGCATGTTCTTCACTGAAACTCTGCATGTAACATATTTCCTCATAAACATCAATGCACAATTTGTAATCAGCTATTTAATATTTGCAGGATTAGTGTTGAGGTGAATTCATTGTCAGTGACAGATGGTGCCATAAAGACGGAAAAATTCAACCACCTCTTTTTGTTGAAGGCAGCGTTGGTAGAAACGTTTGACTCCATTAAACAAGGTAAAACATATGGACTTATTTCACTTGGTTTGTGGGACACATTGATGTTTTTATGTGATGCACATATTGGTCAGGATAAGCACTGAATGGTAATTGGAGTTTCATTCCTGCACCAACCCACTGACTGAGAAGCCTCACGCACACATGGTCAGCTGGAGATGTTAGATCCTGGAACACAGGTAACACAGGAGCACAATAGACAATAGGTGCAGGAGGAGGCCATTTGGCCCTTCATGCCATTACCGCCATTCAATGTGATCATGGCTGATCATTCTCAATCAGTACCCCGTTCCTGCCTTTTCCCCATACCCCCTGACTCCGCTATCCTTAAGAGCTCTATCTTGCTCTCTCTTGAATGCATTCAGAGAATTGGCCTCCACTGCCTTCTGAGGCAGAGAATTCCACAGATTCACAACTCTCTGACTGAAAAAGTTTTTCCTCATCTCAGTTCGAAATGACCTACCCCTTATTCTTAAACTGTGGCCCCTTGTTCTGGACTCCCCCAACATTGGGAACATGTTTCCTGCCTCTAACGTGTCCAACCCCTTAATAATCTTAAAAGTTTCAATAAGATCCCCTCTCATCCTTATTAAGGCCAACATTCCATTGGCCTTCTTCACTGCCTGCTGTACCTGCATGCTTCCTTTCAGTGAATGATGCACTAGGACACCCAGATCTCGTTGTACGTCCACTTTTTATAACATGACACCATTCAGATAACACTCTGCCTTCCTATTCCTACCACCAAAGTGGATAACCTCACACGTATCCACATTAAAATGCATCTGCCATGCATCCGCCCACTCACACAACCTGTCCAAGTCACCCTGCAACCTCATAGCATCTTCCTCACAGTTCACACTACCACCCAGCTTTGTATCATCTGCAAATTTGCTAATAGTACTTTTAATCCCTTCATCCAAGTCATTAATGTATATTGTAAATAGCTGCGATCCCAGCACCGAACCTTGCGGTATCACACTAGTTACTGCCTGCCATTCTGAAAGGGACCCATTTATCCCCACTCTTTGCTTTCTTTCTGTCAACCAATTTTCTATCCATGTTAGTACCCTACCTCCAATACCTTGCGCTCTAATTTTGCTCACTATTGTCCTATGTGGGACCTTGTTGAAGGCTTTCTGAAAGTCAAGGTACACCACATCCACCAGCTCTCCCCTGTCCATTTTCCTAGTTACATCCTCAAAGAATTCCAGAAGATTAGTCAAGCATGATTTCCCCTTCGTGAAACCATGCTGACTCTGAACGATCCTGTTACTGCTATCCAAATGCTCCGCAATTTTGTCTTTTATAATTTACTCCAACATCTTCCCCACCACTGATGTAAGATGAACTGGTCTATAATTTCCCGTTGTCTCTCTCCCTCCTTTCTTAAAATTTGGACAACATTAGCTACCCTCCAATCCACAGGAAATGATCCTGAATCTATAGAACATTGGAAAATGATCACCAATGCGTCTACAATTTCCAGCGCCACCTCCTTAAGTACTCTGGGATGCAGACCATCAGGCCCTGGGGGTTTATCAGCCTTCAGTCCCATAAGGCTACCCAACACCATTTCCTGCCTAATGTGGATTTCCTTCAGTTCCTCCGTCACCCAAGGATCTCTTGCCACTAGAACATCTGGGAGATTGTGTGTATCTTCCTTAGTGAAGACAGATCCAAAGTACCGGTTCAACTCATCTGCCATTTCCTTGTTCCCCATAATAAATTCCCCTGCTTCTGTCTTCAAGGGACCCACGTTTGCCTTGACTATTTTTTTTCCTCTTTACATACCTAAAAAGCTTTTACTATCCTCCTTTATATTATTCGCTAGTTTTCCCTCGTACCTCATCTTTTCTCCCCGTATTGCCTTCTTGGTCATCTTCTGTTGCTCTTTAAAAGAGTCCCAATCCTCTGGCTTCCCACTCTTCTTTGCATGGTTGTACTTCTTCTCTTTTATTTTTATGCTGTCCTGGACTTCCCTTGTCAGCCACGGGTGCCTCTTACTCCCCTTAGAATCTTTCCTCCTCTTTGGGATAAATTGATCCTGCAACTTCTGCATTATTCCCAGGAATACCTGCCATTGCTGTTCCACCATCTTCCCTGCTAGGGCCTCTTTCCAGTCAATTCTGGCCAGCTCGTGCCTCTGTAATCCCCTTTGCTATACTGTAATACTGACACTTCCGATTTTCCCTTCTCCCTCTCAATTTGTAGAGTAACTCTTATCATATTGTGATCACTGCCTCCTAATGGCTCTTTTAACTAGAGTCCCCTTATCAGATCAGGTTCATTATACAACACTAAATCCAGAATTGCCTTTTCCCTACTAGGCTCCAGTACAAAATGTTCTGAGAATCCATCTTGGAGACACTCCACAAACTCCCTTTCCTGGGGTCCGTTACCAACCTGATTTTCCCAGTCTACCTGCATGTTGAAATCTCCCATAACCACCGTAGCATTATATTTCCGACATGCCAATTTTAGCTCCTGATTCAACTTGCACCCTATGTCGAGGCTACTGTTTGTGGGCCTGTACAATTTTACCCTTACAATTCCTCATTTCTATTCATACTGATTCTACATCTCCTGATTCTATGTCAACCCTTGCAAGGGAAGGTAATATGATTCCTCACCAACAGAGTGACCCCACCCCATCTGCCCACCTGTCTGTCTTTTCTATACGTTGTGTACCCCTGAATATTCAGTTCCCAGCCCTGGCCCTCTTGTAGCCATGTCTCAGTGATTCCCAAGACATCATACTTGCCAATGTCTAACTGTGCCTCAAGCTCATCCACTTTATTTTTTATACTTCGCGCATTTAAATACAACACTTTAATTTCGGTATTCACCTCCCCTCTCACACCGGTGACAATTGGCCCTGACCGTACTCTCTTACCCCTTCTAGAACTTCCCTTCCCATTCATTCGAGAGTCCTTTGCAATTTCTGCTCTATTCGCTTCCCCGTTAACTCCATCTTCATATTCCCAGTTTGTCAACCCCTCCCCCCCCCCACTACTTAGTTTAAAGCCACACTTGTAGCACTAGCAAACCTACCTACCAGAATGTTGGTCCTCCTGCTGTTAATGTGTAACCCGTCCCTTTTGCACAGGTCACCCCTACCCCAGAAGAGATCCCAGTGGTCTAGAAATCTGCCCGCGTGCACAACTATGTTCGGTTGATCGCCTTCCCTCGCTAGGATGTTCTGAAGCCGCTCCGTAATGTCTTGAACCCTGGCACCAGGGAGGCAACAGACCATCCTTGAGTCCCACCTGCCGCCACAGAATCTACTGTCCGTACCTCGAACAATGCAGTCACCCACTACTAGATCACAGGTTAGGCAGATATAACAAATACCCAGCCTGATGGATGAACCAATGCATCCCGACCCACCCACACCGCAGAAACACGCTGATCTATGAGTTTGAATTCTACCACGGTAGCCGGGAAATTGGAAGTAACGGAATAAAATTATAATGAACAATGAATGAACAGTATTGCCATGAGGATACGAGGGTGTCCTGTGGAGATCTGTACCATGGGCCCTGCTTAACCTGTGAGTGACTATCGTTGACTCTGGTTGACTCAGGTCTGCCCCCTGTTGGACCCTTGAGCCGCACAGACTTTCTCAAACCCCACACTGATGCTTTGTAAGAACGAGACTGGGTAGATCTCGGCCCAAGATCTAGTCTCGGAACAGCACGCACAGTTTCATCGACCTGACATAGATACCCTTAAACACATTCACAAGAAAAAAATCCTGTTCGTGGGCACAACCTCCTCAATTTACGTTCCTACTGTAAACTGGAATTGATAATCTTTAGACACAATGAATATATTTACTTGAGTAACCCACAGACTCTGTAGTAACATACGCTAAGAGTCAGGAAATTATGTTTCACCTTTACAGGACTTATTCATATTATTTCATATTTCAGATACAGCGCGGAAACAGGCCTTTTCGGCCCACCAAGTCCGCGCCGCCCAGCGATCCCCGCACATTAACTCTATCCTACACACACTAGGGACAATTTTTACATTTACCCAGTCAAATTAACCTACATACCTGTACGTCTTTGGAGTGTGGGAGGAAACCGAAGATCTCGGAGAAAACCCACGCAGGTCACGGGGACTTAGGCATAATTTGGAGTATTTTGTGCAGTTCTGGTCGTCCCTTTGCAGGAAGAATGTGGATGCCTTAGGAAATGTGCAGAAGAGGTTTTTCAGAATGCTGCCTGGATTAGAGGGCATTAGTTATGAGGAGAGGTCAGATACATGTGCTTGTCAAAGGCTGAGGGGAAACTGATATAATTGACAAGGTTCCACATGGATGGTTGATTAAGAAGGTTAAATCGTTGGGTATTAATAGTGAGGTTGCAAGATGGATTCAACAATGGCTGAATGGGAGATACCAGAGGGTAATGGTTGACAACAGTATGTCAGGTTGGAGGCCAGTGTCTAGTGGAGTACCCCAAGGATCTGTGTTGGGTCCACTGTTGTTTGTCATTTACATTAATGATCTGGATGATGGTGTGGCAAATTGGATTAGTAAGTATGCAGATGATACTAAGATAGGTGGTGTAGTTAATAATGAAATAGATTTTCAAAGTCTACAGAGAGACTTGGGCCTTTTGGAAGGGTGGGCTGAAAGATGGCAGATGGAGTTTAATGCTGATAAGTGTGAGGTGCTGCATTTTGGTAGGACAAATCAAAATAGGACGTACAGGGTAAATGGTAGGGAATTGAGGAATGCAGTGGAACAGAGGGATCTGGGAATAACTGTGCATTGTTCCCTGAAGGTGGAATCTCATGTGGATAGGGTGGTGAAGAAGGCGTTTGGTATGCTTGCCTTTATAAATCAGAGCATCGAATATAGAAGTTAGGATGTAATGTTGAAATTGTACAGGGCATTGGTGAGGCCGAATATGGAGTATGGTGTGCAGTTCTGGTCGCCAAATTATAGGAAGGATGTCGACAAAATGGAGAGGGTACAGAGGAGATTTACTAGAATGTTGCCTGGGTTTCAGCACTTAGGCTACAGAGAGAGGTTGAACAGGTTGGGTCTTTATTCTTTGGAGCGTAGAAGGTTGAGGGGGGATTTGATAGAGGTTTTAAAAATTTTAAGAGGGACGGACAGAGTTGACGTGGGTAGGCTTTTCCCTTTGAGAGTGGGGAAGATTCCAACAAGGGGGCGTAACTTCAGAATTAAGGGACAAATGTTTAGGGGTAACATGAGGGGCAACTTCTTTACTCAGAGGGTGGTGGCTGTGTGGAATGAGCTTCCGGCGGAAGTGGTGGAGGCAGGCTCGATTTTATTATTTAAGAGTAAATTGGATAGGTATATGGATAGGAGGGGATTGGGGGGTTATGATCTGAGAGCAGGTAGATGAGACTACGTCAGTGAAAGTGGTCGGCGTGGACTGGTAGGGCCGAACGGGCCTGTTTCCATGCTGTAATTGTTATATGGTTACATGGTTATAATTATTTTAAATTATGAGAGGCATAGACAGGGTTGACAGTCAGAACCCTTTTCGCAGAGTGGAATTGTATGGACAATAGACAATAGATGCCACCTCCTACAACGGGAGCATGTTCCAGGTATCAACTACTCTGTGCAAGAGATTTATCCCTCACATCTATATACTAAAACTCTCGCTTGTTTGTTTGTTTGTTCCTGAACTACAGCCAAAACGGTACACGATCGAGCGACAATTTTAGGCCCACCGTACTCACCATCGTCCCTTTGGTGCTAATGGAAGGAGAAATCAGTGTTATATTTTTTAAGTTATTCACATTTTTAAGTTTAAATCTATCTACTAGGGAGGGAGGGGGTTGAGGGGGATGGAGTAGGGGGGAGGGGAAGGAGGGAGGGGAAGGGAGGGTTCGTGGAGGGAGGGGGTTGGAGGGTTGGAGGAGGGGAGGGGAAGGGGGGGGAGGAGATGGTGCTGCACCAACGCAGTAGAGGTTTGGGCCCAACGGGTCCACTTGGTCTAGTCTTCTTTAAAACTCCTTCCTCTCACTTTAAACCAATAACCTTGTTTTTGGTACCATTAAGATGGGGAACTGAATCTGACTAACTACCCCCTCTCTGTGTCTCGTAAACTTGTAAACTTCTCCTAGGTCTCCAAATCAGCATTATTCAAGTCCTTCAATGGAGGCAACTTCCCGGTGAATCTCCTTTGCACTCTCTCCAGCACAGTCACATCTTTCCTCATTTTTAATTACCTCCAGTAAACATTTAACTCCTCAACTGCCCCGCCAATCTAGCCCCCATTTTCACCACCATAAGCAAAAGCACTCAATATCACGCCGCACACCCATCCGCCCACCATTTCTCCTATCTCCTCTTTCCCAATTCCATCTGCTTGCCCACGACATATCAGCATGGAGGCAACCAATGGAGGCAACTTCCCGGTGAATCTCCTTTGCAATCTCTCCAGCACAGTCACATCTTTCCCCCTGTATTACCAAAATATAACGACCTGATTTTTAATTACCTCCAGTAGACATTTAACTCCTCAACTGTCCTGCCAATCAAGCCTCCATTTTCACTCAATATCACGCCCGCACACCCATCCGCCCACCATTTCTCCTACCTCCTCTCTCCCAATTGCATCTGCTTGCCCACGACATACCACAACTCTCGCCTCTACCTCGGGAGAAATGATCCGGGAAGGATTTCTGTTGTCCATCTTACGTGGTAGGGGGAGGGGGAAGAAAACTGCGGGCAAGGTTTCAGTTGTCCGCCCGCCTGTGCCTGAGGCCGAGCGGCCTCTCCCCCGGTCCCGGGGCCGCGCTGCCCGAGTCTCCCCCCCCCGACCCCCGGGGACTCTCTGATTCTCTGCTTCTCCCCCCAGTCTCCGTCACCCTGGATGTGGAAACAGCGCATCCGCGGCTCGAGGTGTCTGAGGATCGGAAGAGGGTGAGACGGACCGGGACCCGGAGGAGTCTCCCTGACACCGGGAAGAGGTTTATAGTCCGGGCGTATGTGCTGGGATCGGAGGGATTCACATCGGGGAGACATTACTGGGAGGTGGAGGTGGCGGGGAGTGAGGGCTGGAGACTGGGAGTCGCCGCAGAGTCTGTGGAGAGGAAGGGACTGGTCACACTGACCCCGGAGACTGGAGTCTGGAGCATCAGGCGGTTGGATGACAAGTTTGTTGCAGTCACCTCCCCTCTATCCCGTCTCCCCGCCCGTCCCATCCCCGGGAGGGTGGGAATTTATCTCAGTTACGAGTCCGGGACAGTTTCATTTTACGACGCGGACACCAAGTCCCATCTCCACACCTTCACTGGGGATAAATTCACGGAGAAACTTTATCCTTTCTTCGCGCTCTGGGGTGAAAACCAGTGGCTGAGAATCTGCTCCGGTTCCGCTCCGTGTCAGTAATTAACAAATTCTATCAATCCTTCACCAGCACCGGGAATATAGTTAAATCACCTCGGTTCTTTTAGATGTTAAACAAGTCTGTTCTGGGAATCGATGACCATAAAATTCCTAGACTGCCGCCTGTGATGATAATAATAATAATAACAATAATAATAATAATAATAATAATAATAAAAAAATCATTTAATTGTCCCACACCGTGAAAATTTACAGTGTTACAGCAGCAAAGTGGATAACAGGAGACATTCATTATAAATAAAAATAAAGACAAGGATAAATTGTCATCAGTTTACTGTGTATTCCTTAACTGTTACTGTTGACTGGTCTGTTGGGAGCAGTGCTGGTTGTGCAGTCTCACAGCAGCGGGAAGGAAGGACCTCAGATATCTCAAGTTAAAGAGCAAATCGGAGCTTGGTGTCTCTGTATTCACAAGAGACTGCAGATACTGGAATCTTCAACAAAAGACAAAGTGCTGGAGTAACTCAGTGAGTCAGACAGCGTCTGTGGGGGGAACTGGACAGACGAGGTTTCAGATTGGGACCCTTCTTCAGCTTGTCCGCCTCCTTGTACTCCGCCTTTTCCTCGTCCTCTTAGATTGTGTTATTGTCACCGGCGCTGCTCCACCAGCATCCAAATCTGCTCGTTCTCTCGACCTAAGGCCCCGCCCCCCTCACCCCGCGGCGCCCCGGCAACTGTCCAACAACTAATAAGAAAGGCAATGGGATGTTGCCTTCATTACGAGAGGATTTGAATTGAGCAAGGAGGTCCTACTGCAGTTGTACCGGGCCCTGGCGAGACCACACCTGGAGTATTGTGTGCAAGTTTGGTCCCCTAATTTGAGGAAGGACATTATTGCTATTACCAGAGTGCAGCGTAGGTTCACCAGGTTAATTTCCGGGATGGCGGGACAGACGTATGATGAAAGACTGGGTCGACTGGGCTTGTATTCGCTGGAATTTAGAAGAATGAGAGGGGATCTTACAGAAACATATAAAATTCTTGGAGGATTGGACAGGGTAGATGCAGGAAAAATGTTCCCGATGTTGGAGGAGTCCAGAACCAGGGTTCAAAGTTTGAGAATAAGGGGTCGGCCATTTAGTACTGAGATGAGGAAAAACCTTTTCACCCAGAGAGCTGTGAATCTGCGGAATTCTCTGCCACAGAAGGCAGTGGAGGCCAATTCACTGGATGTTTTCAAGATAGAGTTAGATTTAGCTCTTAGGGCTCAGGGAATTAAGGGATATGGGGGAAAATCCAGAGTACTGATTTTGGATGATCAGCCATGATCATATTGAATGGTGGTGCTGGCTCGAAGGGCCGAATGACCTACTCCTGCACCTATTTTCTATGTTTCTATAATCAAGCAATTATTTCTTCATTGTCGCGAAGTTTCAAGAGTTTTATTGTCATGTGTCTAGCGACGGAATAAATATTTGCAGCAGGCCAACAGATATGTTGATATATTACCCTGTTAAAAAAAAACCATAATAAACCATGATGTACTTACTTCTGTGTTTATCTTCTTCTTACCATCCGCCAAGAAGCAAATGACCCTTCCTGATGGAGCAATGACTCACTTGTGACGTCTCCTAATTCCGTGAGCTGCCAATAGACAATAGGTCCCGGAGGAGTACATTCGGCCCTTCGAGCCAGCACCGCCATTCAATGTGATCATGGCTGATCATTCTCAATCAGTACCCCGTTCCTGCCTTCTCCCCATACCCCCTGACTCCGCTATCCTTAAGAGCACTATCTAGCTCTCTCTTGAATGTATTCAGATAATTGGCCTCCACTGCCCTCTGAGGCAGAGAATTCCACAGATTCACAACTCTCTGACTAAAAATGTTTTTCCTCATCTCTGTTCTAAATGGCCTACCCCTTATTCTCAAACAGTGGCCCCTGGTTCTGGACTCCCCCAACATTGGGAACATGTTTCCTGCCTCTAACGTGTCCAACCCCTTAATAATCTTATACATTTCGATAAGATCCCCTCTCATCCTTCTAAATCCCAGTGTATACAAACCTAGTCGCTCCAGTCTTTCAACATAACCTAGTTGCTCCAGTCTTTCAACATACAGTCTTTCAACAGATGAGCATTTTCAGTTGACAACGCACTGAATGGAAAATGATTAATATAACTTTATGTATAGGTCTTTAGAACAGATGTAACCCCCTTGCCAATTAGCTTATTACTACTTGAGCTCTATAGCTCTTCCAGTGTTCATTCCTATCAACTTGCATTATACTGTGTAACTAAAAATTATGACTGCAAAAAAACATTGAGGATACCAGATAAAGTTTATCAATTAATAAAAGAAATGCCCCCACCACTCACAGATGTGAAATAATTCCCTCTGATCCAATTATATTGACTAAAATCAAAGGTACGTGAAAATTTATTTTCTGCTCACTTCACTTGAATGTTATTGGGTTATAATTTGTATTTTTCTCATTCTGAGGATAGAACATGCGATCATAGTTATTCTTTGCCCTATATTTCATTTTCCTGATCCAAAACTATGTCCCTTGAACTCCTTTAATATCCAGGAATCTATGAAACTCCATTTTGAATGAATTCAGCAAGTCAACCTGCACAAATAAAGACATAAAGTGCTTGAGTAACTCAACGGGTCAGACTGCATCTCTGGCGGACAAGGATTGGTGATGTTCCAGGTCGGAACTAGACTGATTGTGGTGGGGAGAGAAAAATAGAAGAGAGGGGAGTAGTTCAAGGGCTGGTAAGAGATAGGTGGATATAGGTGAGGGGGGCGGGGGGTTGATAGGCAGATGGTTGGACAAATGCCAGAGTTCAAAAACAGATTGTGAAGTCAGAGGAAGGAATGCAGGTGGAGGGGATGTGGCAGTGGAGAAATGGGTGCGAGTAGTCCAGGTGGGGCACAGGGGAGAGGGGAAAAGGGAAACAAAAAAGGAGTTGTATGTAGGTTGGCTAAATAAGATTAGAGAATTCAGTGTTCATAATGTCAAGTTGTAAGGTACCCAAGCGGAATATAAGGTGGACACAAAATACTGGAGTAACTCAGCAGGTCAGACAGCATCTCTGGAGAAAATGAATCGTTGACGTTTCAGGCGACACACTCCTTCAGCAACGGAATATAAGGTGCTGCTCCTCCCTTTGCATGTGGCCGCACTCAGGCAATGGAGGACAAACCAGCATCTGCAATTCCTTTGTCTACGCTAAACCTGCACAGCCCTCCTGGAGAGATAATTCCAAGGATTTGAATTCTGAAGAATTCTCCCGTCCAGCTCTTCAAGAAATAGAAACATTGAAAGTAGGTGCAGGAGTATGCCATTTGGTCCTTCGAGCCAGCACCACCATTCAATATGATCATGGCTGATCATCCAGAATCAATATCCTATTCCTGCTTTTTCCTCATATCCCTTGATTTCATTAGCCCTAAGAGCTATATCTAACTCTCTCTCTCTCGAATGAATGAATGAATGAATGAATGAATAAGTTTATTGGCCAGGTACGTACACATACAAGGAATGGGTCTTGGTGCCCCGCTCACAAGTAATAACACGAACATACAGTAAACAATTAAGAATAAAGCATAAAACATTAAGACTACAACATTACAGTTTAAACATGTGAGTGAAATAAACCGGAGTAAAAAGAGACTACAGACTTTTGGTTATTGAGTAGAGCTACTACTCACGGAAACAAAGCTGTTTTTATGTCTGGCTGTGGCTGCTTTGACAGTCTTGAATACATCCAGTGACCTGGCCTCCACTGCCTCCTATGCCAGAGAATTCCACAGATTCACAACTCTCTGGGTGAAAAAGTTTTTCCTCATCTCAGTCCTAAATGGCCTACCCCTTATTCTCAAACTGTGACCCCTGGTTCTGGACTCCCCCAACATCGGGAACATTTTTCCTGCACCTAGCCTGTCCAATCCCTCAAGAATTGGATATGTCTCTATAAGATCCTCTCTCATCCTCCTATATTCTAATAAATACATGCTTTTGGTTCTAATAAAGGACTTCTGAATGGATTGTATTTTATAGATTATGGGAGAAGATGGATATGATCGAGAACAAACTGGTGATTTAGCATATTCCAGTCTTGCTGTTAGTTGGCCTTTGTCAGGTTGCAACAGGGAACTTTAACTGAGTGCAGTTGGCATTCCCAATTGCCGAGCAATAACTCCTGCTGAAATTCAATGCATGTAGAAACCAGGATGGTGACACTCAGACAAGGGCCGTCTTAACGCATGGGCCTGATGGGCACTTGCCCGGAGGCCCCATGCTGATCTGTGTATGTTAAGTGACTTGCAATAAATAAATACTACTTTAAAAATGTAGGTTCAATAAGTGCTTTTTTCGCAACATTTTCAGTGCTTCTCACAGCGATCTGTAAGTGCTTTTCGCAACAATATAGCACCCTAACTCCATCGCTAAGTGCTTTTCGCCGGCACGACAGGGGGGGGGGCTGGTAGGGAAAGGGGGATGGGGGAGAGTAACGGTGGGGGCCCCAGTACACTGATTTGCCCGGGGGCCCATAATGCTGTAAAAACGGCCCTGACTCAGACGTGAATAACGGCACTAAACGTTATTCATGTTTATCATGTATCTGCACACTTTGGATGGCTCTTTCCACTGACTGGTTAGCACACAGCAAAAGCTTTTCACTGTACCTCTGTACACATGACAATAAACTAAACTCAGACTTAGACTCAAACTCAACTGTGACACCTTTGACAATTAAATTAAGATTCACTTATGTTTTGTGTTCTGCCTATTACAGTCTTATTCTTTTCACTGTATAATTTGAATTTTCTTGGGTTGTCTGGGTCCATATGCCTGTGTTGCTGCTGCAAGAAAGATTTTCATTGTACCTGCACCCGACCTTGCTTGTGCGTATGACAATAAATTTGTGAAGATAGGCATAAGAATATGAACCGTTACATTTAGAAAAGGTGCATGGATTCAAGTATCGGTGCAACAGGGACTGCAGTCCTTGAAGCAAAATATATTTGATTTCCAGTTGAGTAGAAGTAATTTTTTTGTTGTTGAACGGCATCCAGGCCATGCTGACAGCTTGCCAAGCAAACCGATTGTGTTTCTAATTGCCAATCTGTTGATGATTGCAGCTGGTCAGATCTGCTTGCATTGTCAGAGAGGATTTTGAGGATAAGCTTGAGTGATTCCACAGCTCAGGTGTCACTCGGTGTCACAATGACTCAGCTTGGGAGGATCCAGGGAGTTACATCCAGAAAATAGCTTTTGGGCTCTATCAATATTTAATCGGTGAAATCAAAAGCCAGCATTCTTTTTTATCAAGGAACTGCGAAGTGGCACAGTGAGGAGGGCACTCACTCAGTGCTGGAGATAAGGGTTTGATACTGACCTTGGGTAATGCCGAGTTTGGAGTTTTGCATGTTCTCTCTAAGACCACATGGGTTTCCCCTCGGACCTAGGGTGGTCGATGTATGAAATGAATTGCCAGAGGTGGTATTGTAGGAAGGAACTGCAGATGCTGGTTCAAACCGAAGATAGACTGAGTCTGAAGAAGGGTCTCAACCCGAAGCATCACCCATTCCTTTTATCCAGAGATGCTGCCTGTCCCACTAAGTTACTCCAACATTTTGTGCCAGAGAAGGAAGTTGAGGCAGGTACTATTGCAAGATTTAAGAAACAATTAGACAGTTACATGGATAGGGCAGGTTTAGAGGGATACGGGCCAAATCAAGGTAGGTGGGACTAATGTACCTGGGACATGTTGACCGGTATGGACAAGTTGGGCCGAAGGGCCTGTTTTCACACTGTATGACTCTTTGATCATGACTCTATGACTCGAATTCCGATTTTGTTCCCACATCCCAAAGACATGTGGGTCGTAAAGTTAAATGGCCTGTGTAAAATTCCCCCAACATGTCGCTGAGTGATAGAATCTGGGGGGAGTTGATGAGAAAGTAGTGGGTAATAAAAAAAGGATTAATGCAGGATTAGTGTAATTGGATGGCTGGAGAGCCTGGAACCATACTGTTTTACTCTGAACCATCAGCGCCCGGTTCTCAGAATTATCTAATCAATCAAATTCTCTCACATTTTCCTGAAACAAAGTTTAATTCTCCTTTAATTCTCCTTTCCATTCCCACACTGACCTTTCTGTCCTAGGTCTCCTCCATTGTCAGAGGGAGGCTAATTGCAAAATTGGAGGAACAGCATCTCATATTTCGCTTGGGGAACTTTCAGCCCAGTAATATTGGCTTCTCTCACTTCAGGTAGCCCCGGCATTCCCTTTCTCTCTCTCTCCCTCCCCCACCCAAGTCGCACTAACTTCTCCCTTTCACCCCATCAACAGTTAACAATGGCATGTTTCCTTTATCGTCGTTACTTGTTTCCATATCTTTTATTCATTGTTCTTTATTTCTCTGCATCATCATCTACTCCCTGTCCCTCGTTTCCCTTATCCCTAACCAGTCTGAAGAAAGGTCTCATCCCGAAACATCCCTCCTTCATTCTCTCCAGAGATGCTGCCAGTCCCGCTGAGTTACTCCAGCTTTTTGTGCCTATCTTCGGTTTAAACCAGCATCTGCAGTTCCTCCCAACGCACCTAATTTCAGCAGTCAATTGATCCAACATGTCCACTACACATTAAAATGAGCAATGCTGCATAAAAATTCCAGACAGAAAGGACTCACCTGAACTTTGGAAATCTTTCGTAATTGTTGTTGTTCTATTTCTTCGATATCTGATTTATTTTTCGTGACAGATTTTATGGCTGATTTTACCCGAGCCTAAGATCAAAGAATAAAGGCGTTAGACAACAAATAATCAACAAGGTAAATAAAGATACAAATCTGTTTGTATTAACCTTGTAAATGTCTACAGCTTCTTTAATCGGCTTGAAGCTGTGGTTTCTGTGTTCCAGTGCATCTCGACAAACCAGACAGATCAGTTTCTTGTCATTTTCACAAAACAGCTTCATTTCTTCCTGATGTTGCTCGCAGAAAAGTTTACTTCCCTTCTCTGTCCGATTCAGGCTCAGTGCTCGAGCTTTCTCAGACAGTCTCGCCAAGGCCCGATTTACCCTGAGGCTGCGGTCTGTAAACTCCTCTCTACATTCCGGGCAAGGGGTGGGGGAGGGGGGGGGGGTGGGGGGGAGGGGGGGGAGGGTGGGGGGGGAGGGAGGGAGGGAGGGAGGGGGGAGGAGGGAAGGGAGGAAGGGAGAAAGAAAGAAAGAAAGAAAGGAGACAAGAAGGAAACACCTCCGGCTAATTTCTTATTAAATCCTTTTCAAGGGTATCAAAACAATCCTGAAATTAAATATTTCCAATTCTTAATCCTAGTTTTAAAGTGAATGGGTTCCAAAGTTTCAAAAAGAAATCATATCTATTTCTCAGATTATAAGTAGCTTTTTCTAATGGGATACAACTACGCATTTCTGCATGCCATCTTTCAATTCTTATTTCATTGTGATCTCTCCAAGTGACCGCTACACATTTTTTTGGTATTGCTACTGCTATTTTGAGAAATCTTTCCTGATACTTATCTAAAATTAACCTTGGTAATATTCCTTTAGTATCTCCCAATAAAAAAACCTTAAACCCAATGGTATGGTCTTATTCATCAATTGTTCCAAAAAGTTTTTTAGGTCTTTCCAAAAAGGAGTTAACTTCGGACATGCCCATGTGGAGTGTAAAAAAGTACCCACATCCTGGTTGCATCTAAAACAAATGTCAGGTAAATTTGGATTTAAATTGTTTAATTTTTTCGGAGTTAAATATAATTGATGTAAAAAATTATATTGTACTAAACTATATCTCACATTAATAGTATTTTTCATACTTTCTAAACACAATCTTTCCCAACTTGGTTCATCAATGCTAATATTCAGATCTGTTTCCCATCTTTGTCTTGATTTTTGAATTCCTATCTTTGGACTAGATTTTTGTAATAATTTATACATTGAAGATATAATTTTTTTAGTTCCCTTGCCCTGAATCAGGGATTCAATTCCTTTAATTTGAAATAGAAACATTGAATTACCTAACTTTTCCCTTAAAAAAGATTGTAGTTGATAATAGAAAAAAAAACTATTCCCTGGAATTTGATATTTGTTTCTCAATTGAGAAAACGTCAAAAAATTATTTCCTTCATAGCAATCTCTTGTATGTTTAATACCCTTCTGTTCCCAGACTTGTAATATTTGATTATTCCAAGCAAACGGCAGTAATTTATTTTTTACTAATGGAGTTTTAGCTGTTAGAAAAAATATTTTATCATTAGCTTTAACTGTTTTCAACAATGTATTAATTAAATGTTTTAGCAAAGGAGACTCTTGATCCTTAACTAATAGCTTCGCTTCCCACTTATAGATAAATTCTTCTGGGCATAGTCCTTTTATTTTATCCATTTCAATTTTAACCCATGCTGTTTTTCCACCCTCTGGATAAAAGGATGAAATAAAACTCATTTGTGCGGCCAGATAGTAATTTTTAAAATTTGGTCATTGCAATCCACCTAATTCAAATTTCCATGTTAATTTTTCCATAGACACTCTTGGCATTTTACCTTTCCAAAGAAAATTTCGCACAATTTAATTCAATTCTTGAAAAAAAAAAATTGGTAATGGTATAGGTAGTGTTTGGAATAAATACTGTATCCTCGGAAAAATATTCATCTTAATACAGTTCACTCTCCCTAGCAATGTAATTGGAAAATTCATCCATTTCTTCAGGTCCTCATCTATTTTTTTTAATTAGTGGTTTATAATTTAGTTTATACAGATTATTTAACTTATTATCTACTTTAACCCCTAGGTACTTAATGCCTTCTGTTTGCCATTTAAACTGACTTTCTCTTTTACATTGATCATAATTGCCTTCAAAAAGAGGCATTATTTCAGTTTTATCTTTATTAATTTTGTATCCTGATACTTTCCCGTATTCTTCCAGTCTGAAATATAATTTTCTTAAGGATTCCAATGGTCTAGTAAGACAAATTACAACATCATCTGCAAATAAAGTAATTTTGTGATTTTCCTGATTAACTTTAAATCCTTCTAAAGTCTAAATCTGATCTTATTAGTTCTGCCAATACAAATAAAGCTGTTGACAAGGGACATCCCTGTCAACTAGATCTTTCCAAATTAAATGATTGAGAAATTGGCCATTTGTCCCCACTTTGGCTTTAGGTTGTTTATAAAGAGCTTTTACCCAGTTAATGAAACCATGTCCCAATCCATACTTCTCTAATACTTTAAATAAAAAAGCCCATTCTAACCTGTCAAACGCCTTTTCAGCATCTAAAGCAACTGCTGCACTCAATTCCTTCCTTTTCTGTGCTAAATCTAAAATACTTATAAATCTTGCTACATTATCAGATAATCTCCTTTTTTTTGACAAATCCAGTTTGGTCCTCTTTAACCAGCTTAGGTAAAAATTCTGCCAATCTCCTTGCCAAAAGCTTAGCGACTATTTTATAATGAAGAAGGGTCTCGACCCGAAACGTCACCCATTCCTTCTCTCCCGAGATGCTGCCTGACCTGCTGAGTTACTCCAGCATTTTGTGAATAAATCAATTTGTACCAGCATCTGCAGTTATTTTCTTATTCAACAATGATATTGGTCTATAAGAAGAAGCTTTTAAAGGGTCTTTCCCTTTTTTTGGAATTACGGTTATAATTGCCATTGAGAAGGATTCTGGTAATGTAAAAGTTTTTTCCGCTTGATGTATCACTTCCATAAATACTGGTAACAACAAATCTTTAATTTTTTTATAGAACTCAGGCGGGAAACCATCTTCCCCTGGTGATTTATTACTTGGTAAAGAATGTAATACTTCCTCCACTTCTCTCAAAGTAAAGGAGGCATTTAGTCCCATCTGCTCCTCATTAGAGATTGTTGGTAATTGTATCTTGGATAAAAAAATATTTATCTTAATTTCATCCTTTTCAGATTCAGAATGATACAGATTAGTGTAGAATTGCTTAAATACCTCATTGATTTCTCTAGGTTTATAAGTAATAATGTTTTGATCTGTTCTAATTGAATTTATTGTTCTTGATATTTGTTCTTCTTTCAGTTGCCATGCCAATACCTTGTGCGCTCTTTCTCCTAATTCATAATACCTTTGTTTAGTTCGTAATATTCGTTTTTCTGTTCTGTAAGTATGTAAAGTATTGTATTGAAATTTTTTATTTGCAAGTTGTATTTTTTTCGTATCTGAAATAAGGGGCAGGCCATTTCGAGCGGAGATGAGGAAAAACTTTTTCAGTCAGAGAGTTGTGAATCTGTGGAATTCTCTGCCTCAGATGGCAATGGAGGCCAATTCTCTGAATGCTTTCAAGAGAGGGCTAGATAGGGCTCTAAAGGATAGCGGAGTCAGGGGGTATGGGGAGAAGGCAGGAACGGGGTACTGATTGAGGATGATCAGCCATGATCACATTGAATGGTGGTGCTGGCTCGAACGGCCGAATAGCCTACTCCTGCACCTATTGTCTATTGTCAATTCTCTGAATGCATTCAAGAGAGAGAGTTAGATAGAGCTCTTAAGGATAGCGGAGTCAAGGGGGGGGGGGGGGTATGGGGAGAAGGCGGGAACGGGATACTGATTGAGAATGATCAGCCATGATCACATTGAATGGTGGTGCTGGCTCGAAGGGCCGAATGGCCTACTCCTGCGACCTATTGTCTATTGTCTAAACAAAGTAGACTATTCCCCTGGACTGAGGATTCTAAAACTAGAGTCCAGCGGTCGCCCCCTCCCCTTCCCAACACCGGGTCTCCCACCGTGCCTCACGCCGCTCCCCCCACGCTGGGTCCACCATCGTCTTCCCCTCCCCCTCTCACGCTCATCGGCCGCTGATCGCGGGTCTATCGCGACCCCCCCCTTCCCTCCGCCGCTGAGGCTCAGGTTTCTAACGCGCCTACTCAATAGACAATGGACAATAGACAATAGGTGCAGGAGCAGGCCATTCGGCCCTTCGAGCCAGCACCGCCATTCAATGTGATAATGGCTGATCATTCTCAATCAGTACCCCGTTCCTGCCTTCTCCCCATATCCCCTGACTCCGCTATCCTTATGAGCTCCATCTCGCTCTCTCTTGAATGCATTCAGAGAAATGGCCTCCACTGCTTTCTGATGCAAAGAATTCCACAGATTTACAACTCTCTGACTGAAAAAGTTTTTCCTCATCGCCGTTCTAAATGGCCTACCCCTTATTCTTAAACTGTGGCCCCTGGTTCTGGACTCCCCCAACATTAGGAACATGTTTCCTGCCTCTAACGTGTTCAACCCCTTAATAATCTTATGTTTCGATAAGATTCCCTCTCTTCCTTCTAAATTCCAGTGTATACAAGCCTAGTCGCTCCAGTCTTTCAACATACGACAGCCCGCCATTCCGGGAATTAACCTAGTAAACCTCCGCTGCACGCCCTCAACAGCAAGAATATCGTTCCTCAAATTTGGAGACCAAAACTGCACACAGTACTCCAGGTGCGGTCTCACTAGGGCCCTATACAACTGCAGAAGAGCTTCTTTGCTCCAATACTCATGAGACGAAGTGCTGTTCCTCGAGAACGCATGGAAACGTTCATTGTCCGTGGGATTCGGAGAGTTCTCGGAGTTTATCTTCATGAAGTAGGAAAAAGGAACCGCAAAATGCTGGAGCAACTCGGCGGCCAGGTAGCAACCCTGAAGAACATGGATAGGCGAGGTTTCGGGACTGGATCTTTCTTGGGATAAAACATGGGTAGATGACGTTTCGGGTGCGGGTCCATCTCCAGACCGAAGAAGGGTCCCAACCCGAAACATCACCGATACGTTTTCCAGAGATGGTGCCTGACCCGCCGAGTTACTCCAGCACGTTGTGTAATTCTGTGAATCTGTGTGGCTTCTCGTCAAGCTCTCAAGCACCCGTTTAAACTAATTCCCAGTTTAGCTCGCCCCGTGTTCCGCTAAATCCCTTCAATCGTTACCAAAGAACAGAAGCAACTCTATTTTTTAGTACGACTAAACCGGAGTATCGAGGAGAGGTCCGCACGGTTAGAGCGAGAACGTCCAAACTCCACACAGCGAGCACCAGTTCGAAGCCAACACTGGGTCGTTGGATCTGTGCGAAGGCAGATCATTTTAGCTGTACCACAATAGTGCCCGCATGCGATGGAAAACTAAAGGGCAGTCAACGGGAATGTCACAGTCACCCCCGGTGATGCTGCCTGACCTGCTGAGTTACTCCAGCATTTTGTGAATAAATACCCAGCTAACAATGGCCTGTTTCCGTTAACACCCTAAATTTTTTTTGCATATTTTTCATTCATGTGTTCTACATCTCTCTGCATCCTCGTCTATATCTATCGTTTCTCTTTCCCCTAACGCTCACTCTGAAGAAGGGTCTCGACCCGAAACGTCGCCCATTTCTTTTCTCCAGAGGTGCTGTCAGACCCGTTGAGTTACTCCAGCTTTTAGTGTCTATCTTCGGTTTAAACCAGTATCTGCAGTTCCTTCCTACACATGTAGATTACACCGAGAGAGTGTGGAACGCCACATTTCACCGGTGTTCGCACGTTACCATTCAACAGTCGCTCTAAGTTTATATTTCACCATCGTTTCCCATCCACGTATGGCACCATTTTGGCGTTGCCCCCTTTGTTCTGCTTTACACTGTCCCAGGTCCATATCTCTGGTATATTCACTTTCAAGAACTAACGGCCCCTCCCTCCTTTGAGATTAGTTGGAGGTTTGCTCAGAAAACTTCACAATGAACCCTTGCAGTTTAATATGGATAAGTGTGAGGTTATCCACTTTGGTGGTAGGAATAGGAAGACAGATTATTATCTGAACACCTTCGCTCAGTCCGCCTTAACCAACCTGATCTCCCGGTGGCTGAGCACTTCAACTCCCCCTCCCTCTCCCAGTCTGACCTTTCTGTCATGGGCCTCTTCCAGTGTCATAGTGAGGCCCACCGGAAATTGGAGGAACAGCACCTTATATTTCGCTTGGGCAGCTTGCAGCCCAGCGGTATGAACATTGACTTCTCCAACTTTAGATAATTCCTCTGTCCCTCTCTTCCCCTCCCTCTTTCCAGTTCTCCCTCTATCTTCCTGTCTCCACCTATATCCTTCCTTTGTCCCGCCCCCCTGACATCAGTTTGAAGAAGGGTCTCGACCCGAAACGGCACCCAGTTCCTTTTCTCCAGAGATGCTGCCTGACCTGCTGAGTTACTCCAGCATTTTGTGAATAAATACCTTTGATTTGTACCAGCTTCTGCAGTTATTTTCTTACACTAACTTCAGATAGCCCTTGCTTTCCCTCTCTATCCCCTCCCCTTCCAAGTTCTCCCACTAGTCTTCCTGTCTCCGACTACATTCTATCTTTGTCCCGTCCCCTCCCCTGACATCAGTCTGAAGAATGGTCTCGACCCGAAACGTCACCCAATTCCTTCTATCCAGAGATGCTGCCTTGACCCGCTGAGTTACTCCAGCATTTTGTGTCTACCTTCGATTTAAACCAACATCTGCAGTTCTTTCCTGCACATTCTACTGCAGCTATACAATGCGTTAGCGAGGTCTCGCTTGGCGTGTTATGTTTAGTTTTTGATCAACCTGATTTCGGAAAGGTGCCCTTAAATGGAAAGCGTGTAGAGAATATTTAAGAGGAATAATTTGGCCAAGTTGGATAGACTGGGGACTATTTCTTGGAGCGCAAAACGTTGAGGAGAGATAACATAGAGGCATATAAAATCAGGAGGGGCATCGAAAGGGTGAATGAACGGTCTTTATCCCATTGTTGGGCAATCTAGAACTAGTGGGGTTATGTTTAAGGTGAGATGGGGAGATTTAAATGGAATCCTAGGGTCAACGTTTTCACACATATATGGTATATGGAACGGGCTGTCAGGGGAGGTAGTTGAAGCAGGCACAAAAAACGACATCGAAAACAGGTGGCGCTCAGCGCAGAACAGAACAGCTCAGCAGGTCAGGCAGCCTCTCTGGAGAGAATGAATGGGCGGCGTTTCGGGTCGAGACCCTTCGTTCCCCACGGCCATTTCGAAGGACGTAGAAGGATCAATCATATTGAACGATCGTAAACAACAGTCTTGGAGTTTTGTGCCCTTCAATGCTTCGTGCGGATTTCCTGAGTATGTTAAAGATTTGAGGTTCTTCAGAAGAAGAAGGGGCTCGACCCATGCTCTCCTGAGATGCTGCCTGACCTGCTGAGTTACTCCAGCATTTTGTGAATAAATACCTTCGATTTGTACCAGCATCTGCAGTTATTTTTGTTTTACTGAGGTTATTAATATTACTTCAGGCTCCGCCCCTTCTCGGGTGAAAGTCGAGGATGAGAGCGAATAAACGTTGCCACCTGCTGGCTGTACAGAGACATTCGTTATCTTCTTCTCGAGTGGTTTCTCAAAGAGTGGAGGATGACTCCCTTTCTACTCTGGTCCTGAGCTGACCAGAATGGCAGGCAGTAACTAGTGGGGTACCGCAAGGCTCGGTGCTGGGACCGCAGCTATTTACAATATACATTAATGACTTGGATGAAGGGATTAAAAGAACCATTAGCAAATTTGCAGATGATACAAAGCTGGGTGGTTGTGTGAACTGTGAGGAAGATGCTATGAGATTGCAGGGTTACTTGGACAGGTTGTGTGAGTGGGCGGATGCATGGCAGATGCAGTTTAAAGTGGATAAGTGTGAGGTTATCCACTTTGGTGGTAAGAATAGGAAGGCAGAGTATTATCTGAGTATTATCTGAATGTCAAGTTAGGAACAGGGGACGTACAACGAGATCTGGGTATCCTAGTGCATTAGTCACTGAAAGGAAGCATGCAGGTACAGCAGGCAGTGAAGAAAGCCAATGGAATGTTGGCCTTCATAACAAGAGGAGTTGAGTATAGGAGCAAAGAGGTCCTTCTGCAGTTGTACTGGGCCCTAGCGAGACCGCACCTGGAGTACTGTGTGCAGTTTTGGTCTCCAAATTTGAGGAAGGGTATTCTTGCTATTGAGGGCGTGTAGCGTAGGTTTACTAGGTTAATTCCCGGAATGGCGGGACTATCATATGTTGAAAGACTGGAGCGACTAGGCTTGTATACACTGAAATTTAAAAGGATGAGAGGAGATCTTATTGAAACGTATAAGATTATTAAGGGGTTGGACACGTTAGAGGCAGGAAACATGTTCCCAATGTTGGGGGAGTCCAGAACAAGGGGCCACAGTTTAAGAATAAGGGGTAGGCCATTTAGAACTGAGATGGGGAAAAACTTTTTCAGTCAGAGTTTTGTGAATCTGTGGAATTCTCTGCCTCTTGGCTCGAAGGGCCGAATGGCTTCCACCTGCACCTATTGTCTATTGTCTATTGACCAGTGAGGCCCGTCTTGGAGTCGCGGTGCAGGCTTAATGTAAATGGATGGTTAATGATTAGCCTTGACTCGATGGGACGAAGGGCCACCTAGACTTGACACTGACATCTCCTGAAAAAGGAGGTGTAAAAATTATGCCGGCAGGTCACATCTTTCCTAAAGCAACTTCGGATGGAATCTGAAATAGAGGGCAGTGGAAGCCAAATCACTGGATGGATTTAAGAGAGAGTTAGATAGAGCTCCAGGGACTAGTGGCATCAAGGGATATGGGGAGAAGGCAGGCACGGGTTATTGATTGTGGACGATCAGCCATGATCACAATGAATGGCGGTGCTGGCTCGAAGGGCCGAATGGCCTCCTCCTGCACCTATTGTCTATTGCAGGGGTGGCCAAACTTGCTTAATGTAAGAGCCACATACGATAAAGTTCAGATGTTTGAGAGCCGCAAGACATGAACAAAATTTACACATACGTTTTTATTGTTACATACACATTTTGTTACAAAAATTTTATATAAATATTAAGTAATGCATGTATGCAATAATATTTATTCATGTATGCAGTTTTTTAAACTGTTAATTTGTATTAGTTTCAGTAATCACAAAGTACACATATATACCAAATGTTTTCAAAATCTTGACTGATGATTGTTTGAACTATATTGAGCGTATATACGGTAATGAACTACGGGAAATACGGTAATGAACTACGGGAACCTCTAAGAAAAATGTGCGAATTTACATTTCAGTAACATAAAATTAGACTGCCAAAACTAAAACTAAAAAGGAAAACATTATATTTTTATTGATATTTATTTGTCTTAGTAAATATCAGGTCAAAACATGGAGGAAAATATGTTAAAAAAAAGCAAACCAATAAAATTAGAGATATTTTAATCAGATACCACCTTACAAAATTACAGTCTTGTCATAATATTTTTATGACAAACAGACAATGCTACAAATATCAGGTTATTAAATGCGTTATTTACTGCTAGTAGTGGTCTTGTGGGTAACCCCCTTACCCATGACCTCAGTCTTCTGACATTCCTCTGTAACCCTTGCTGACCTGAAATGTCTTTAATCCCTCTGCCTCCCACCATTCCCTCCCCCAGCACTAAAGAACAATGCCTCACTCAGATTTAGCATTAAAATCAGGATTTAAATTCTTAAATATTTTTACTAACCATGAACATTAAACTTACGTTTTATTCCAATGGGGTCCCAAATCATACCCAGTAAATAATTATAAAGCTTGACATTTTTTCTTATTTACCTTTTCTTATTTCTTATTTGTCGACTATTGTCTACAAATAACATTCATTCCTCAGACGGCAGCGTGCGCAGTGGACACTCCCATTTTGAACCAGGAAGTGCCGGAGTAAAGATGGCTGCGAAAGACCAGGTCGAGAGTTGGACCGAGGAGGCAGTTTGTCCCCTCTGCCTGGATTTCTTCACCGATCCGGTGGCACTGGAGTGCGGCCACTACTTCTGCCGCTCCTGCATCACGCAGAGTTGGGACCGGGAGGCGAGAAACTCCTGCCCGGAATGTAGAGAGCAGTTTGTAGACCGCACCCTCAGGGTGAGTCGGGCCTTGGCGAGACTGGCTGAGAAAGCTCGAACACTGAGCCTGAATCCGCCTCGCAAAGAAAGTAAACTTCGCTGCGAGGAACACGAGGAAGAACTGAAGCTGTTTTGCGAAACTGATCAGAAACTGATCTGCCTGATCTGCAGAGACGCGCGGGAACACAAGTCTCACAACTTCATGCCGCTTCGGGAAGCTGTTGAAATGCGCAAGGTAAAATAAAACGCACTATGGCCACTCGTTCACCTTCTTGATTCGTCATTGTCTAACCCCCTTTGCTCTCTGATCCCAGGATCAGGTTAAATCTTCCGTACAATCTTTCACTAAAAAGAAGTCAGAGTTGGAGGAAATGGAGCGGCTGCAGAAGGGGAAGATTTCCGGAGTTCGGGTAAGGCCACTCTGTGCGGAGTTTCTGGTATTGTGTAGTTTCCCTCCCATTTAATGCATAAGGGATAGACTGGATAAATTTGCTGCTGTAATAGACATTAGACAATAGGTGCAGGAGGCCCTTCGAGCCAGCACCGCCATCCAATGTGATCATGGCTGATCATTCACAATCAGTACCCCGTTCCTGCCTTCTCCCCATACCCCATAACTCTGCTATCCTTTAGAGCTTTATCTAGCTCTCTCTTGAATGCATTCAGAGAATTGGCCTCCACTGCCTTCTGAGGCATAGAATTCCACAGATTCACAACTCTCTGACAGAAAATGTTTTTCCTCATCTCCGTTCTAAATGGCCTACCCCTTACTCTTAAACTGTGGCCCTGGTTCTGGACTCCCCCAACATTGGGAACATGTTTCCTGCCTCTAACGTGTCCAACCCCTTAATAATATTATATGTTTCAATAAGATCCCCTCTCATCCTTCTAAATTCCAGTGTTTACAAGCCCAGTCGCTCCAGTCTTTCAACATATGACAGTCCTGCCATTCCGGGAATTAACCTAGTAAACCTACGCTGCACGCCCTCAATAGCAAGAATATCCTTGCTCAAATTTGGAGACCAAAACTGCACATAGTACTCCAGGTGCAGTCTCACTAGGGCCCTGTACAACTGCAGAAGGACCTCTTTTCTCCAATACTCAACTTCCCTTGTTATGAAGACCAACATTCCATTGGCTTTCTTCACTGCCTGCTGTACCTGCATGCTTCCTTTCAGTGACTGATGCACTAGGACACCCAGATCTCGTTGTACGTCCCCTTTTCCTAACTTGACACCATTCAGATAATAATCTGCCTTCCTATTCTGATCACCAAAGTGGATAGCCTCACACTTATCCACATTAAACTGCATTTGCCATGCATCCGCCCACTCACACAACCTGTCCAAGTCATCCTGCCACCTCATAGCATCCTCACAGTTCACACCACTACCCTGCTTTGTATCATCTGCAAATTTGCTAATGGTACTTTTAATCCCTTCATCCAAGTCATTAATGTATATTGTAAATAGCTGCGGTCCCAGCACCGAGCCTTGCGGTTTTCACCATTAGTCACTGCCTGCCATTCTGAAAGGGACCCATTTATCCCCACTCTTTGCTTTCTGCCTGTCAACCAATTTTCTATCCATGTCAGTGCCCTACCCCCAATACCATGTGCTCTAATTTTGCCCACTAATCTCCTATGTGGGACCTTGTCCACTCTGTGCGGAGTTTCTGGTGTTGTGCAGTTTTTGCCCTATTTAATGCATAAGGGATAGGCTGGATAAATTTGCTGCTGTAATTGAATCTGTGTAGCACATGAATGAATGGGCGCAATAAACTGGAGCAACTCGGTGGGTCAGGCAGCATCTTTGGAGTGAAGGAATGGGTGACATTTCATGTCGAGATCCTCATTCCAAATGAGAGTCTCGGGAAAAGGGATGTGAGGGCGAATATTTGATATAATGGATTACTGTGGTAGCTCTGCGAACCGCCTTAGACTTTGAATAATCACCGATTATGTAAGGAAGTATTTATTCACAAAATGCTGGAGTAACTCGGCAGGTCAGGCAGCATCTCAGGAGAGAAGGAATGGGCGACATTTCGGGTCGAGACCCTTCTTTAGACTGATGTCAGGGGGGCGGGACAAAGGAAGGATATAGGTGGAGACAGGAAGAGAGAGGGAGATCTGGGAAGGGGGAGGGGAAGAGAGGGACAGAGGAACTATCTAAAGTTGGAGAAGTCAATGTTCATACCGCTGGGCTGCAAGCTGCCCAGGCGAAATATGAGGCGCTGTTCCTCCAATTTCCCATGGGCCTCACTATGGCACTGGAGGAGGCCCATGACAGAAAGGTCAGACTGGGAACGGGAGGGGGTGTTGAAGTGCTCAGCCACCGGGAGATCAGATTGGTTAACTCGGACCGAGCGCAGGTGTTGAGCGAAGCGATCGTGGAGCCTGCGTTTGGTTTCGCCGATGTAAATAAGTTGACATCTGGAGCAGCGGAAAAAATAGATGAAAATTTGTGAAATTTTGCCTGGGCAGCCTGCAGCCCAGCGGTATGAATATCGACTTCTCCGACTTTAGATAGTTCCTCTGTCCCTCTCTTCCCTTCCCCTTTCCCTGTTCTCCCACTATCTTCCTGTCTCCACCAATATCCTTCCTTTGTCCCGCCCCCCTGACATCAGCCTGAAGAAGGGTCTCAACCCGAAACGTCGCCCATTCCTTCTATCCTGAGATGCTGCCTGACCTGCTGAGTTACTCCAGCATTTTGTGAATAAATACCTTCGATTCGTACCAGCATCTGCAGTTATTTTCTTATACTACATGTAAGGGAGTATGATACAAAGTAATAATATATTAATTATTCATTGTTCTTTATCTCTCCACATCATCGTCTATATCTCTCGTTTCCCTTATCCCTAAGGGGGGTCTCGACCCGAAACGTCACCTATTCCTTCTCTCCAGAGATGCTGCCTGACCCGCGGCGTTACTCCATCTTTTTGTGTCTATCTTCGGTTTAAACCAGCATCTGCATTTCTCTCCGACACAATAAAAGCCACCAGCATTCACAAAGACTCCTCACACCCTTACAATGGTCTGTACGAACTTCTACCATCGGCAGATGCTACAAGGCCTTCTACGACCGCACCTTCAGACTCAGGAACAACTTAATCCCCAGGGCCATAGCTGCTATGAACCGGTCCTGCTGAGCCGGATGGTCACATCGAACAGCGAACCGGCACAGATCTACTTGCACTTTATTCTGTTTTAAAATTGTTTCTAGTTTTGTTTCATTGGATTGTCTAAACATATACTGATTAGCTAATTAATTCATTGCATCGTATGGGAGGCGCATTCCCAATCTCGTTGTACCCCTGTACAATGACAATAAAGATATATTGTACTGTATTGTATTTTAATATATCAATCTTCACCTTTCATCTGACAGGAACAGTCACGCAATCACCAGTCCTTCATCGCATGCCAGTTTGTTGAACTGCACCAGATTCTCACTGAGAGAGAGCAGCACATTTTCCGTGATCTGCAGGAGGACGAGGAGAGGATTCTAAATCATATGGAGGAAAATCTTCGAGAGATTCAAGAGAATTTAAATTCTATTCAGGAGAGGCTCTCCCAATTACAGGAATGGGCGGAACAAAATGACAGCCTGTTATTTCTGAAGGTGAGGAACTCGATTTCAATTTGATTCCGTAAATGTGCTGCGCCACAACGTGACACATCAGCCAAAACATTATGACCAGTAACAGGCGAAGTCAATGACATTGATTATCTTGTTACAACGGCACCTGTCAAGGGGTGGGATATATTAGGCAGCAAGTGAACAGTCAGTTCTTGGAGTTGATGTGTTGGATGCGGGAGAAATGGGCAGGAGTAAATAGACCATAGACAATAGGTGCAGGAGTAGGCCATTCGGCCCGTCGAACCAGCACCACCATTCAATGTGATCACCTCGCAACTTACAGGACTTGAAGGATCTGCTGCTAATGTTTTTGTGGCAGATACCACAGGACACCTTCAGGGGTCTTGTAGAGTCCATGCCTCGCCAGGTCGGCGCTGTTTTGGCGGCACACGGATGACCAACAGCATATTAGGTGGGTGGTCATAATGTTTTGGCTGATCGATGTATATATTTGAAACAATTCAGTTTATCCAATAGCTCAGTATTGATTTCAGCCGGCTAGCTAATATACCTGTTCTGCAATGTTGTTGTTTGCAAACTGGCCTCCAGTCCGAGGAAGGGTCTCGACCCGAAACGTCACCCATTCCTTCTCTCCAGAGCTGCTGCCTGCTCCACTGAGTTACTCCAGCGTTTTGTGTCTATCTTCGGCCACACGCAATATCTATACGTCGCACAACAGCGTGAACCTCCTGTGGTTTTGTGTGTGTGCCGATTGTTTCTGTGACGCCCACGAATAATATCCCCCAAAGTTCACAGTGAAATCATGTTGCAGTCAGATCCTCTGAGTGATCGCACCGCGACAAGTGTGAGAGATTCTTTGCAGATCAGTCGAGCTGAGCTCGAAGTCTAGAATGTGCAATACACATATCAACTATATCCTGTTTCAGTCGGTGGAGGTGAATTGTTTTAGGGACATTGGTACTGCCTATTTTCTTTTCCAGCCAAATTCCCACTGGGAGTATGGCAGGGAACTCTATTCATCACATGTACAAAGGTTACAGGGAAATTCGTTTTTGTAAACAGTTCAGTACAAGTATCACTATACATAAGCACTTATGCATTAGGTTAGCATCTCAGATACTTTACAGGTGGATAGTCAAGTCAAGTCAATTTTATTTGTATAACATATTTAAAAACAACCCACGTTGACCAAAGTGCTATACATCAGTTCAGGTGCTAAGAACGGACATACAATGGCACACAAACATAACAGCACATACATAAACAGTTCACAGCGCCCCCTCAGGATAGCAGTAGTACACTGGGACCCCATACAGAGTCGCTAGTTTGGAGCCATTTTCAAATCCCTGTTGTTGTAAGTGCAGGGTTCCTGCCCTGACCATGAAGGCTCATTGTCTTGGCAGCGTTGCAGGGTCGGCCTGGCCAAGCGTAGTACATCCCATTCTACGTCACAGACAGACCATTCAGTCCATCTTCTCCTGTCAATTCTGCGGCACCAGATGAACCCCTTCCACCCATTCACCGCACTGACCAACAATGTCCTGAACTCGATAGACTACACGTGTTTCTCCAACAGCCCCCCCCCCACCCCATAACACATACTCTCTGCTTCAACCACATCTGTGGTGGCAGGTTCCATTTTCCCCATTGCTGAATTTCTTAAGGAATATATTGAAGACCATTTTATTTTAAATATATATATTTTAATATTTATTTTATCTTTGTCATTTGGTGTCTCCACAAGTAAAGATACTTTCTCCGTTCCCTCTTGGTCAAATTCATCACTAATCTAAAATTACACTATCCGATCATCACGGACATCTTACCCGGCTAAAACGCACAACCACAACCTGTCCAGTCTATCCCGTCAGTATGGTCTCATTCTAATTAACATTTTAGTATTTTCTCCCTTGTTTCTCTGTCTGCAAAATATCTGCTTTGCCCTGTGAATCCGAGGGAGTGAGAGTTGGTAATGGGACTGTTTAACACCTTGTAATAAATAGGGTAAACTTCCTGGTTATGAGGATGTCGACGGTCTGTCTCAGTCAATTCAGATTTATGTTTTATTTATTTCAGGAGGAAACTGATTGTAAGAAGAGGTAAGACTTACTATTCACTGCCGCTCTGCATGGACCGGTAACATATTTCCTAGAAAAATCATTGCTCAGTTTGTAATCAGCTAATAAACATTTGCAGGGTCGGAGGTGACGAGCAGCCACTGTCGGTGAGAGATGATTCCATACCGTTGAGAAATTCAACCATCTCTTTTTTTGTTGAAGACAGTTTTGAAGGAAACGTTTGACTCCATTAAACAAGGTAAAACATATAGATTTATTTCACTTTGTTTGTGAGATACATTGCTGTTTTTTTATCAGATGTAAAGATTGGCCAGGATAACGGACTGAATGGTAATTAAAGTTTCATACCAACTCCAGCTCCACGGGATGAGAAACCTCACACACAATGATCAGCTGGAGATGTTCGATCCTTGAGCACATCCAACACAGGAACACGATACAACCAATACCTAGGCTGTTGGATAGGTCCTACAATGGGACTCGCACAGCCACACACACACACATCGAGATATGAGTTTGAATTCTACCACAGTGGCCAGGAAATTAAAATTAAAATTAACTGAAATTATAATGATTAAATGTAGGTATCAGGGTGATGTCCAGGATAGACATCAAGGTATATGGTGGTTCTTCAGAGATGGAAATCTGTGCCACTAACCCTGTCTAACATGTCAGTGACTGCAGATTTAGGTTAACTCAAGTCTGCGCCCTGTTGGACTCTTGAACCTCGCAGTTTCATTCAAACTGCACATTTTGAAGCATTTGACAGATCTGGGCCCATGACCTGAGCTATGAGAAACTCACACATTCTCATCGGCCTAGAAAAGATCCCCATAAACACATTCACGGGTCAAAAAGGTATTTCGTGGGTACAACCTCCACAATCTACGATGCCTTTGTAACAAAGAATACATACTCTTCAGAAGCAGTGAATATACTTCAGCATATACTGTAATCTCCAACATTTTCACCACCTCCAACAGGATCCCACTAATGGCCACATCTTCCCATCTCCACCCCTTTCTGCAGAGACCATTCCCTCCGAAACTCCCTGGTCAACTCGTCCCTTCCCACCCAAACCACCCCCTCCCCAGGTACTTTCCCCTGCAACCGCAGGAGATGCAACACCTGTCCCTTTACCTCCCCCTTCAAATTCATCCATGGACCCAAACAGTCTTTCCAGGTGAGGCAGAGGTTCACTTGCACCTCTTCCAACCTCATCTACTGTACCTGCTGTTCCAGGTGTCAACTTCCCCACATCGGCGAGACCAATCACAGGCTCTACTATCATTTCGCTGAACGCCTTCGCTCAGTCCTTCTCAACCTCCCTGATCTCCCGGTGGTTCAGCACTTCAACTTCCCCTCCCATTCCCAATCTGTCCTTTCTGTCCTGGGCCTCCTCCATTGTCAGAGTGAAGGAACAGCAAATTGAAGGAACGGCACCTCATATTTAGCGTGGGTAGTTTACACCCAAGCGGCATGAACATTGACTTCTCTAACTTCAAATAGCCCTTGCTGTCCCTCCCTATCCCCTCCTCCTCCCCAGTTCTCCCACCAGTCTTTCTGTCTCCGACTACATTCCATCTCTGTCCCACCCACTCCCCTGGCATCAGTCTGAAGAAGGGTCTCGACTCGAAACGTCACCCATTCCTCCTCTCCAGAGATGCTGCCTGGCCCGCTGAGTTACTCCAGCATTTTGTGTCGACCAGTGAATGTATTCATTCGACTAGTCCACAGGCATACAGCACACATTCTCACCAACACACACCTTACATGTGGGGACACACCATGACCTACACAACCATCCATGAACACACTCACCAACGCAGGATACATGCACCCACTGATATTTAATACGGCCATTACATTAACTCAGTCTGACGCACACATGTACCCAGCCGCAATTTCGCCATCCTCGTCTCCCATTTCGCTCTCCCTGTCCGCGACAACCAAAACATTTCACTTCCACTTCCCGGAAGAAAAGTAGCGGAAATGCATTTCTCTTTTCCATCTCGCGCAATTGTGGAAAATACCCCACGGGAAACATTCAGATGTCCGCCCGCCTGTGCCCGAGGCCGAGCGGCCTCTCCCCCGGTCCCGGGGCCGCGCTGCCCGAGTATCCCCCCAACCCCCGGGGACTCTCTGTTTCTCTACTTCTCCCCCCAGTCTCCGTCACCCTGGATGTGGAAACAACGCATCCGCGTTCTGGAGTCTGGGAGTCGCCGCAGAGTCTGTGGAGAGGAAGAAAGTGGTCGAACTGACCCCGGAGACTGGAGCATCGAGCGGGATGGTAATGAGCTTAATGCAGTCACCTCCCCTTCATCCCGTCTCCCCGCCCGTCCCATCCCCGGGAGTGTGGGAGTTTATCTCAGTTACGAGTCCGGGACAGGTTCCTATTACGACGCAGGCACCAAATCCCATCTCCACTCCTTCATCGGGAATAAATTCACGGAGAATGTTTATTCTTTCTTTGTGCCTTGGCAAGAAACCCAGTGGCTGAGAATTTGCTCCAGTTCCGGTCCGGGTGTGTAAAAGGATCGGGTCCCGGGAACGGCGTCAGGAGCGGGGCTCAGGGGCTGTGGGGCAGAATTCCGGTGCACAACAGGTCGGCGCTGAACGGCTCCCATTTAATCCCCAAATTCCGCGTCGTAAACCCCCAGTGAGCGCGGAAATAAAACCAAGGGGAATGTAAATGTGGGAAGAGTGAAATAAACAGCTACTGCGTTTAGAAGTGTTGATCCGCCTCTTTTTTAAACGTGTTATCGGATCCCGTCATCTGAACTTTTATAAAAAAATCTAAGGATTGATGCTCATACTTGACCCATGGGATCTCGATCTCATCAGGATCATAAGGGCCGGAAATCTTCATCGGGACACGGAAAAGTTGGACATTGAACAAATTTGACATTGCAGTTGAACTTAGTAGAAGTGAAGAGAATCATAGGTGAAGGGAGCAGGATTAAGCCATTCGGCCCTTCAAGTCTACTCCGCCATTCAATCATGGCTGACATATCTCTCCCTCCGAACCCCATGCTCCTGCCTTCTCCCCATAACCCCTAAACCCGTACGAATCAAGAATCTGTCTATCTCTGCCATAAAAGTATCCATTGACTTGGTCTCCACAGCACTCTGTGGCAAAGAAATCCACAGATTCACCACCCTCTGGTTAAAGATATTCCTCCTCAATTGCCTAAAGGAACATCCGTTAAATCTGAGGCTGTGACCTCTGGTCCTAGATTCCCACGAGTAGAAACATCCTCTCCACATCCACTCTATCCAAGCCTTTTTCACTTATCGGTAAGTTTCAGATCGCCGGGCAGGTCACGGGTGCAACCCACGGGAATGTGAATAACACGAATGGGGTTTTATGTGGGCAGGAAGAAGGTGGCAATGGTGAGCCTGGGAACAATTTAAGAAGGAGATAGGAACTGCATAATTAACAATAGCGATACGATACGATAAATCTGTATTTATCCCCGGAGGGGAATTGGTCTGCCAATTGGTCACGACAAACAACAAGGTACACGCAAAACATGAAATTAAAATTAAAAATTTTAAAGGGGAAAAGGGACGTACAACGAGATCTGGGTGTCCTAGTGCATCAGTCACTGAAAGGAAGCATGCAGGTACAGCAGGCAGTGAAGAAAGCCAATGGAATGTTGGACTTCATAGCAAGAGGAGTTGAGTATAGGAGCAAAGAGGTCCTTCTGCAGTTGTACAGGGCCATAGTGAGACCACACCTGGAGTACTGTGTGCAGTTTTGGTCTCCAAATTTGAGGAAAGATATTCTTGCTATTGAGGGCGCGCAGCGTAGGGTTACTAGGTCAATTCCCGGAATGGCGGGACTGTCGTATGTTGAAAGACTGGAGCGACTAGGCTTGTATACACTGGAATTTAGAGGGATGAGAGGGGACCTTATTGAAACATATAAGATTATTAAGGGGTTGGACACGCTAGAGGCAGGAAAGATGTTCCCAATTTTGGGGGAGTCCAGAACCAGAGGCCATAGTTTAAGAATAAGGGGTAGGCCATTTAGAACGGAGATGAGGAAGAACTTTTTCAGTCAGAGGGTTGTATATCTGTGGAATTCTCTGCATCAGAAGGCAGTGGTGGCCAATTCTGTGGATGCATTCAAGAGAGAGCTAGATAGAGCTCTTAAGGGTAGCGGAGTCAGGGGGTATGGGGAGATGGCAGGAACGGAATACTGATTGAGAATGATCAGCCATGATCACATTGAATGGTGGTGCTGGCTGGAAGGGTCGAATGGCCTACTCCTGCACCTATTGTCTATTGTCTAAAATTGAGGGAAAAAAGTAGACTATTCCCCTCGGCTGAGGATTCTAAAACTAGAGTCCCGCGGTACCCCCCCCCCCCTTCCCAACACCGGGTCTCCCACCGTCCCTCACGCCGCTCCCCCCACGCTGAGTCCACCATAGTCTTCCCCTTCCCCTCTCACGCGCCGATCGCGGGTCGATTCCGATTCCCCTTCCCTCCGCCGCCGAGGCTCAGGTTTCCTAACGCGCCTACTCAATAGACAATAGACAATAGGTGCAGGAGGAGGCCATTCGGCCCTTCCAGCCAGCACCACAATTCAATGTGATCATGGCTGATCATTCTCAATCAGTACCAAGTTCCTGCCTTCTCCACATACCCCCTGACTCCGCTACCCTTAAGAGCTCTATCTCGCTCTCTCTTGAATGCATTCAGAAAATTGGCCTCCACTGCCTTCTGAGGCAGGGAATTCCACATATTTACAACTCTCTGACTGAAAACGTTTTTCCTCATCGCCGTTCTAAATGGCCTACCCCTTATTCTTAAACTGAGGCCCCTGGTTCTGGACTCCCCCAACATTGGGAACCCCTTAATAATCTTATATGTTTCGATAAGATCCCCTCCCATCCTTCTAAATTCCAGTGACTTCATACACTTCACTTCCAATTTCCATCCTGTCCTTAAATATACCTGGACTATCTGTTATCTCCCTCCCGTTTATGGACCTCACCATCTCCATCACAGGAGGCAGACTAGTGACTGACATCTACTATAAACCCACTGACACGCACAACTATCTGGACTACACTTCTTCCCACCCGGTCCCCTGCAAAAAGTCTATCCCCCACTCCCAATTCCTGTCCCTTTACCTCCCCCCTCAACTCCATCCAAGGACCCAAACAGTCTTTCCAGGTGAGACAGAGGTTCACCTGCACCTCCTCCAACCTCATCTATTGCATCCGCTGCTCCAGATGTCAATTTATTTACATCGGCGAAACCAAACGCAGGCTCGGCGATCGCTTCGCTCAACAACTGTGCTCAGTCCGCATTAAACAATCTGATCTCCCGGCGGCTGAGCACTTCAACTTCCCCCTCCCATTCCGATTCTGACCTTTCTGTCATGGGCCTCCTCCAGTGCCATTGTGAGTCCCACCGGAAATTGGAGGAACAGCACCTCATATTTCACCTGGGCAGCTTGCAGCCCAGCGGTATGAACATCGACTTCTCCAACTTTAGATAGTTCCTCTGTCCCTCTCTTCCCCTCCCCCTTCCCAGATCTCCCACTGTCTTCCTATCTCCACCTATATCCTTCCTTTGTCCCGCCCCCTGAAGAAGGGTCTCGACCCGAAACGTCGCCCATTCCTTCTCTCCTGAGATGCTGCCTGACCTGCTGAGTTACTCCAGCATTTTGTGAATAAATATCTTCGATTTGTACCAGCATTCGCAGTTATTTTCTTACACATTGAATGGTGGTGCTGGCTCGAAGGGCTGAATGGCCTCCTCCTGCGTCTATTATCTATTGTCTATTGCAGTCAATTACCAATCATTATACGACGTGGCAGGGTGCGGAGTGGATAACGCGATACTGATGGAATTCAGCCGCTCCCAAAAGCAAATAGACTTCGAACCGGTAAGTGCCGGGAATTAAAATGGCTTCGAAAGACAAGGTCGAGAGTTTAACCGAGGAGGCAGTTTGTCCCATCTGCCTGGATTTCTTCACCGACCCGATTACACTGGCGTGCGGGCACAACTTCTGCCGCTCCTGTATCACACAGAGTTGGGGCAGTGAGGGGCAAACTCCTGCCCGGAATGCAGAGAGGAGTTTGCAGACCGCACCCTCAAAGTCAATCGGGCCCTGGCTAGACTGTCTGAGAAAGCTCGAGCACTGAGCCTGAATACAGAAGAGAAGGGTAGTAAACTTTTCTGCGAGGAACATCAGGAAGAAATTAAGCTGTTTTGTGAAAATGACAAGAAACTGATCTGTGTGGTTTGTCGAGATGCGGTGGAACACAGAAACCACAGCTTCCAGCCGATTAAAGAAGCTGTTGACATCTACAAGGTCAATGCAAACAGATTTGTATCTTTATTTACCTTGTTCATTCTTTGTTGTCTAACGCCTTTATTCTTTAATCCCAGGCTCGGGTAAAATCGGCCATAGAATCTGTCACGAAAAATAAATCTGATATCGAAGAAATAGAACAACAACAACTACGAAAGATTTCCAAAGTTCGGGTGAGGCCTTTCTGTCTGGAATTTTTATGCAGCATTGCTCATTTTAATGTGTAGTGGACATGCTGGATCAATTGACTGCTGAAATTAGGTGCGTAGGAAGGAACTGCAGATGCTGGTTTAAACCGAAGATAGGCACAAAAAGCTGGAGTAACTCAGCGGGACTGGCAGCATCTCTGGAGAGAATGAATGGGTGATGTTTCGAGACAAGACCCTTCTTCGGACTGGTTAGAGATAAGGGAAACGAGGGACAGGGAGTAGATGATGCAGAGAAATAAAGAACAATGAATAAAAGATATGGAAACAAGTAACGACGATAAAGGAAACAGGCCATTGTTAGCTGTTTATGGGGTGAAAGGGAGAAGTTAGTGCGACTTGGGTGGGGGAGGGATAGAGAGAGAGGGAATGCCGGGGCTACCTGAAGTGAGAGAAGTCAATATTACTGGGCTGAAAGCTGCCCAAGCGAAATATGGGATGCTGTTCCTCTAATTTTGGAATTAGCCTCCCTCTGACAATGGAGGAGACCTAGGACGGAAAGGTCAGTGTGGGGATGGGAAGGAGAATTACACTTCTTTGTTTCAGGAAAATGTGAGAGAATTCGATTGATTAGATAATTCTGACAACCGGACGCTGATGGGCTATATGGTCACTTATTCTGTAAACAAACACAATACAGAAATATATTATGTTAATCTTCAGCATTCATTTGACAGGAAGAGTCACACAGCCTTCAGTCCCATGTCACATCCCAGTTTGCTGAACTGCACCAGATTATCACTGAGAAAGAAAAGTACTTCCTCAAAGATATACGCGAAGATGAGGAGCGGATTCTAAATATAATGGAGAAAAATCATCGGGAGATTCAAGAGAATTTAAATTCTACTCAGGAGAAACTCCTGCATTTACAGGAACGGATGGAACAAAAAGACAGCGTGAAATTTCTAAAGGTAAGGAAGTCTATTTAAATTTGCTTCTATAAATGTGCACCATCACAAAATGGCGTCTGATATATTTGAAACCATGTTGCCTATTGTCTATGCATCTGCAGTTGCTTCTCTAACACATCTCTAACTTAATATACAATAGACAAGAGACAACAAGTGCAGAAGTAGACCATGCAGCCCTTCGAGCCAGCAACTCCATTCAGTGTGATCATGGCTGATCATTCTCAATCAGTACCCGTTCCTGCCTTCTCCCCATACCCCCTGACTCCGATATCATTAAGAGCTCTATCTAGCTCTCTCTTGAAAGCATCCAGAGAATTGGCCTCTACTGCCTTTTGAGGCAGAGAATTCCACAGATTCACAACTCTGACTGAATTTTTTTTTCCTCATCTCCGTTCTAAATGGCCTATCCCTTATTCGGCCGAATCGCGCAGCCTGTCCAGACTATCCTGTCAGCATCGTGTAATTTTCAGAATAATTTTTATACTTCCTCCATCGGTTCTATGTCTGCAATATCATTATTCTTCTCTGTGTGTCAATGGGGGTGAGATTGGAGAAATGGGAATTTTTGACACCTCGTAATAATCTGTGTGAAATTCGTGCTCTCAGCAGTTCTGTCTCGGTCAATTCAGTCTTGTGTTTTATTTATTTCAGGAGGAAGCTGTTCGCAAGCGAAGGTAGGGCATGTTCTTCACTGAAACTGTGCATGAAACATATTTCCTCATAAACATCAATGCAGAATTTGTAATCAGCTATTTAATATTTGCAGGATTAATGATGAGATCCATTCATTGTCAGTGACAGATGGTGCCATAACGGCTGAAAAATGCAACCACCTCTTTTTGTTGAAGGCAGCGTTGATAGAAACGTTTGACTCCTTTAAACAAGGTAAAACATATGGACTTATTTCACTTGGTTTGTGGGACACATTGATGTTCTTATGTGATGCAAAGATTGGTCAGGATAAGCACTGAATGGTCATTGGAGTTTCATTTCTGCACCAACCCACTGACTGAGAAGCCTCACGCACACATGTTCAGCTGGAGATGTTAGGTTCTGGAACACATGCGACACAGCAGCACGATAGACAATAGACAATAGGTGCAGGAGGAGGCCATTCGGCCCTTCGAGCCACCACCGCCATTCAATGTGATCATTGCTGATCATTCTCAACCAGTACCCCGTTCCTGCCTTCTCCCCATACCCCCTGACTCCGCTATCTTTAAGAGCTCTATCTAGCTCTCTCTTGAAAGAATTCAGAGAATTGGCCTCCACTGCCTTCTGAGGCAGAGAATTCCACAGATTCACAACTCTCTGACTGAAAAAGTTTTTCCTCATCTCGGTTCGAAATGGCCTACCCCTTATTCCTAAACTGTGGCCCCTTGTTCTGGACTCCCCCAACATTGGGAACATGTTTCCTGCCTCTAACGTGTCCAACCCCTTAATAATCTTAAGTTTCGATAAGATCCCCTCGCATCCCTATTAAGGCCAAAATTCCATTGGCCTTCTTCACTGCCTGCTGTACCTGCATGCTTCCTTTCAGTGAATGATGCACTAGGACACCCAGATCTCATTGTACGTCCCCTTTTTATAACATGACACCATTCAGATAATACTCTGTCTTCCTATTCTTACCGCCAAAGTGTATAACCTCACACTTATCCACATTAAACTGCATCTGCCATGCATCCGCCCACTCACACAACCTGTCCAATTCACCCTGCAACCTCATAGCATCTTCCGCACAGTTCACTCTACCACCCAGCTTTGTATCATCTGCAAATTTGCTAATAGTACTTTTAATCCCTTCATCCAAGTCATTAGTGTATATTGTAAATAGCTGCGGTCCCAGCACCGAACATTGCGGTATCCCACTAGTTACTGCTTGCCCATTTATCCCCAGTCTTTGGGGCACATTTATCCCCAGTCTTTGCTTTCTTTCTGTCAACCAATTTTCTATCCATGTCAGTACCCTACCTCCTATACCTTGTGCTCTATTTTTGCTCACTAATCTCCTATGTGGGACCTTGTCGAAGGCTTTCTGAAAGTCAAGATATACCACATCCACCGGCTCTCCCCTGTCCTTTTTCCTAGTTACATCCTCAAAGAATTCCAGAAATTAGTCAAGCATGATTTCCCCTTCGTAAATCCATGCTGACTCGGAACGATCCTGTTACTGCTATCCAAATGCTCCGCAATTTGTCTTTTATAAATTACCTCAACATCTTCCCCACCACTGATGTAAGACGAACTGGTCTATAATTTCCCGTTTTCTCTCTCCCACCTTTCTTAAAATTTGGACAACATCAGCTACCCTCCAATCCACAGGAACTGATCCTGAATCTATAGAACATTGGAAAATGATCACCAATGCGTCTACAATTTCCAGCGCCACCTCCTTAAGTACTCTGGGATGCAGACCATCAGGCCCTGGGGATTTATCAGCCTTCAGTCCCATCAGTCTACCCAACACCATTTCCTGCCTAATGTGGATTTCCTGCAGTTCCTCCGTCACCCTAGGATCTCTGGCCACCAGAACATCTGGGAGATCGCTTGTATCTTCCTTAGTGAAGACAGATCCAAAGTACCGGTTCAACTCGTCTGCCATTTCCTTGTTCCCCATAATAAATTCCCCTGCTTCTGTCTTCAAGGGACCCACATTTGCCTTGACTATTTTTTTCCTCTTTACATACCTAAAAATGCTTTTAGTATCCTCCTTTATGTTATTGGGTAGTTTACCCTCGTACCTCATCTTTTCTCCCCGTATTGCCTTCTTAGTCATCTTCTGTTGCTCTTTAAAAGAGTCCCAATCCTCTGGCTTCCCACTCTTCTTTGTTTTGTTGTACTTCTTCTCTTTTATTTTTATGCTGTCCTTGACTTCCCTTGCCAGCCACGGGTGCCTCTTACTCCCCTTAGAATCTTTCCTCCTCTTTGGGATAAATTGATCCTGCAACTTCTGCATTATTCCCAGGAATACCTGCCATTGCTGTTCCACTGTCATTCCTGCTAGGGCCTCCTTCCAGTCAATTCTGGCCAGCTCCTGCCTAATGCCTCTGTAATCCCCTTTGCTATACTGTAATACTGACACTTCCGATTTTCCCATCTCCCTCTCAATTTGTAGAGTAAAATTATCATATTGTGATCACTGCCTCCTAATGGCTCTTTTACCTCGAGTCCCCTTATCAGATCAGGTTCATTACACAACACTAAATCCAGAATTGCCTTCTCCCGAGTAGGCTCCATTACAAGCTGTTCTAAGAATCCATCTCGGAGACACTCCACAAACTCTCTTTCCTGGGGTCCATTACCAACATGATTTTCCCAGTCTACCTGCATGTTAAAATCTCCCATAACCACCGTAGCATTACATTTGCCACATGCCAATTTTAGGTACTGATTCAACTTGCACCCTTTGTCGAGGCTACTGTTTGGGGGCCTGTAGATAACTCCCATTAGGGTATTTTTACCCTTACAATTCCTCTTTTCTATCCATATTGATTCTACATCTCCTGATTCTATGTCAACCCTTGCAAGGGAGTGAATATCATTCCACACCAACAGAGCGACCCCACCCCCTCTGCCCACCTGTCTGTCATTTCTATATGTTGTGTACCCCGGAATATTCAGTTCCCAGCCCTGGCCCTCTTGTAGCCATGTCTCAGTGATTCCCATGACATCATACTTGCCAATGTCTTACTGAGCCTCGAGCTCATCCACTTTATTTTTTATACTTCGCATTTAAATACAACACTTTAATTTCGGTATTCACCTCCCCTCTCACACCGGTCACAATTGGCCCTGACCTTACTCTCTTACCCCTTCTAGAACTTCCCTTCCCATTCATTCGAGAGCCCTTTGCAATTTCTCCTCTATTCGCTTCCCCTTTAACTCCATCTTCATATTCCCAGTTTGTCAACCCCTCCCCCCCACTACTTAGTTTAAAGCCACACTTGTAGCACTAGCAAACCTGCCTGCCAGAATGTTGGTCCCCCTGCTGTTAAGGTGTAACCCGTCCCTTTTGTACAGGTCACCCCTACCCCAGAAGAGATCCCAGTGGTCTAGAAATCTGCCCGCGTGCACAACTATGTCCGGTTGAACGCCTTCCCTCGCTAGGATGTTCTGAAGCCGCTCCGTGATGTCTTGAACCCTGGCACCAGGGAGGCAACAGACCATCCTTGAGTCCCGCCTGCCGCCACAGAATCTACTGTCCGTACCTCGAACAATGCAGTCACCCACTACTAGATCACAGGTTAGGCAGATATAACAAATACCCAGCCTGATGGATGAACCAATGCATCCCGACCCACCCACACCGCAGAAACACGCTGATCTATGAGTTTGAATTCTACCACGGTAGCCGGAAAATTGGAAGTAACGGAATAAAATTATAATGAACAATGAATGAGCAGTATTGCCATGAGGATACGAGGGTGTCCTGTGGAGATCTGTGCCATGGGCCCTGCCTAACCTGTGAGTGACTATCGTTGACTCTGGTTGACTCAGGTCTGCCCCCTGTTGGACCCTTGAGCCGCACAGACTTTCTCAAACCCCACACTGATGCATTGTAAGAACGAGACCGGATAGATCTCGGCCCAAGATCTAGTCTCGGAAACAGCACGCACAGTTTCATCGGCCTGACATAGATACCCTTAAACACATTCACAAGAAAAAACTCCTGTTCGTGGGCACAACCTCCTCAATTTACATTCCCACTGTAAACTGGAATTGATAATCTTTAGACACAATGAATATATTTACTTGAGTAACCCACAGACTCTGTAGTAACATACGCTAAGAGTCAGGAAATTATGTTTCACCTTTACAGGACTTATTCATATTATTTCATATTTCAGATACAGCGCGGATACAGGCCTTTTCGGCCCACCAAGTCCGCGCCGCCCAGTGATCCCCGCACATTAACACTATCCTACACACACTAGGGACAATTTTTACAATTACCCAGTCAAATTAACCTACATACCTGTACGTCTTTGGAGTGTGGGAGGAAACCGAAGATCTCGGAGAAAACCCACGCATGTCACGGGGACTTAGGCATAATTTGGAGTATTTTGTGCAGTTCTGGTCGTCCCTTTGCAGGAAGAATGTGGATGCCTTGGGAAATGTGCAGAAGAGGTTTTCCAGAATGCTGCCTGGATTAGAGGGCATTAGTTATGAGGAGAGGTCAGATACATGTGCTTGTCAAAGGCTGAGGGGAAACTGATATAATTGACAAGGTTCCACATGGATGGTTGATTAAGAAGGTTAAATCGTTGGGTATTAATAGTGAGGTTGCAAGATGGATTCAACAATGGCTGAATGGGAGATACAAGGGGGTAATGGTTGACAACTGTATGTCAGGTTGGAGGCCAGTGTCTAGTGGAGTACCCCAAGGATCTGTGTTGGGTCCACTGTTGTTTGTCATTTACATTAATGATTTGGATGATGGTGTGGCAAATTGGATTAGTAAGTATGCAGATGATACTAAGATAGGTGGTGTAGTTAATAATGAAGTAGATTGTCAAAGTCTACAGAGAGACTTGGGCCTTTTGGAAGGGTGGGCTGAAAGATGGCAAATGGAGTTTAATGCTGATAAGTGTGAGGTGCTGCATTTTGGTAGGACAAATCAAAATAGGACGTACAGGGTAAATGGTAGGGAATTGAGGAATGCAGTGGAACAGAGGGATCTGGGAATAACTGTGCATTGTTCCCTGAAGGTGGAATCTCATGTGGATAGGGTGGTGAAGAAGGCATTTGGTATGCTTGCCTTTATAAATCAGAGCATCGAATATAGAAGTTAGGATGTAATGTTGAAATTGTACAGGGCATTGGTGAGGCCGAATCTGGAGTATGGTGTGCAGTTTTGGTCGCCAAATTATAGGAAGGATGTCGACAAAATGGAGAGGGTACAGAGGAGATTTACTAGAATGTTGCCTGGGTTTCAGCACTTAAGCTACAGAGAGAGGTTGAACAGGTTGGGTCTTTATTCTTTGGAGCGTAGAAAGTTGAGGGGGGACTTGATAGAGGTTTTTAAAATTTTAAGAGGGACTGACAGAGTTGACGTGGGTAGGCTTTTCCCTTTGAGAGTGGGGAAGATTCCAACAAGGGGACGTAACTTCAGAATTAAGGGACAAAAGTTTAGGGGTAACATGAGGGGTAACTTCTTTACTCAGAGGGTGGTGGCTGTGTGGAATGAGCTTCCGGTGGAAGTGGTGGAGGCAGGCTCGATTTTATTATTTAAGAGTAAATTGGATTGGTATATGGATAGGAGGGGATTGGAGGGTTATGGTCTGAGAGCAGGTAGATGAGACTAGGTCAGAGAAAGTGGTCGGCGTGGACTGGTAGGGCCGAACGGGCCTGTTTCCATGCTGTAATTTTTATATGGTTACATGGTTATAATTATTTTAAATTATGAGAGGCATAGACAGGGTTGACAGTCAGAACCCTTTTCGCAGAGTGGAATTGTATGGACAATAGACAATAGATGCCACCTCCTACAACGGGAGCATGTTCCAGGTATCAACTACTCTTTGTGCAAGAGATTTATCCCTCACATCTATCTATCTATCTTCTATCTATCTATCTATATACTATTAAAACTCACTTCTTGTGTATATTTTTTTTGGGGGTTTGACCTGGTATGCACGTAACAACGGTTTCTCTGATTTCGTCAAAACGGTGAACCGTAGCGCCACGATTTTTGCACCACCTTAATCACCACGCGGTTATCTGCTGGAAAATTATTTTTTATTTAATTCGGTCGCATGTTTTTTAAGTTACAGAGGTTTTAAAGCGCTCCCCCCCCCCCTAATTTATAGGGGGCGCTGTGGTGCGGATTTATTGAAGGTCTTCAGCTTGTGATGTCACAATGCCCCTGTGAGATGAGCTCGAGCTGACCCCCCCCCCCTTCAGCGTGTGATGTCACAATGGACAAGCAGCTGCTATTGGGTGTCTACTCTTTACAAATTTACATCTTTTTATTTTAAACCTTTTTTTTCAAGGTCTTCAGCTTGTGACGTCACAATGCTTGTGTGAAGCAGCTGATTGTTTTTTAAAGTTGTGTTTTTTATTGCAAGTCACTTAACATACACAGATCAGCATGGGGCCCCTATGCTCGTGGGCCACCGGGGCAAGTGTTTCGAAAAAAGAAAGGGGTGGTACCCCTTCCCCCCTCAACCCCTTCCTCCCCACTCCTTCCCACCTCCATCCCCACTCCCTCCCCCCCTCCTCCCCAACTAACTCCCCATCCCTCCCCACCTCCCTCACCCCTCGGGGACGGGCCCAACGGGGAAAGAGGGGTATTGGGAAAAGGGGAGGTCCCCCTTCCTCCCCCCTTCCTCCTCCCTCCCCCATACCCCCTCCCTCCCCCCTCCCCTCCCCCTCTCTCCCCCTCCCCTCCCCCCTCCACACCTCCACACCTCCCTCCTCCCTTCCCTCCCCCCCACTCCCCTCCCGGTTACAATGGAAACCCTACGAGGACGGGCCCAACGGGGAAAGAGCGGTACTGGGAAAAGGGGAGGTCCCCCTCCCTCCCCCTTCCCCCCTCCCCCTTCCCCCTCCCTCCCCCCTACCCTGCTCCCTCCCCTCTCCCCCCCTTCCCCTCCCCCTCCCCCCCTTCCCCTCCCCCTCCCCCTCCCCTCCTCCCTCCAGATCAGCATGGGGCCTCTATGCTCGTGGGCCACCGGAGCAAGTGTTGCGAAACAGCACTTGGAGTGTGTCTGGGGGAGAGAGAGCATGGGGGGGGGTCTGAGAATGGGGACTGGGGAGGGGGACAACAGGGGTCGTTGCGGAGGTGGCTTGGTGGTGGGGGAAAGAGGGGTACTGGGAAAAGGGTAGGTCCCCCTTCACCCCTCAACCCCTTCCTCCCCCCTCCTTCCCACCTCCATCCCCACTCCTTCCCCCCCTCCTCCCCCTCCCTCCCCAACCCTCCCCACCTCCCTCAACCCTCCCCACCTAACTCCCCCCCTCCCTCCTTCCCTCCATTCCTCAATCCCTCCCCCAATCCCTCCCCCCTCCCTCCACACTTCCATTCCTCTCTCCCTCCCCCCTCCTTCCACCCTCCCTCCCCCCCTCCCTCCTTCCCTCCATCCCTCCCTCCCCCAATCCCTCCCCCCTCCCTCCACCCTTCCATCCCTCTCCCCCTCCCCCTCCCCACTCCTTCCACCCTCCCTCCCCCCTCCCGGTTACAATGGAAACCCTACGGAGACGGGCCCAACGGGGAAAGAGGGGTACTGGGAAAAGGGGAGGTCCCCCTCCCTCACCCTTCCCCCTCCCCTCCCCCCTCCCTACCCCCCTCCCTCCCTCCCCCCCCCTTCCCCCCTCCCTCCCCCTCCCCTCCTCCCTCCACACCTCCCTCCTCCCTCCCCCTTCCACCCTCCCTCCCTCCCCCCTACCCTCCTCCCTCCCCTCTCCCTCCCCCCCTTCACTCCCCCCTCCCCTCCCTCCCCCCCTCCCCCTCCTCTCCTCCCTCCACACCTCCCTCCTCCCTCCCTCCCCCTTCCCTCCCTCCCCTCCTCCCGGTTAAAATGGAAACCATACGAGGACGGGCCCAACGGGGAAAGAGGGTACAGGGAAAAGGGGAGGTCCCCCTCCCTCACCCTTCCCCCTCCCCTCCCCTCCCCCCTCCCTACCCCCCTCCCTCCCCCCCCCTTCCCCCCTCCCTCCCCCTCCCCTCCTCCCTCCACACCTCCCTCCTCCCTCCCTCCCCCTTCCCTCCTCCCTCCCTCCCCCTTCCCTCCTCCCTCCCTCCCCCTTCCCTCCCTCCCCTCCCCTCCCTCCGCTCCCCTCCTCCCGGTTACAATGGAAACCCTACGAGGACGGGCACAACGGGGAAAGAGGGGTACTGGGAAAAGGGGAGGTCCCCCTCCCTCCCCCCTCCCCCCTTCCCCCCTCCCCTCCCCCCCCCTCCCCTCTCCCTCCCCCCTCCCCTCCCCTACCCCTCCCGCCCCCCACCCCCCTCCCTTCCCCCCTTCCCCCCTTCCCCCCTCCCCTCCCCCCCATCCCTCCCCTCCTCCCTCCCTCCCTCCCCCTTCCCTACCCCCCACTCCCCTCCCGGTTACAATGGATCCCTACGAGGACGGGCCCAACGGGCACACTTGTGCTAGTATACTACTAAAACTCAGATCTTGTATATATTTTATTTTGGGTTTGACCTGAATATTTTGATATATTTATTCGCGCTTAACAGCGATTGCGGCAAAACGGTGAACCGTAGCGCGACGGTTTTCGCACCGCCCTAATCGCCAACCTCCCAAACGACCGGCCGTGATATTTTCATTTGATTTAGTCGCATGTTTTTTAAGTTACAGAGGTTTTAAAGCGCTGCCCCCCCCCCCCCCCACCTTTTCAGGGGGGCGCTGCGGTGCGGATTTAGTCTTCAGCGTGTGATGTCACAATGCCCCTGTGAGATGAGCTCGAGCTGACCCCCCTCCCCCCCCCTTCAGCGTGTGATGTCACAATGGACAAGCAACTGCTATTGGGTGTCTAATCTTTACAAATTTACATCTTTTTATTTTAAACCTTTTTTTTCAAGGTCTTCAGCTTGTGACGTCACAATGCTTGTGTGAAGCAGCTGATTGTTTTTTAAAGTTGTGTTTTTTATTGCAAGTCACTTAACATACACAGATCGGCATGGGGCCCCTATGCTCGTGGGCCACCGGGGCAAGTGTTTCGAAAAAAGAAAGGGGAGGTCCCCCTTCCCCCCTCAACCCCTTCCTCCCCACTCCTTCCCACCTCCATCCCCACTCCCTCCTCCCCAACTAACTCCCCATCCTTCCCCACCTCCCTCACCCCTCGGGGACGGGCCCAACGGGGAAAGAGGGGTACTGGGAAAAGGGGAGGTCCCCCTCCCTCCCCCCTTCCCCCTCCCCTCCCACCCCTTTCCCCTCCCCCCTCCATCCGCCTCCCCTCCTCCCTCCCTCCCGCCCCGCCTCCCGGTTACAATGGAAACCCTACGAGGACGGGCCCAACGGGGAAAGAGGGGAACTGGGAAAAGGGGAGGTCCCCCTCCCTCCCCCCTTCCCCCCTCCTTCCACCTCCCCGCCTTCCCCCCTTCCCCCCTCCCCTCCTCCCCTCCTCCCTCCACACCTCCCTCCCCCCTCCCTCCCCGCCTCCCGGTTACAATGGAAACCCTACGAGGACGGGCCCAAAGGGGAAAGAGGGGTACTGGGAAAATGGGTGGTCTCCCCCCTTCCCCCTCCCTCCCCCATACCCCCTCCCTCCCCTCCCCCCTCCCCCCTCCCCTCCCCCTCTCTCCCCCTCCCCTCCCCCCTCCACACCTCCCTCCTCCCTTCCCTCCCCCCCACTCCCCTCCCGGTTACAATGGAAACCCTACGAGGACGGGCCCAACGGGGAAAGAGGGGTACTGGGAAAAGGGGAGGTCCCCCTCCCTCCCCCTTCCCCCCTCCCCTCCCCCTCCCTCCCCCCTACCCCCTCCCTCCCCTCTCCCTCCCCCCTTCCCCTCCCCCTCCCTTCCCCCTCCCCCTCCTCCCTCCACACCTCCCTCCCTCCCCCTTCCCTCCCTCCCCTCCTCCCGGTTACAATGGAAACCCTACGAGGACGGGCCCAACGGGGAAAGAGGGGTACTGGGAAAAGGGGAGGTCCCCCTTCCCTCCCCTCTCCCCCTCCCCTCCCTCCCCCTCCCCCCTCCCTCCCCTCTCCCCCTCCCTCCCCTCCCTCCCCTTTCCCCTCCCTCCCCCTCCCCCCTACCTCCCCTCACCCTCCCCCTTCCCCCCTCCGCTCCCCCTCCGCTCCCCCTTCCCTCCCCCTCCCCTCCCCCCTCCACACCTCCCTCCTCCCCCCCTCCCTCCCCTTTCCCCCCCTCCCTCCCCCTGCCTCCCCTTTCCCCTCCCTCCCCCTCCCCCCTACCTCCCCTCTCCCTCCCCCCTCCCCCCTTCCCTCCCCCTTCCCTCCCCCTCCCCTCCCCCCTCCACACCTCCCTCCTCCTTCCCTCCCCCCCACTCCCCTCCCGGTTACAATGGAAACCCTACGAGGACGGGCCCAACGGGCACACTTGTGCTAGTCTATATACTAAAACTCTCGCTTGTTTGTTTGTTTGTTCCGAACTACAGCCAAAACGGTACACGATCGCGCGACAATTTTAGGCCCACTGTACTCACCATCGTCCCTTTGGTGCTAATGGAAGGAGTTTCATTGAAATCAGTGTTATATTTTTAAAGTTATTCACATTTTTAAGTTTAAATCTATCTCCGAGGGAGGGAGGGAGGGGGTAGGGGGGGAGTAGGTAGGATAAGGGGGTTGAGGGGGATGGAGTAGGGGGGAGGGGAAGGAGGGAGGGGAAGGGAGGGTTCGTGGAGGGAAGGGGTTGGAGGGTTGGAGCAGGGGAGGGGAAGGGGGGGGAGGAGATGGTGCTGCACCAACGCAGTAGAGATTTGGGCCCAACGGGTCCACTTGGTCTAGTCTTCTTTAAAACTCCTTCCTCTCACTTTAAACCAATAACCTTGTTTTTGATACCATTAAGATGGGGAACTGAATCTGACTAACTACCCCCTCTCTGTCTCTCGTAAACTTGTAAAGTTCTCCCAGTTCTCCAAATCAGCATTATTCAAGTCCTCCAATGGAGGCAACATCCCGGTGAATCTCCTTTGCACTCTCTCCAGCACAGTCACATCTTTCCTCATTTTTAATTACATCCAGTAAACATTTAACTCCTCAACTGTCCCACCAATCTAGCCCCCATTTTCACCACCATAAGCAAAAGCACTCAATATCATGCCCGCACAGCCATCCGCCCACCATTTCTACTATCTCCTCTTTCCCAATTCCTTCTGCTTGCCCACGACATATCAGCATGGAGGCAACCAATGGAGGCAACCAATGGAGGCAACTTCCCGGTGAATCTCCTTTGCACTCTCTCCAGCACAGTCACACCTTTCCCCCTGTATTACCAAAATATAACGACCTCATTTTTAATTACCTCCAGGAGACATTTAACTCCTCAACTGTCCCGCCAATCAAGCCCCCATTTTCACTCAATATCACGCCCGCACACCCACCCGCCCACCATTTCTCCTACCTCCTCTCTCCCAATTGCATCTGCTTGCCCACGACATACCACAACTCTCGCCTCAACCTCGGGAGAAAAGATCCGGGAAGGATTTCTGTTGTCCATCTTACGTGGTAGGGGAGGGGGAAAGAAAACTCCGGGCAAGGTTTCAGTTGTCCGCCCGTCTGTGCCTGAGGCCGAGCGGCCTCTCCCCCGGTCCCGGGGCCGCGCTGCCCGAGTCTCCCCCCGACACCCGGGGACTCTCTGATTCTCTGCTTCTCTCCCCAGTCTCCGTCACCCTGGATGTGGAAACAGCGCATCCGCGGCTCGAGGTGTCTGAGGATCGGAAGAGGGTGAGAATGACCGAGACCCGGAGGAGTCTCCCTGACACCGGGAAGAGGTTTACAGGCAGTGTGTGTGTGCTGGGATCGGAGGGATTCACATCGGGGAGACATTACTGGGAGGTGGAGGTGGCGGGGAGTTCGGGCTGGATTCTGGGAGTCGCCGCAGAGTCTGTGGAGAGGAAGGGACCGGCCACACTGACCCCGGACACAGGAGTCCGGAGCATCGGGCGGTTGGATGACCTGTTTGTTGCACTCACCTCCCCTCGATCCCGTCTCCCCGCCCGTCCCATCCCCGGGAGGGTGGGAGTTTATCTCAGTTACGAGTCCGGGACAGTTTCATTTTATGACGCGGGCACCAAGTCCCATCTCCACACCTTCACTGGGAATAAATTCACGGAGAAACTTTATCCTTTCTTCGCGATCTGGGATGAAAACCTGTGGCTGAGAATCTGCTCCGGTTCCGCTCCGTGTCAGTAATTAACAAATTCTGTCAATCCTTCACCAGCCAATGGAATATAGTTAAATCACCTCGGTTCTTTTAGATGTTAAACAAGTCTGTTCCGGGAATCGATGACCATAAAATTCCTAGACTGCCGCCTGTGATGATAATAATAATAAATAAATTCATTTAATTGTCCCACACCGTGGAAATTTACAGTGTTGCAGCAGCAAAGTGGATAACAGGAGACATTCATTATAAATAAAAATAAAGACGTATAAATTGTGATCAGTTTACTGTGCATTCCTTAACTGTTACTGTTGACTGGTCTGTTGGGAGCAGTGCTGGTTGTGCAGTCTCACAGCAGCGGGAAGGAAGGACCTCCGATATCTCTTCTTCAGTTAAATATACCTGGACTATCTCCGACATCTCCCTCCTGTTTCTGGACCTCACCATCTCCATCACAGGAGACAGACTAGTGACTGACATTTAATATATACCCACCGACTCGCACAGCTATCTGGACTACATTTCTTCCCACCCGGTCCCCTGTAAAACGTCTATCCCCTACTCCCAATTCCTCCGTCTACGCCGCATCTACGCCCGGGATGAGGTGTTTCACACTAGGGCATCAGAGATGTCCTCGTTCTTCAGGAAACGGGGCTTCCCCTCCTCCACTATCGATGAGGCTTTCACTAGGGTCTCTTCTACATCCCGCAGCTCCGCTCTTGCTCCCCCTCCCCCCACTCGCAACAAGGACAGAATCCCCCTCGTTCTCACCTTCCACCCCACCAGCCAGCGGATCCAACATATCATCCACCAACATTTCCGTCACCTACAATGGGACCCCACCACTGGCCATATCTTCCCATCCCCTCCCCTCTCTGCGTTCCGCAGAGACCGTTCCCTCCATAACTCCCTGGTCCACTCGTCCCTTCCTACCCAAACCACCCCAACCCCAGGCACTTTCCCCTGCAACCGCATGAGATGCAACACCTGTCCCTTTACCTCCCCCCTCAACTCCATCCTAGGACCCAAACAGTCTTTCCAGGTGAGACAAAGGTTCACCTGCACCTCCTCCAACCTCATCTATTGCATCCGCTGCTCTAGATGTCAACTTATTTACATCGGCGAAACCAAGCGCAGGCTCGGCGATCGCTTCGCTGAACACCTGCGCTTGGTCCGCATTAACAAAACTGATCTCCCGGTGGCCGAGCACTTCAACTCCCCCTCCCATTCCTAGTCTGACCTTTCTGTCATGGGCCTCCTCCAGTTCCATAGTGGGGCCCACCGGAAATTGGACGAACAGCACCTCATATTTCGCCTGGGCAGTTTGCAGCCCAGTGGTATGAACGTTGACTTATAACCATATAACCATAATAACAACTACAGCACGGAAACAGGTCCGTTCGGCCCTACCAGTCCATGCCGACCACTCTCTCTGACCTAGTCTCATCTACCTGCTCTCAGACTATAACCCTTTAATCCCCTCTTATCCATATACCTATCCAATTTACTCTTAAATAATAAAATCGAGCCTGCCTCCACCACTTCCACCGGAAGCCCATTCCATACAGCCACCACCCTCTGAGTAAAGAAGTTACCCCTCATGTTACCCCTAAACTTTTGTCCCTCAATTCTGAAGCTATGTCCCCTTGTTGGAATCTTCCCCACTCTCAAAGGGAAAAGCCTACCCACGTCAACTCTGTCCGTTGCTCTTAAAATTTTAAAAACCTCTATCAAGTCCCCCCTCAACCTTCTACGCTCCAAAGAATAAAGACCCAACCTGTTCAACCTCTCTCTGTAGCTTAAGTGCTGAAACCCAGGCAACATTCTAGTAAATCTCCTCTGTACCCTCTCCATTTTGTCGACATCCTTCCTATAATTTGGCCACCAGAACTGCACACCATACTCCAGATTCGGCCTCACCAATGCCCTGTACAATTTTAACATTACATCTCCAACTTTAGATAGTCCCTCTGTCCCTCACTTCCCCTCCCCCTTCCCAGATCTCCCTCTATCTTCCTGTCTCCACCTATATCCTTCATTTGTCCCGCCCCCCTGACATCAGTCTGAAGAAGGGTCTCGACCCGAAACGTCACCCATTCCTTCTCTCCCGAGATGCTGCCTGACCTGCTGAGTTACTCCAGCATTTTGTGAAAAAATCGATTTGTACCAGCATCTGTAGTTATTTTCTTATATTATCTTGCAATACAATACAATATATCTTTGCAGTCATTGTACAGGGGTACAACGAGATTGGGAATGCGCCTCTCATACGATGAAATAATTTAATTCATTTAAACAACAACTGCCCAACGAGACAAATTGTAACAGTTTTAAAACAGAATAAAGTGCAAGTAGATCTGTGCCGGATCACTGTGCGATGTGACCATCCGGCTCAGCAGGGCCGGTTCATAGCAGCTATGGCCCTGGGGATGAAGCTGTTCCTGAGTCTGGAGGTGCGGGCGTAGAAGGCCTTGTATCGTCTGCCCGATGGTAGAAGTTCGAACAGACTGTTGCAGGGGAGTGAAGAGTCTTTGTGGATGCTGGTGGCTTTTCTGAGGCATCGTATGTTGTAGATGCCCTCCAAGGCTGGTAGCTGTGTTCCGATGGTCCTCTGAGCTCTATGGACTACTCGCTGAAGAGCTTTCCTTTCTGCCTCCGTGCAGCTGAGGTACCACACAGGGATGCCATGTGTTAGGATGCTCTCTATGGTGCAGCGGTAGAACGTCGTCAGCAGCTGTTGGGGTAGACCAGACTTCTTCAGTGTTCTTAGGTAAAGACTGCACATGATTACAATCGAGCCGTTCACAGTGCACACGTAAACGATAAAGAGAGTAACGTTTAGTGCAAGATAAAGTCCAGTAAAGTCCGATTAAAGATAGTCCGAGGGTCTCCAAAGAGGCAAATGGTCGTTCAGGGCCGCTTTCCAGTTGGTGAGAGGCTGGTTCAGTTGCAGATGAACATGATAAGGGAATAACCATTTAGTCCAAGTTAAAGCCAACAAAGTCCGATCAAGTGTAGGAAATAAAATCTGCAGATGCTGGTTTAAATCGAATGTAAACACAAAATGCTAGAGTAACTCAGCGGGTCAGGCAGCATCTCGGAGGGAAGGAATGGGTGACGTTTCGGGTCGAGACCCTTCTTCAGATTGGATCAAGTCCGATCAAGGATCGTCCGAGCGTCACCAATGAGATAGGGCAGTAGTTCAGCGCGGCTTTCGATCTGAAAGGATAATTAACGCTAATATCAAAAGCATTTATTATCCCAAGTTAAAGAGGAAATCGGAACTCGGTGTCTTTGTAGTCACAAGAGACTGCAGATGCTGGAATCTTCAACAAAAGACAAAGTGCTGGAGTAACTCAGTGAGTCGGACAGCGTCTGTAGAGGGAACTGGACAGACGAGGTTTCAGATTGGGACCCTTCTTCAGCTTGTCCGCCTCCTTGTTTCTTTCGCCTTTTCCTCGTCCTCCTAGATTGCGTTCTTGTCACCGGCGCTGCTCTCCGGACGGTGTCCAAATCTGCTCGTTCTCTCGACCTAAGCCCCGATCACGACCCCTCCCCCTCACCCCCTCACCCCGCTACGCCCCGGTAAATGTCCAACAACCAATAAGAAAGGCAATGGGATGTTGCCTTCATTACGAGAGGATTTGAGTTGAGCAAGGAGGTCCTGCTGCAGTTGTACAGGGCCCTGGCGAGACCACACCTGGAGGAGTATTGTGTGCAAGTTTGTTCTCCTAATTTGAGGAAGGACATTATTGCTATTGCCAGAGTGCAGCGTAGGTTCACCAGGTTAATTTCCGGGATGGCGGGACAGACGTATGATGAAAGACTGGGACTTATGATGAAAGACTGGGACTTCCGGTTGAACGAGCCCCGACATTTTGAGTTAATATTTACCCACTACAACTCGAATATTTCCAAAACTTTTGTGGCAGTTTCGTAAATATTGTGGGTCAGGATTATGCCTAGAGGAAAGAGTAAAAAGTCGACGCGGATGGAGTTTTTCGACGGTGAGGGGGTGGGGGCCTAGCCGAGCCTCCTCAGCTAGCAGTGCAAGGGAGGACGATGATAAGCAAATGCACCCAGATAAGGAACGAGAGAGAGCGGACCTCAGCCTCATACTGAAAGAGTTGAGAGAGTTTAGAAAGGACAATAGTGAGCAGCTGAACGGAATTCGGGAAGAAATTACTAAGACGAACACCAGAATCGGGGAGGCGGAAGAGAGGATTGACGCGGCTGAAAACAGGCTACAGGTGGCAGAGGACGTGGTGACGGAGCTGCTGCAACTCCAAATATACCTAGATGCCAAATTGACGGATATAGAGAGCCGCTCCAGACGTGAAAATATCCGAATTCATGGAGTTAAAGAGGGAGCAGAGGAGAACTCCCCGTCAATGGTGGATTTTGTGGAAAGTTTGTTGAGGGAAGGACTGGGGCTTCCGGCCGCCTTTAAACTACGGGTAGAGAGAGCGCACCGAGCTCTGATGTCGAAGCCGCCCGGGGATGCCCGACCGAGGTCCATGGTGGCCAAGTTGTCAAGTTACAGGATGAAAGAGGAGCTGCTTAGACTGGCCTGGCAGAATAGAGGATTTCAATACCTCGAGAAGAGAGTTAACCTGGATCACGATTATGCGCCAGATGTGTTAAAAAAACGGAGGGAATACACTGAAGCGAAAAGAATCCTGAAGGAGAAGAAAATCAGATTTCAAACTCCATTTCCGGCCAAGTTAAGAGTTTTCTACCAGGAGGGAACAGTGGTATATGGATCGGCGGAGGAGGCGACGGAGGATATGGCGAAGAGGGGACTCCCAATGTCGGTCATCAAACACCCGGAGTCCCTTTTGGAGCGGATCCAGCATCTCACGTGGCGTAGTGCCGGGAGACCGGGGAACCGGGAGAGAATGGTCAGGAAAGTGGATTTCAAGGAAAAGTTACAGGCTTTTAGACGCCAGGACTCGGGATAATGACTGAACCGAAAGGTTCGAACGGCAGAGGTGACCAAAGGAAGCGGGTGAGTCGAGTTTTGATGTTGGGGAGTTTCAGGACCCGTCTCCCATCGGAGGACAGACTTTAAGGCCTTGTTTTTACTCGTTACATTAAACGAGCATGGTATAGGCTATGAACACGGATATTACGTATATGTCGGGTGGACTCTTCTAACCGGGTAGCCGGATAGATGGACAGCTTTGGAACGGAAGAGCCACCGTTAGAAGACGGCCCTCTCCCACCTGTCAGGGGGAGAGGCAACACCTCAAAGCCCTCTCACCATCAGGGCTTTAATAGGGTCAAAATCAGGACCCCACAGTTGGAAGTCCGTTTATTTACTTTAGTGTTATTATTGTGTTTTTGTCCTGTAGTTGTTTTTTGGGGGCTGTTTCGTGCATGGATACTGGAGCTGGTATGGTTTATATACTTTTATTTCTTCTACTTATTGGACACTAAATGCAAGCAGTTAAAATAGTAACTTATAATGTGAATGGCCTTATCAATCCTATTAAGAGAAGCAAGATATTAACCAAAATAAAGAGAGAGTCGAGGTGGCCTTTCTACAAGAAACACACCTGTCTGAAACAGAGCATGCTAAACTAAAACGACTGGGCTTTAAACATCAGTACTCCTCATCATATAGTGCTGTTCATAGGAGGGGGGTGGCAATATTAATCTCTAGCAATATAAGTTTTGATCCCACCTTTGAAAAGAGAGATCCAGAGGGGAGATATATCTTCATGAGAGATAATTTAGGCAGCTCATTGGTTACTCTGTTAAATATTTACGCTCCTCCCAACTCGGATTGGAAATTTTTTAAACAAGTGTTTGATTTGATAATATCTGAAACCCAGGGTGTATTAATCTGCGGTGGGGATCTTAATGTTAGATTAAATCCTAAACTGGTCTCTTCGAATGTTCATATAGCTCAGCCGAAATTGATAAATAAAAATTTTAATTTGGCAATGAAGGATATTGGATTAATTGATGTATGGAGAGAACTAAATTTGTCAAAACGAGACTACAAATATTTTTCTTATCCACATTTGGCATATTCTCGGATTGATTATTTTCTTACCTTTGGAAAAGACCTTCATAGGGTTGTAAGCTGCGAGGTGGGGAGCATGGACCTTTCAGATCATAGTCCTGTGTATTTAAAACTACTTCTTGATCGGTATCAAAGAGACACTTTATGGAGATTAAATACATATGTACTGACTCATATGAAAGAACAGATTAAGAACGATATTACAGAGTATCTGGAACTAAATGACAATGACGAAGTTTCACCTCTGATACTGTGGGATGCATGTAAAGCGGTGCTTCGGGGCAAGATAATAGGATACAGTGCTCACATAAAGAAAGCTAGACATGAAAAGTTAGATCGGCTGCAAGTGGAACTGAAACAACTGGAACAAAACCATAAGGATACAAATGATAAAAAAATCCGAGAACTACTTGTGAAGAAGAAGGATGAAATAAATGATATTTATACAAAAGATATAGAAAAAAAGTTGATTTTTGTAAAACAGAAATATTATGATGGGGGAGGAAAAGCCAGTAAATTATTAGCCAATAAACTAAAAAAACAACAGGCAGAGAACACAATTCATAAAATAAAACACCCTGTAACTAATTTTACACACTATAAATTGAAGGAAATACAAAATTGTTTTGATATATATTTCAAAAGATTATATCTACAACCTCAAATCAGTGGGGAGAAAATGGAGGATTTCTTTAATGAGATTCATTTGCCAAAATTGACCAGTGAACAGAATAAGTCCCTTGTAGCTGAAATAACAGAGAAAGAAGTTAGGTCTGCTCTAGTACATCTTAAACCAAATAAGGCCCCGGGCCCAGACGGGTTCCCTTCAGAATGGTACCGGGTAATGGTGGACTCATTGGTCCCTACGTTACAACGCACTTTCAATTGGGTTCTCAAAGAGAACGTAATACCCCCCTCCTGGAAGGAGACAGTAATCTCATTGATTCCGAAAGAGGGAAAAGATAAATCTGTATGCAGTAATTTTAGGCCAGTGAGCGTACTCAACCAGGATTACAAAATTTTTACTCACATACTAGCCAAACGATTAGAGTGTTATTAGCCTGGATCAGACAGGGTTTGTTCGAGGACAACATTAGAAGGACATTGCACATAATTGACCACATAACAAAATTTAACTTAGAAGCAGTTCTAGTTGGGTTAGATGCTGAAAAAGCTTTTGATTGTGTAAATTGGTCTTTTTTGCTTAGAGTTTTAGATAGATTTGGATTTCACAATACTTTTATTAAAACAATACAGGCTCTTTATGATAGCCCAAGTGCAAGAATTAAAATTAACGGAGTAGTTTCAAAACCATTTTTGCTAGAAAGAGGAACAAGACAGGGATGTCCAATCAGCCCCCTTTTATTTGCGGTTTTTATCGAACCTTTGAGTCAGTGGATTATCCAGAATAATAATATCAAAGGAATAGTAATGAAAGGAGGGGAACAAAAGATTTCTTTATTTGCTGATGACGTATTGGTATATTTGTCAGACCCTGAACAGTCTTTGTTACAGTTATTTTATGTTTTGGAACGATATGGATCCTTCTCTGGCTATAAGTTAAATGTTATCAAAACACAAATTCTTAGTTTCAAATATAGCCCCTCAGTAAAAGTAAGGGAAAAGTTTAATTTGAGGTGGGATGCTGAATCCATGAGATATCTGGGAATAAACATTCCAATAGATCTGACTAAACTGCACTTGCTTAACTACCTCCCATTGAACAATAAGATCAGGGAAGACATTAGGAGGTGGGACCTAATACCTTATCTTAATTTTGGATCTCGTATTGAATCGGTCAAAATGGTTATGTTACCGAGGCTGTTGTATCTCTATCAATCACTTCCACTAGATATATCAGACCAACAATTTCAAGAATGGGATAAACAAATCTCGAGGTATATTTGGCAGGGACAAAGACCAAGAATCAGATACCAGGGGTTACAACTGACCAAAAATAAAGGTGGGGTTGCACTCCCGTGCTTGAAAGACTATTATGCAGCTGCTCAGCTGAGAACATTAATTTATTGGTGCAACCCCGACTATTGTGTTAGATGGAAGGAGATTGAGATTGCTATAACAGAGGAATTTCCGATTCAGGCTGCAATCGGAGATAAGGAGTTAACAAATAAGTTAATTAATTTGGGAAACTCATGGATTCGATTATCACTTAAGGTATGGAATAAGGTCGTTACCCAAAATCATCTGAGGGATGCTGTGAAGGTTTTGAGATGGTGCACGTTTGATCCAGATTTTGTACCAAAAAGACAGGACACTAGTTTTAAAAGATGGAGTTCTCAAGGTTTGACATCATATTGCACATTTTTACATAAGGGGTCTATGAACAGCTTTGAGAATCTGAAGAGGCAATTTGTTTTGAATAATGATGATTTCTATAGATACCTTCAAATTCGCCATTATATAGATCAAATACAAAAGGAATGTGCAGAAGTAAAATGGGATAATATTTTGTTAAATGTATTTATTGATGCTTACCATGGAGGCTCAAAACAGAAAACCATCTCAAAATTATACAAGGGTTTACGGCAGAGAAAAGGCAACTCACTGTATGTAAAACAGAAATGGGAAAGGGAAGGTAATCTGGTTCTAAAGGAAGAAACCTGGGAGAGCTTATGTGAGATACAATGGAAAACTTCAAGTTCAAATGTTTGGCGGGTGTTTTGCTGGAAAACCCTTATTAGGTTTTTTATTACACCAGTTCAAAAAAGGCATTACACAAATTCTTCTTCATGCTGGCGACAATGTGGGTGCCTTGAGGCAAACCATTTTCACATATTTTGGTCTTGTGTATCAGTGATCCCATTTTGGCAGGAGATTCATAAAGTTTTACAAAAAGTTTTTTATATGGATATTCCATTTCAATTTGAGTTTTTATATTTTGGTGCTTTACCAGTACAAAAAGCTTCTATTAAAGATGTATCTTTTCCAGATCTTAAGTGCTGCCAGCAGGAAAGCTATTACTAGGAAGTGGTTGAAACCTGGAAAACCTAATGTGGATGACTGGATTAACATTGTATATGATATTTTTATAATGGAGAGGATAACTTTTGCTTTAAGATTGCAACAGGGAATATTTTTGAAAAGGTGGGAAAAATGGATGTTGTACATTATGCCCGTACGGCCATCATTTGTTTAAAGCGGATCTTTGTATCCTACTTCCGTGTCCTATCTCATTTTCCTTGATTTCATACCGCTCCAGAAGTAGTGATGAAATATTATAGAGGTATACCCCAAATGTTGGTTTTAGTTGTTTTTGTTTTTGTTTGTGTATGTAGTTAAGTTTTGGATATGATCAAATGTCCAGTAAGTCATTACCCATCCTTGTAGTGCTTCCAATACCTGTGGTATGATTTATTTTGGGATATGCAGTATTTGTTAACTACGGAGGGTTTAAGGTGAATGAGAATGTGTATCATTGTGGAATGTATGGAACTGGAAAATCAAAATAAAAATAGAATTATAAAAAAAAGAAAGACTGGGTCGGCTGGGCTTGTATTCGCTGAAATTTAGAAGAATGAGAGGGGATCTTGTAGAAACATATAACATTCTTAGAGGATTGGACAGGGTAGATGCAGGAAAAATGTTCCCGATGTTGGAGGAGTCCAGAACCAGGGGTCAAAGTTTGAGAATAAGGGGCCGGCCATTTAGTACTGAGATGAGGAAAAACCTTTTCACCCAGAGAGTTGTGAATCTGTGGAATTCTCTGCCACAGAAGACAATGGAGGCCAGTTCACTAGATGTTTTCAAGAGAGAATTAGATTTAGCTCTTAGGGCTACGGGAAATAAGGGATATGGGGAAAAATCCAGAGTACTGATTTTGGATGATCAGCCATGATCATATTGAATGGTGGTGCTGGCTCGAAGGGCTGAATGACCTACTCCTGCACCTATTTTCTATGTTTCTATAATCGAGCAATTATATCTTCATTGTCGCAAAGTTTCAAGAGTTTTATTGTAATGTGTCTAGCGACGGAATAAATACTTGCAGCAGGCCAACAGATATGTTGATATATTACCCTGTAAAAAAAACCATAATAAACCATGATGTACTTACTTCTGTGTTTATCTTCTTCTTACCATCCGCCAAGAAACAAATGGCCCTTCCTGATGGAGCAATGACTCACTTGTGACGTCTCCTAATTCAATGAGCTGCCAATAGACAATAGACAATAGACAATAGGTCTCGGAGGAGTACATTCGGCCCTTCGAGCCAGCACCGCCATTCAATGTGATCATGGCTGATCATTCTCAATCAGTACCCCGTTCCTGCCTTCTCCCCATACCGCCTGACTCCGCTATCCTCAAGAGCTCTCTCTAGCTCTCTCTTGAATGCATTCAGAGAATTGTCCTCCACTGCCTTCTGAGGCAGAGAATTCCACAGATTTACAACTCTATGACTGAAAACGTTTTTCCTCATCTCAGTTCTAAATGGCCTACCCCTTATTCTTAAACTGTGCCCCCTGGTTCTGGACTCCCCCAACATTGGGAACATGTTTCCTGCCTCTAACGTGTCCAACCCCTTAATAATCTTATACGTTTCGATAAGATCTCCTCTCATCCTTCTAAATTCCAGTGTATACAAGCCTAGTCGCTCCAGTCTTTCAACATATGACAGTCCCGCCATTCCGGGAATTAACCTAGTAAACCTACGCTGCACGCCCTCAATAACAAGAATATCCTTCCTCAAATTTGCTGTTTTGCTGCCTTTGCCTCTCACACAGTGGTCCGCTCTCCACGTCGACACCACCACAGATTGTGGGACCGCTTTGTGTTCTCTCCCGTCCGCTGCTCGCAGGAGACCCTGAGTCTCCGGCCGCCGCCACTGTGATTCCCCATCCCTCTCTCAGGCTGAATTCTGCATTTAGTTTCCCGCACTTTCTCAGCCAACAGCCCGAGGAACATCTGAACAGTCTATTGAACTGGACACGTTACTTCCTCTGGACTTTAACACTGACTTTGTGGCGACTCCCAAGGGTTGGGCCATGTCACTATCGAACCCCTCGGCAGGGGAATGGACCAGTCCGTGGCGGCCATCAGCTACAGGGATAAAGGGCAGGGGTTTAGAATTGTAGAAACATAGAAAATAGGTGCAGGAGTAGGCCATTCGGCCCTTCGAGCCTGCACCGCCATTCAATATGACAATAGACAATAGACAATAGGTGCAGGAGTAGGCCATTCAGCCCTTCGAGCCAGAACCGCCATTCAATGCGATCATGGCTGATCACTCAATCAGTACCCCGTTCCTGCCTTCTCCCCATACCCCCTCACTCCGCTATCCTTAAGAGCTCTATCCAGCTCTCTCTTGAAAGCATCCAACGAACTGGCCTCCACTGCCTTCTGAGGCAGAGAATTCCACACCTTCACCACCCTCTGACTGAAAAAGTTCTTCCTCATCTCCGTTCTAAATGGCCTACCCCTTATTCTCAAACTGTGGCCCCTTGTTCTGGACTCCCCTAACATTGGGAACATGTTATCTGCCTCTAATGTGTCCAATCCCCTAATTATCTTATATGGCTGATCATTCAGCTCAGTATCCTGTACCTGCCTTCTCTCCATACCCCCTGATCCCTTTAGCCACAAGGGCCATATCTAACTCCCTCTTAAATATAGCCAATGAACTGGCCTCATCTACCTTCTGTGGCAGAGAATTCCACAGATTCACCACTCCCTGTGTGAAAAAAAACTTTCTCATCTCGGTCCTAAAAGACTTCCCCCTTATCCTTAAACTGTGACCCCCCCTTGTTCTGGACTTCCCCAACATCGGGAACAATCTTCCTGCATCGTTTAGGTGTGATCGTTCTCTTCCAGACCCGACTGGACAAGAGAACAAGGCCTAATACAATATAATACAATACAATCTATCTTTATTGTCATTGTACAGGGGTACAACGAGATTGGGAATGCGCCTCCCATTCGATGCAATAAATTAATTAGCTAATCAGTATGAATTTAAACAACCCAATGAAACAAATTAGAACAGTTTTAAAACAGAATAAAGTTCAAGTAGATCTGTGCCGGTTCGCTGTGCGATAATAGACAATAGACAATAGACAATAGGTGCAGGAGTAGGCCATTCAGCCCTTCGAGCCAGCACCGCCATTCAATGCGATCATGGCTGATCACTCTCAATCAGTACCCCGTTCCTGCCTTCTCCCCATACCCCCTCACTCCGCTATCCTTAAGAGCTCTATCCAGCTCTCTCTTGAAAGCATCTAACGAACTGGCCTCCACTGCCTTCTGAGGCAGAGAATTCCACACCTTCACCACTCTCTGACTGAAAAAGTTCTTCCTCATCTCCGTTCTAAATGGCCTACCCCTTATTCTTAAACTGTGGCCCCTTGTTCTGGACTCCCCCAACATTGGGAACATGTTTCCTGCCTGCTATGGCCCTGGGGATGAAGCTGTTCCTGAGTCTGGAGGTGCGGGCGTAGAAGGCCTTGTATCGTCTGCCCGATGGTCGAAGTTCGAACAGGCTGTTGCAGGGGTGTGAGGTGTCTTTGTGGATGCTGGTTGCTTTTCTGAGGCATCGTGTGTTGTAGATGCCCTCCAAGGCTGGTAGCTGTGTTCCGATAGTCCCGCCGAAACACTTCATTTCGGGCTCCTCGCCTTCATTTCGGGCTTATCGACGCGTCACATTGGTGACCCCGACGCTCCATTGGTGTCGTAATGGAGTCAAAACACAGAGCCACCCCTCCGTCTGCCTCACAGGCCGACCAGGCCCTGTCTCTCGACGCGGTCTCCCGTCAAACTACTGATGTTCTGGACCGCCCGGCCTCCGGTCTGGTTTCAGCAGGCGGAGGCTCAATTTCAGCTGCGGGGCATCACGGTGGACGACACCCACTATTTCTACCGCCGGCACCTGCATTCCGTGCCAGATGGCAAAAATCCGGCGCAGCGTCCAGGAGTTCGGTCTACCCCGCCGGCGGTTCCACCTCCTGCACGTGGACATTGTAGGGCCTCTCCCGCCGTCCCGGGGCATCACCCACCTCCTCACGGTGGTGGACAGCTCCACACGGTGGCCGGAGGCCATACCGCTGGCCGACACATCCACAGCTACATGCGCTCGTGTGTTATCCGCGCACTGGATTGCTCGTTTTGAGGTGCCGGTGGTCATCTCGTCAGACCGGGGGGGGGGGGGGCACAGTTCACCGCTGAGCTGTGGGCGGCCATGGCTCACCTGTTGGGCCTATCACCTGCAGGCAAACGGCCTTGTGGAGAGGTTCCTCCGGCAGCTGAAGGCAGCGCTGAAGGCGCGACTCTCCGGCCCGGACTGGATGGACGCACTGCCGTGGGTCTGGCTGGGCATCCAGAGGACCTGGCCTCATCTTCGGCGGAGCTCGTGTACGGGTCGCCGCTCACGGTGCCCGGGGAGTTCGTGCCCTCAGCGCCGGGGCAGCAGGGACCGCCCTCGTCCGCCCTACAGCGCCTTCGCGAGTTGGCAAGCTCGTACCCGTGCCGACATCCCGCCACGGGGCATTCCGCCCGCACGGGCTATCGGCCCTCCAGGTTTGCCCCTATGCTTTCCAGCGCCGTGACGCCCACAGGGCGCCACTCCAGAGGCCGTATCGGGGCCCGTACCATCTCCCTAAGATGGCGGCGCGCTCAGATGCAGCGGCTTTAAGCTCTCCAGCTCGGTGCTATTTGTTTTGTTTGTTTTGTCTACTTGTTAATGTTGAGTTCTGTTGGGCGAATAACAGTTACAGCTGTAATTACAGCTACAGCTATAGTCGAGCAGATATTTTAAATATTTTAAATAAAGGACAACGAAGCAACCAAGGAATTACAAGCGAATTTCTGCAATCACGCAACATACCGGAGGAGATTGCCAGAACACCGGGCTCTCCGTGGATTGTTTTCGACCTTGGCGAACGTCGAAGGAGAAGGAGGAGGAGGAGGAGATACAGGAAACAAAAGCGGGGATGCCGGTCGGGTCTACTTGCTAAACTAAAGAAACAACTGCATATGCCATCTCTTCCCAGCGTATTTCTTACTAACGCCAGATCCATCATCAACAAAATGGACGAATTACATCTACAGATTTCCACGAACAACCTCATAAAAGACTGCTGTATCCTACTAATAACAGAGACGTGGTTAAACTCGCTCACACCCGATGCTGCCATGGAGCTAGCAAACCGTACAGCGTTCCGTTGGGACAGAAACAAAGACTCCGGTAAGACCAAGGGCGGTGGGGTTTGCATCTACGTACACAACGACTGGTGTACTAATACCAACATCGTAGACAGCCATTGTTCTCCCGATCTGGAATACCTAACGGTCAAATGCAGGCCCTTTTACCTTCCTCGGGAGTTCACCGCTATAACTGTTACAGCTGTTTACATTCCACCGGACGCTAATGCTAGCACAGCTCAAGGCTACCTACTAAACGCCATAAACTCTCAACAGACTTATCCCGAGGCTGTCCATATTATAGCCGGTGATTTCAACCACGCAGACTTAAAAGCAGTTCTCCCGAAATTTCATCAACACATTAAATGTGCAACCAGGGGGAAAAATACTTTGGACAAAGCCTATTCAAACATCAAGAGTGGCTACAGGACAACATCGCTACCTCACTTGGGACAATCAGACCACCTATCCATACTTCTAACCCCAGCATACACCCCCTTAAGAAGGAAAGTCCCCCTGCCATCAAAATGGTTAAAATGTGGCCTGAAAGAGCATCCTCGCAGCTTCAGGATTGCTTTGAAAGGACTAATTGGGACATTTTTGAGGACCAGGATTTGGAGAAGTACACATCAACAGTACTCTGTTACATTAAGAACTGTGTTGACATTGTCACTGTCGACAAATGCATCCGGGTGCACTCAAACCAGAAACCCTGGATGACAAAGGAGGTCAGAACTATCTTAAAGGATCGTAATGCTGCCTTTAGGTCCAAGGACAAAGCCCTCTACAGCGTGGCTAGAGCCAACCTTAAGAGAGCCATCAAAAGAGCAAAAGGAAAACACAAAAAGGAGATTGAGGACCACTTCACCCACAAGGACCCACAACGACTTTGGCAGGGAATCCAGCACCTCACAAATTACAAAACCAGCAACTACAAGATCGCTGATGCAAACGCCTCGATGGCAGAGGAACTTAATGGCTTCTTTGCCCGCTTTGAGGTGAGAGCGGCAAAGTTAGTTACACCATCTACACCTGCCTTCAACAGCCACACGCTCACGGTATAGGAGCATGAGGTGAGGCGTGTGCTCAGGGCTGTCAACACAAGGAAGGCTGCAGGCCCGGATGGAGTGACGGGAAGGGTGTTGAAAGAATGTGCAGACCAGCTCTCAGTGGTCTTCACGAAGATCTTCAACCTGTCCCTGTCCAAAGCCATCATCCCATCCTGCCTGAAATCCGCAACAATAATCCCACTGCCAAAGAAACCAGTCATCCGTGATCTCAACGACTACCGTCCTGTTGCACTAACCCCAGTCATTATGAAGTGCTTTGAGAAGCTGGTCCAGCAGCACATCAAAGCCAGCCTCTCAGCCACTATCGACCCACACCAATTCGCTTACAGATCAAACAGGTCTACAGAGGACGCCATTACTACTGCCCTACACACCGCACTGACCCATCTTGAGCGGCAGGGCAGTTACGTGAGGATGCTCTTCATAGATTATAGTTCAGCATTTAACACGGTCATCACGGACAGACTGGTTTCTAAACTAACTGATTTAGGACTCTCCCAATCTATCTGTAACTGGATTAAGGACTTCCTGACCAATCAGCCCCAGATGGTCAGATTAGGCCCTCACACATCCTCCACTCTCACAATCAGCACCGGCTGCCCACAAGGATGCGTGTTGAGCCCTCTTCTCTACGCCCTTTACACCCATGACTGCACCCCCACTCATCCTACCAACGCCATCATCAAGTTTGCGGATGACACGACTGTGGTTGGACTCGTCTCAGGAGATGACGAGACAGCCTACAGAGATGAAGTCCAAAAACTGATAGGATGGTGTGCGGAAAACAATCTGGCTCTGAATCCTTCCAAGACAAAAGAACTCATAATAGACTTTCGAAGACACAATACGGGCTACACACCACTGCATATCAGCGGGGTTTGTGTGGAAAGGGTCCCTGCCTTCAAGTTCCTGGGCACGCATATTGCTGAGGATCTCTCCTGGACCACAAACACCATTGCGGCAGTCAAAAAGGCACAGCAGCGGCTCTACTTTCTGAGGATCCTCAGGAAGAACAACCTGCAAGAGCAGCTGCTAGTGACTTTCTACCGTTGCACCATCGAGAGTGTGCTGACGTACTGTATTTCTATGTGGTACACCAGCAGCTCAGAGGCAAACAAGAAAGCCCTTCAGAGGGTCATCAACTCTGCAAAGAAAATCATTGGTTGCCCACTGCCCTCTCTAGAGGAACTTTACTCCCTCCGCTGCCTCAGCAGAGCAGCCAACATCCTGAGGGATCCTTCCCACCCTGGTCATCAGCTGCTCCAACTGCTGCCCTCTGGTAGACGGTTCAGGTCCATTACATCACGGACTAATAGACTCAAGAACAGTTTCTACCCCAGTGTCATACGTGAGCTGAACACTGCCAGACACTCACATAAAACTGAAGGGAAGGAACGGAACTGATCGGAACACTGTCAGTTACTTGTCAGAAAACATAGGCCTCAATTTAATACAAGTTTGCATTCTACTGCACTTATGTTGTTAGCATTTGCTGAACTTATTGCATGTTACAGCCGACCGCACCTTATATTTGATTACATTATTTATTTTATTATTTTAAAACGGCACTTGCAATATGTTAGCTCTCATTGCTGTGCAATAACTTGCTGTCTTGATTGCACTGTACACTGCCTCGACCGTGTTGTAGTTGTTTTGTCTATATTGTATTGGAGGTCAGTTTGTTTGATTCAGTGGATTAGGTTTGGCTTGTTATGGATAGAGGTTTGTCCTTTGTACTGTCTGCTGTGTGTGATTGCATCATCTGGACTGCTTTAATTTCGCTGTACTTTGTGTAGTGACAATAAAGGTTTTTTACAATTTTTTTACAATTTAGCTGGAGCACGGGCAGACAACCTTTGTGCTGGACATGGGGGGGTGTCGTGTCGACTGACCGCGTAAAACGGGCACATTTGGACATTGACCAGCCTGGGCTGGTTGCCCAGTGTCGGCTGCGAGGTCGCCCCCCTTTGCGCCTCCCTCAACCTGTGCCTCCGCCGGCCGACATCCGTACGCGGTCCGGTCGGGTTGTGCGCCCACCGGTGCGTTTCGTGCCTCCTGTTCTGGGGGGGGGCTCCCAAGGGTCGGGCCATATCACTATTGAACACCTCGGTACGGGAATGGACCAGTCCGGGGGCGGCCCTTAGCGACAGGGATAAAGGCCAGGGGGTTTAGGGCGCGATCGTTCCCTTGCAGACCCGACTGGACAAAAGAACAACAGCTAATAAAGTCCCTCCCGAAACACCTGGCTCCTCGCCTTCATTTCGGGCTTATCGACGTGCCACAACGTCCAATATTTTCTGTACCTTCCCATTGCCAACGTTCATCTTTATTCTTCTCACTCCATGTAATTTCTAGCTCCGTTCGTCCTTCCTATCTACACCTCGAAGGTATCACAAAATGCTGGAGTAACTCAGCAGGTCAGGCAGCATCTCAGGAGAGAAGGAATGGGTGACGTTTCGGGTCGAGACCCCACTACAGACTGAAGAAGGGTCTCAACCTGAAAGGTCACCCATTCCTTCTCTCCTGAGATGCTGCCTGACCTGCTGAGTTACTCCAGCATTTTGTGATACCTTCGATTTGTACCAGCATCTGCAGTTATTTTCCTATTTACACCTGGTCAGTCGGACCTATACCGACCTCACCCGGATAAAATCAGCGCCACTTCATTATACCACAGACGGGCATTAGAATCAGGGGGAGCCCGGAGCTCAGGTCCCGCCGCCCGCGGCCGCTGCCGAACCCGCTGGAAGGGCGATTGTTTCAATCTTTATATTTTCACAAAAGTAATTTCTGTTCCGTTGCCGGACGCGGTGAACGCGTTAAAATGAACGGATCGACAGCTCTGATTTCAGGAGCACTTTATTTCTCTCTTCCCACATTTACA